>NC_087234.1:1625863-1951036 GCF_034640455.1 Diachasmimorpha longicaudata
CTATTCATGTTTTCAGTAGATTTTTCTTGAAAAATTATATCGAGAATTGTCCTAATTCTCTTAGTACTTAATTAAAAAACCGTAACTTAATTAAAAATAGGTAACAATATCCTATACCGTCACAAGAAGTGAAACGCGATAAAAACTTCCCATCTTCTGCGTGAACAGTAATAACAAAATAAAAATTGCATTTATGATTGTAGATTGAATGAAGATCATTCAATCATTAATAAATTCTAAATTTGTGACTTTTATGTTGTGTAAAAATTGGTAAAACTTTCAGATGATCATATAGTATGGGAATTTTTTAATGAAATTACGAAATTTTATTGCTAAAATTTCTCACACGGCGATGAAAAATGATGATATGTGGATAATTCAGGGGTCAAATTAAGGGTCGTTTAATATATTCCCATCTAAAACAGAACTATTCATTAAATCTACAGTAAAAACTATGGAATTTTCATATTTAAAAGACAAAATGAGAAATTTTCAAAACGTGACGTACTAAAATCGACGCATTATTGCTTATAACATTTGTCTTAATCAATCGAATGAATAATATAGGGGGACGATTCGAAGATTTTATGATACATCCCCATTGCTCGAGTCTAAAACCTCAACACCTGGCACAAAAATATTTTTTTCAATGTAAATAACGTAAAAAGTGGAAATTCAATGAAATAGGATTTAGAATACACAATTTTGAAGGACTATCATCATACTTCGAAACGGTCTATAGACATTTTTGTAGAGTTTATATGGGACTTCAAAAAATCCCACCAAAATGACTTTTTCCAACAAAATCTTAAAATTAATTTTTCAGGTTTTGTTAATCATTTCAGTTTTAAAATTCTCATAAGTCAATGAAAAATCATTCGAATTGGGCACATTAGGTGTCATTTTGAAAGTAATTCAAAGAACTTTCCAGAGACATATATGTACTACTGCATATATGTAGTATACTCTCTTTCAGTCCAGAAACCATAGAAAAACCCTTGATTACAGTCAGGGATCGTTATATAACGGATTTTAATTAGTAAAAAAAATCATAATCTCCTTGATTATATTCGAAGAATATAAAAAATGAAAATATAAACACTAATAATAATTAACACTTCAATATTTTAACTCGTTTATTCAACATTTATCATGTTCTCGTTAATACTTTTCGTATCAAATATAGACAGACAGAATAAAACAATCAATTCTGACTTCATTATCCAAAGAATATTCAATAGTACTCGAAATAATACCAGAGAATGACCTGCTGACTGCAGATCATTAATAGATTTGTTTTTTTTTTGGAAAACCTAGAGTTCGATCTGAGTCAAAAATACGTATAATAGGTGTCGCCACGATGCAATCACTGATTGCATGATATATATAGTATTTTACTTAGAACTATTTTCACGTGCTTCTCCTCGCTGTCACATTCGTTTGCCCTCATTCCACTTCTCATCACGATCTTCATTAATATTTTTATCTTTATCCCATGTATAGTAAAATTTCCTCAGCTTTCCACATTGACCAATAATTTTATCTCTCTTCATGTCGTTCTTGTCAACAACAAACAAAAATCTGTAGAATATTCCACAAGAATATGATAAGATATCCTAATGTTGCTGAATTATTCATAAATTATATTTTTCACTGAATGGAGTAAACATTTGATGAGATTCTTCTGATGATAAACAGACTCTACGACATCGAGCAATTTTCATCTGAGATTCTCTCGTTGTTTACTCAAAATTCAATTTATTTTCGTTAACAAAACTATGAAATTGCTCATCTCTGAAGAGAAAATGATGCTATGGCAATGATAGGTGACGATATGGTGAAAAAAAATCGGTCACTGAACTAGTTTCGTTTCGACCCTGACACTGCCATTGCCCTCACGATTTGTGTCAATCCCTCAATATTGTTACATTCCTATTTACGATAAATTAAACAGAGTACTTACCTCTTTCACTGGTCTCCATGGTAGAGTGTTGTGTACCACAATTTCCAACAGATAAACTCCAATGAGAATTATTGTAACCACTGATAAATAAAATTCTGTGTTATTCCTTCACCCTTTAATTTTGTGAAGGCCCCCTTCAGCCCAGGACTCTCAAATTCACTCGGATATAAACATGGCCGGTTGCCTCGGCTTGTCACAGTCACCCCGGGGTCGTTGAACTTTTCGACAGATCGTAAATATTATCACTTCTTTCACCTAAATACGTAACCAATTATTTGCTGATTTTAGCGATTTATTGGAAGAAATTTCTTTTCGATTGCTGGGGGGTATTTATTGACGATGGTGGAGAAATGTTTTGACTAGCTTCTACCTCCGGTTCGTGACCTACTCACAAGATGGCGACGGTTTGATGACTCGAAGGGGGGAGAACATGAAACATTTAAATGTGCATATCACCGGGGTTTAACTGTCATGACTCATCTTTTGGATCGAAAATCCTCATTCAGTAAATTGATAACAATTTTCGTGAATCAAAATAGAGTTTAATATTTTTAATATCAAGTTGTGATCTGGCAGACTGTGGGAATCGGTTGACTGCTGAAGGGATTTTTGAGGTTATGTGACTTTCAAGTGCGAATGTTTGTGGAGCATTAAAACGTGGAGGATTAATTAGGGCTTCATTAAGACAACGGCGGGGCTTTCAGTGATTGTCTCAGAGTGATTTACACTACGTAATCGATTAAATTAGTCTAAAATGTGGATTAACGCGAGGTGATGGGAATGACCTCAACATCTCTCGAGTCATTGTAAGGTATTTAATGATTTGACTATTGTAGGACTTTTTTTCTCATTCAGTTGGTTTGGAATTCATAACAATGTGGTTGTTTATAGGATTTCGATGTAATCGAAGTAAGAAACTAAGGATCTGAGTGGTGCTGAATGATGGCGGAGTGGTGACAGTCCTATCTTGACTGATGGTAAATGCAAAATACTCGAATACTTAATTAGTCTGCCCAAACAGAATATGGAATATTCAGATAATTCGTTACCTAGAATGTGGAAAATATCAAGTCCGAAAGTATTTAAACACTTCGTATCTACTAAATACTGTTCTGTCCAACACTATTAGTTACACAAATCGGAAAAACAAAAATAGCAATGTATCTCATCACCTAATCTCTTGAATTAATCTAAATTTAATATACTCATAAGTCTAGAATGTCTTCGGCAAAAAGGATTAATGATCAATAATATTTCACCTTGTTGTAATTTTTAGCAGAGGATCCCAAGACAAATAATCTGATTCCGACGATTGACATAAAATTACCACATGATCGCCTCGTTGGCCCCGTATACCCAGAGACGCCTCAGGATGATCTCCAGAATAAAACTTAAATATATTCTGATCTTCGCATTCTCAATCTTCGTCCTGGATTTTTTTGGAGCCTTCACCCATGTCTTCGAGCTCTCCTACGACACCTACTTCAAGTATCCCTACGAGGGTGATATCCACAGCTTCATCGATTCCCTGAAACACCGGAAGAAACCGGAGATGGATCCCATCAACGATTACAACTACAGTTACATTCACGATTTGAAGGACTTCTGCGTGGATACCCAGAATGATTTTCGAAGTTTGAGAATTGTATTTCTCGTAAAATCATCAGCTGAGCATTTTCAAAGAAGAGTCGCAATCAGGAACACTTGGGGCTTCAAGAAAAGATTCTTCGACGTCCCCACGAGGACTGTTTTTCTACTAGGAATTCATGAAAACGACGAAGACCTCCAGAAGAGGATAGACGAAGAATCAGAGAAGTTCAAAGACATTTTGCAAGCTAATTTTATCGATTCTTATTTCAATAACACCATTAAAACGATGATCGGGTTTAAATGGGCGTACAATCACTGCAGGAACTCCAAATTTTATATGTTCGTGGATGACGATATTTATGTGTCTGTTAAGAATGTCCTGAGATTCATCAGAAATCCCGCTTACTATCCAGAGTATTTGAAAGATCCAAATAGACTAGTCAAGAGGGCATCTGGCCGGCAGAGGAATGAAGCGGATCATTATGATACAGTAGCAACACCTGAAGATAATGATGCATTAATGGATATGGAAGGTATTCAAACTGTAGAGATGCCAACGAATATCCTAAAAACTGAAAGAACAACTGTTCGAGAAAAGATTCTGATGAGACAAAGAGAAGGGTGGAAACATCATAACAAGTCAATGCCTGATCAGAGTGGGAGATCAGGAGAAATTGAAGATGTTGGAGATGGTTTATTTAGGGATAACCAAGTGCCAAAGGATTCATCCGGGATTCACGAGGGACCATTGGTGGGAGGAAACGTCATAGAAGTTAATAATCCGCTCAATTATGTTGGAGATAGTGTAAATCAGAGTGAAGAGGTGCCAAAGGTTTTATCGAGAATTGCAAGAGCAACTGCACGAGAGAAAATTTTAATGCGACGAAAGGAGGGATGGAAGAGTCATAACAAAACGCGAATGCCCATTGCTGATGATCAATCGATAAAAATGAGAGATGAAAAAGTGGATAAAAAATTATTGCAGATTTCTAAAGTGCAGAAGTTAATGAGACGAGATAGATCAGTAGTTGTTGGAGATGATCAAGCTGATTTAGTGAATAGGTTCAACAATTCGATGCTTTATAAAAAATTAACCAGGGGGCGACGTCAGGTCCTTGATTTTGAACTTCCTGACGATGTGAAACTCTTTGCGGGGTACGTTTTCGTGTCCTCTCCTCACAGACATAAGAGCTCCAAGTGGTATGTCTCTCTGGAGGAATATCCGTATGATTTGTGGCCACCGTATGTCACTGCTGGGGCGTATATTCTTTCAAAGGCTGCTATGATTGAGATGTACCTCACGAGTTTGTACACCCAGCATTTTAGATTTGATGATATTTATCTGGGGCTGGTTGCCAAAAAGGCTGATATTGAGCCGTTTCACTGTGATGAGTTCCATTTTTATAAGAAGGACTACACCAAGTATAATTATAAGTATGTTATTTCTTCGCATGGGTATGGAGATCCTGGAGAGATGCAGGAGATCTGGAATGAGCAGAAGGGAATGGGAAATGCTTGAGGTAATGTTGTTTGATAATCTAAGATCTGGGAGGATTAGCTTTCGAACGTTATTTTGATTGATTTTTCACCTTCATGTTTGAAAATATAACATTTGTCAGTGGATTTTACAGTTCGTAAGAGTCGCTGATAACACAGGTCTATAAAATGCAGACTGATTAGTCTCCAAAAATTTTTTTATAATTTATTTTGGGCTTTCACATCTATTGGCTCGTTGTGTTGGATATAAAAACATAATTAAAAAATAATTGAAAATAGTGTTATATTCTGACAGTGAGCATCCTTATTTACTTAGTTGTCTATTTCATTCATTGTGATTGATGTTCTATTTTAGATATTCACTTTGAGGAGGTCAGGAAGGAATTCATATGTAGAAGAATTTTATTTATTTAGGTCTTCCCGGGCTCGACCCAATTTTTCTAATAGCTAATAGAATTGGTTACGCTGATTCTGAATTCCCATTTCGAAAGATCTTTCCAGCAAAATTTTGTGAATTTTCATCACCTGTTTGGGGAATTGCATTAGCTGAGGATAAGTTAGCTGTGAGAATTCTTATCCACACCAATTTTAATTGAAATAACCCCCAATTTTAATTGTTATGACCTCCCCTAGATTTGGATTGAGACGATCGAGACGTCAGCAATCTAGGTAAATCAATTTGGTGCAGAATTTTAAGTTAATGTGGGTGAGGATATTCACAATCAACTTCTGGTAATTAAATTTCTACAAAAGTTTATGAAAATTCCCTGCGTTTCACTCTTCAAAGACGACGAACTTTTGTTTCATTAAAACTATCACATTTTAGTGTATGTTTTTTTCTGTCTTCAATTATATGCCAATTGATTGATTACCTTGGTCGTTTTTAGATAGTCATTTTTAGTTCCCCAAAGACCATATTTTTGATATTTGAATCATTTAAAATCAGCACTTTGGAATTTAATAGATAAAATTAATTCCATCCTTGAGAGCGGGTGAGCCCGTATTTTGTAGAATTGTATAGCAATTATTATTTATTTCCGTTTGTATTTATCAAAAGGTAGGTTACAACAATATCTTCTACGAGCGTTTCTAATGAAGATTGAAAAATGAGTTCGATAAAGAGGACATTGTGAATGGATAGATCTATCATGACAATTAACAATCTTTAAACCATTACATGTGTTCAATCATCAACTTGCAATTACCTTAGTATTACGTGTATTTTTTAATTGAATCCAAAGAGCTACTCTATTGGAAAACGATTAGCTTTTCATGAAACTTTATTTTGATTTTCCAATTATAATGTTTAGAGATTTGAGGGTTATCTGAAATTCACTGGTAATTGGAGATCATTCCAAGTTATCGGAATAACTGACAACTAGCAAAATTACATTCGAAAGATAATCTAGTTGATTCTTAAATATTAAATAATGATATGATAATGATAAATGATAAATAAGAATGATAATGATAAAAAATAAAAAAAAAGAATGTTTTCAGTTTATCTTCATAGGAGTTATTTTTATTTCAGAAAGACTGTTAAAGAAATGGAAATGGTTGGACCCTTATTTTTAATATAATTCACTACGTTTTTACGGTATTTATTATAAACACATTGTATTATCTAATTTATGAAATTATTGTCATGTAAAAAATAGTCTTTATATTCGTCTAATATTATTACAAAGTAGCTTTGAAGTTTAACAAACAAGATTAGAATAATTCGAAATTCTCAAATCTCATTATTTTAATAAAATTTATTAAATTATTTATGCTACTATTATGGCAGTGCTACAACCCATCTGACGCCAAACTTCATAATAATTACTTAATCTGAAAGGCATTATTATAGATATTCTATTCGTCCATTATTTACGTATTTATAGAACCAATAATGATTAAACAGGTAGAAAGAGTTGTTTATAAAAATATGTCTAGTGATATTTACAAGTTTGTACTGGATTAAATTCCCAATCAGTTGAGGCAGCCCCCACTGCTGTGATAAATATTTTAATAAATAATTTTCTAGAATTTGAGGTTTTTTGTTATTGTTGTCTATACTGCGGCTTTTCTCCGTTGGTTTTAATTAGTGTTTGATCCAAAGTTGTTGCTTCACGTTTTATCATATTTAGGAGGAGTTGGGAACTTTCAAGAATCTGGAAATATAAATAGAAATTGTCAGAATATAATTTTTATATTTTTTGTGATATCAGTTATACAATTATTGCTCCTAAAATCCGAAAATGCTATTGTCAGATCGTTCTTTAATTCTTCACGGCTAAATGATTCAAGTTCCTCAATTAAATGGGGCTACTGGTGAGCCTTAATCATCGCCATTAATTAGAATTCCATTATTCTTTCAATTTTTAACTGTTCAATGGCAAATTATTCTTTAAATCAGCTGTTCCCCAATAACAACAAAAATATTCTGAATTCAATAAATGAATAATTGCTTGTGACATTAGAAAAATTACTTTAGAAAGTCAATGAAGTTGTCTCTGCAGTCAATTGATGGATTTTTTTTCAATTCATTTTTTACATTCATTTCAAGTTAATAAACGTTGCAGATGAAAATATTCTCGTATCGGTTCAATCATCTCCTTTTTCGAGAGAACTTCACCCAAAAAATCGCAAACTCTCACTGAAAATTCTTGAGAGACTGTCCTATCGAATACTGCAAATAGAATTTCAAATTGTTTACTAATGTATGTGTTATAAATAAATTTAGCGTATTTGAAGCTCTCGTCCACCGATTGTCGTAAAGGATTGAAATTAGGCCAAAGAAATGGAGAATTGTTCCTCTCACCCAATGCGATAATAAACTAATTGTGAACGAATTCCAATTGGTTAAACTCATAAATAATTCAAATTAGTCTGCAGGGCTCTGTCTCCTGGAAATAACGGGATGGAAGTCTCCTGGTTCTTGGAACAGATCGCGTTTGCGCCTGGCGTACAGATCCTATACGCCAGGGATTAAAGATCTAGGACTGATTCTGAATTCCGGGCACTGATTTTGTGAATGTGGAGATATTGACACTTCCCGACAACATACGAATTTTCTTCCACATCTTTTTTTTTATGTGTTCTAGAATTTTAATTTTTTTGGGAGAGTGTCGATTGACTCCTTAGCCGATACTTCCCAGCTAATAATTAAGTGCATTCGAATAATTCACAACTTGGCCGTAACTTTTATTCATTTCTATGGTCGAAATGCTGATGTGGTAATCGACGAGTTGCCTGAAAAACTCTGTGAATAACTTCAATCACTAATTGACTAAATTTAAAAAACGTCCAATGTCTCAGGGAGCTCTCACAAGTAAACGAAACTAACCGTGAGAACTTCAAAGTTCAAAAGTGAAGTTTCAAATGAAGCTTCTCCGCGAAGTTGTCTTTGTTATAGGGCTCGTTAGGCATGGACTTTACCGGGTGAAATACCCAAAACATAATTTCCATATTTTATATTATGAAAGAGAAACGAGATGGGTTTCTGGGATGAATTTACACAGGACGAATTGAAGGACTACCGGATACCAGGACATTCTGATGGACTTGCCAACAATAAACCTGACGTGCTGGCCAGAAAATGAAAAAAGAAGCTGTTCCGTCCCAGCCCCCTGTCGCGTTAACCAGGGCATCAGGAACTATCGTCATCATGAACACTCGTCACTTATTGGTAAATCATCAAATTTACACTATTTCAACGAAACGTATCATGTTACAAAATTAAAATTGAAGACTAACAATTTACACAAGTGATTTAATTTTACGCTATCTCATTAATTGTTCTGAAACGATCATCAATCCTAAATTGATCATTAAGCATATCGTGAATTTTAAAGACTCATTACTCTATTAATAAAAGTCTACTAGTGGCTTATTGATTCATTTTTAGCTAGACATTATCATAAAAATCCATTAGTCCACAGTTCATCAGGTAATTCCAACACAAATTAATTTCTTTTCATTTTGAAAATAGTAAATACCAGATATTTAGATACGCAGTTATTCATTATTGACCAATTCAAGTTGTAAATACTAGCGAGATTTACTAGGGAGAAAGCTTTTAGGTATCGAGTACACGAATATTTACTAAACTAGTATTTAAATGAAATTCAATTCAAGTTTGCCCAACGTTGATTTTAAGGATAGGGCGTGTTTCATTCAGATGAAAATTACCTTCATATAGGCTGATTCCGTATCCGCTATTGTGCGATCATACTCATTTCTTACAGCGATCCTCTTCCCTAGGCTGTCATTGATCCGTGTTAGTTTATACGACATCTTTTCAATTTCTCGCTGTAAGTTACTCTTCTCCTCTTCTTGTGTCTCTATTTCTGTTTGTAATTCAGCCCGTCGTAATTTCATGTTCTCCAAACCTATTTAATCGGAAAAAAATTACTATTTGAAAATATTTATTATATTTTAACAAAGCCGACGAAAGACGGTAAAATATCAATCAGGGAAGTATATGGGAATTATAAACATTTTAGCGTGTATTCCACGTTAATGGAATACAAAAATTCATTCTGATACATTTCCGGAAAATCGAAAATTTAAAATCTTACAGAAAATTTTAAATTAAAAATTAAGAACAAATGTGTAATTTTTATTTTTCATTTCTTAGAGAGACCCAATACCTCAAAAAAAAGAAGAATCAATCAATTTTGTTCCACTAAATTGGAGTTATTGAAGAATACAAACGTTTAGGGAAAGTGTCTATTCACACGCGCTACGAGAATTTTTACTTTAAGGCCCGGTCAGATATAGGGAACTATCTGGCATAGATAGTTTTTGTTTTTCAATTTTATCTGGAATTTTGGTACAGTCCTGTATCAATTAGAGATGTTCCAAAAATGAAAATATGCCGAAAAAAGCAGAAAAAAACTACAATTTCAGAACCCCACCTTTTAAATTTATATGTTACGGTAATTGCAATCCTATTATAAAAAGGAGACCCGTGTACAGATCGATATCGATATTTCTCGAAGAAATATCTCGAAAATGCGTAAGCGTAAGACAGAAACCGAAGCGACATCTGTCGATTATATTAGTCGCACATTGGGCTGGAACAAATGAACCGGTAAAAACCATCACATTTGGCAACGTGTTTGAGTGTTTTTATCCTATTATAAAAAGGAGATAATTTATAATCGTGAAACATCATGACATCTCCACCTATTAAATATACGACCAACAGAGCCATTGATCATTTCAATGTTGCAGCTACACTCATGTAAGTATTCCTATTATTATTTTTAAAAAATGAACATATTTCAAAAATTTATTATGCATTCAATCATCATAACCTATCATTGACACGTGTTCGGAGAGTAATTTCATTTTTTTTTTCTTAGGAAAATCATCGGCTACGTCGACTGCATTGAAGGCCTGAGAGAGTTGCCAAAGTCTCCATCTAAGTGGATTTACAAGTGCATTTTAAATAACAATGATGGCAGAAGGGTTCGCATACTTTGCTCGGGGGATGATGCTCTCAAATACAAGGATGAGATCAAGATGTATCAGGTACAGGTGATTTCCATTCAAAAAGAAAAAAAGTGAAATTGTCACATATAATACCACAAGAGTGGTAGGGAACCTAGAGGGAAATACTCGATAATGTTGAAGCTCGAGTGGTATTCAGGAGATTATTTTTCCTATCCAAATTTCGGCAAAGAGAATTGTGCCATGAAATGAAGAGAGGTTTATTTGGTTAAGTTATCGTTTGTTTTTTTTATATATAGCCTACCCGCAGAATTATGAAAAAATTATCGCATATAATACCACAAGAGCTCCGAAATTATCGAATATTTCCCGATAGGTTCGTTGCAAACAAATTAACGTAAGAACGTACGTTATTTATTTGTAGGGAACCTTGAGGGAAAAAAAATATCAACGAATAAATAACATAAATGCCCAGTTCAGTTTTCTAGGTCAGTTTTCTGTTTTGGAAACAAAATGAATATCTATATGAATATCTATGCGAATATCTGTATGAATATCTATGAGAATAGATGAAAAATTTGAAATTTTACTTTTTAGATAATAAAAATCACTGGAGGGATTATTAAAGCGGCCAATCCACAGTATCGGCGATCAACGGACACTGTGAGCGACAAAGAATTTCAATTTGCACGTAGGAGCACTTTCGACATCTTTGGCACATTTAACATTACGAATGGAGCTGACAATGGAAGGTCGAAGGTCATCTCATATAAAAAATTGAGATGGAGAACGTTTGTGCTGCTCGCGGGCCAGTCCAGATCACTGGATGGCTCAAAGAGCCATTCAGAAGCATTACCACGGTAAGTGGTTCGAGTTATGGATCTGGCATGTTTTGTACAAGGGTTCATCGCATGACCATTCATGTGGTAACATACATCCCGAGAGAAGATTTGATCGAGGGAATCAAAATGACCATTAAAGGTCGAGTTGATTGTCGTGGGGATGGTTTTGTTCTGAATATTAACAGCATGGATGACATTGCAGTCCTGACTGAGGATGTAGCCCTCAATGAAGATGAGTTGGATGATGCTGTCGAAGCACCTCCTCTCATTCTCAAACGAGGGGCAGCTGAATCTGCATCTGGAGAGGCGATGGACGTCGCGAATAAGGTACTTTTTTTTATTAATGGTTATGGTTATCCAAATTTAATTACTTTTAATTTTTCACTATTCTCCCTTCAATGCAAGAGAATATTGCAATATTTTCATCTAATGTTGGCTTAGTTTCAAGCAGAATTCAGTATAATATTTTCATTAGAACATTAATAAAAAAAATTTTCTATGGAAATATAAATGAAAATGCATTGAATCATTCATTAAACAGTTATTAAGAACAGATAATCTTTTTTGTTTCAGAAACTGAAAGCTGAATAGCTTTAATGACGGGCTATTTACTCTGGAAGTTCAATTGCAAAATTGAAAATTTTTTCTATAACAAGTTCTAAACTGTTATTTTTTCACACAAAAATTGAGTTCTATAACAAGTTTAACACTGTTATTTTTTTACGCAAAAATTGAATTCTATAACAAGTTTAATACTGTTATTTTTTTACACAAAAATGAAACATTGACAAGCTTGAGCTCTTTAAGAATCTGATTTTTTACTTTTAAAGACTGCCAACTTCATAGCAGTAACGTTAATACTCATTTAGCTTTAACAACCAAAACAGATGGAATTATAATAATCTATTCATGAACATTAGTATTTATTCAGAATTTATTTCAATATATGGCCCTGTTTTTGAAGAAAAAGTATTACTAAACATTTGTATTTTTTATATATAACAGAGAAAACTGAAGACTAATTAATTTTATGATTAAAGTAGATAAAGCTCTCCGGAATCACAGATAAGTGATACAAAGGATGTATTCATGTTAATGTTTGTTCATAGTTCTTAACATATGTTGTAATGTCAATTATAATTGTTGGAACATTATTTTTGTTTTCATTTCAAAATCCGTCCCACTCCTGTAAATGTTTATTGAACGCAAGTGGCATAGGTTTGGAGTTAATGGTTTCATTAATAAAAATTTAAAACGCGATTTTTTTGCAGACATTCAGTTTGAACCTTCCCTACGGTTGTAAGTCGCAGGTATACACCTTAGTGCGGCAACAATGTCTCCTGCACTACTACTCACGAAAAAAAATTCGCAAGCAGCGATGTTCTTGGTTATGTGAAGGGAATAAATAATCTCAATCGCATAATTTGATGTTCACAAATAATTAGAAAATCTTTAATTATTAGATTAGATTATTATGAGACTAAGAACGCCCTCTTCCTGACTTGACTGATTGCTGTCGCTATTATAGCTAAATCTCGAATTTGCGGAAATGTTCTCGATTCTGTATACCGTATGCTGCCTCGCACTGTATAGTATATGCAATCTTAGAGCAATCGAAATATATTAAGATTTTCCCAATTGTCTTTTTCCATGAGTTTTAATTTTAACTTCGAAGATAGAATAAGAGCATTCATTTTCTAGAGTTTTCAATTCTTATGATTTGGAAAAGATGGCGCGTGCGTAGCACGCGCGGACGATCTCGTAAATGCAAAACCGATAACGCCTGCTTTTGTGAGGGGGGGGGGGGGAGCTCTAAAAGTAAATGATTTCCTGAAGAGTTCAAGGAGGATTTTGAAAAATTATCGTTCTCTGAAGAATGATTAATTATTTTTAGCAATTTTTTAATATCAAAAGTCTTACTCTGTAATGCGAAGAAACCCTGTGAATTAGAAAACTTTTCTTGCGGTGGCGATTACCTGACATTTTAACCCTTAGCGCTCCGCGCGTTGACGGATGGAATGACGGTCGGCTCGGTAGCGGAGCCAACGGAGCGCTAAGGGTTAACAAGTTATTTAATGTTTAACTCAAAAAAAATATTGCTCATTATTAATCAATATTCACTGTTTAATCCGAAAGATGTTTTAATTGGATTGAGTGAGTTTTTATCCGCCTTTCAGTCAAATTACAGGGCTTATCTGACCAGAATCTTTTGTACTTTGTCGTAATACACTGTCTTATAAGACAATAAATATATTTCCGCCTGAAATTACGTTAAATGAACAATAAAATCTACTGTTGATTCACGGTACAATCATTTTTAGAAACCAAAGTTGAAATCACTTCAAGCTACTGAGTTTACTTGTAAATTTCTTATTTATCTCATTAACAATGAAGTCCATGAATGAAATGTCAACCATTCGATTGGTAATTTAACAAAATTCCTGACAAAAACCGTCTTTTGATATTTTCTCATAAACCCACTTCTTCTAAAAGAAATTCAACAAAATTATGCTATCAAATTCTCAACTACACTTTGAAGGTTATGTTACACGTAACTCACATTTAACAAGTTCTTGATTATAAGTTTGCAGAGCTGCGCCGTGTTGTGACATATTAAACCTTAATTATCGTTGCAAATTAATCTACAAAATTATCCTCCACATTTTAATGTCCAAAATAAACAATTAATTTAACCGATCCTCCCACTGGTATGTTTACAAAACAAAAAAGCAGCTACTGCGCCAATACTCATCGCGCAACAAGATGGCGACTCTTTCGATACAAATCCCTGCATTATCGATGTAATTGCTAAATATTAGTTCTTGAGCGCGAAGTGATGTGGCAGTTTTCGCCTATTTTAAACTTGACATTGGATAATTTATTTTTAAATAAATTCTGCCTTGACAAACAGTCCACTGAATAACAAACGAAAAATGATCGCAATTTTGTCGTGTAATGGATGAGTTAATGAATTCTGGGTTAAGTACGTTGAAATATTTCAGGCTATTACTGGTTATAAATATATCGATAAGTTTTTGCTTCTAAATAAAAACATTGTAGTCGTCGAATGCCGATCCAAAAAAAAATCTAATTTTGGTAGAAATGATGCAGAATAATAATAGCCTAGAATGTAAAAATATATCATTGAGAGTGCATGGTATGTGTGGACAAAAATTAACGGTCTGTCCACAGCTTTGTTTAGTTCATGTGAGTATTTTAGAGTTTTTCTCAGAACAGTGAGGGAATGTTTAGAATAGTTTTAATAAACAGAAACAGAGAAGGAAAAGAAAGAAATGCGAGAAGAAGGGCCTTTTGTTGAATGGGTCCAGAGGGTGAAAACTTTGGTCACTAAGAGTTAGTTCCTCTGGAGACATCACAGGAGAAAGATATACCTTCTGCGTGCGATAATAAAGAACAGTTTATTTCCAAATCGTAATTTAAACTGCAAAACGTATCCTTTATCCCTTATTCGTTGCTACGCAATGAAAGTCTCGGGAAGTATCCGATAATTTTGAAGGTCTTGGGGTATTACTACTGAGAATTTTTTCTCTATTATTTTTTTCCCCCAATATTCCACAAATATTGTAATAAGATTCAGATGTCCGGTTTATTAGCGCTAACTCCGAAATTATCAGTTTATGTCCTCAATTATCCATGACCTTTGATCGTTATTACCGGGAATTCCCCAAAATTAACAAAATTTTTTTAATATATTATTTATCGAAATACCGCCGTTTGTTTGGGTCCGTTATGTGTTTAGTAGGGTCGCTCATGGACCGCAGACCCTACGGCCCAAGTAAGACCCGATTATCCACCTTCGTTTCTTATGGTCATGCTTCCCCCACTCCATTCATCATTTTATGTGCGAATACACATTTAATTTCAGTTAGTTCAAGTTTAGTCTCCAACTTTGCAACAACCCGGAACTAATCGTTTTCTATTTCAGCCCTAATCGAAGCGCTGCAAATAGTCCCATCATTGTATTCAACAGTGAAGTTCCTCCGATTTCTGTAATCCAAACGTATAAATTTATAACAATTGTGAAAATGTTTTTTTTTGTGTTTTCAGAATAAAGATGAAGACATCACTTGTTAAAAAATATGATCGACTATTTATTTTATTAACCACGTGATCCATTATTATCAATTGAAGAGGTGATACCGATTATTATTACACTAATTCGTCACTTGTATGATGAAATTCCACTGTTACACATTCACCCGCGCTGCGACTTCACTCCACAACAAAGTACTAAAAATGGCAGCTTGTCAGATCTATGGTATTTGACGAGTTATTTTGGCGGTCATTCGAGCATTTTCGTTCGATGATTCCGACTGAGAATTACAGTAAAACATTCTTTCCCCCGCTGGTAATAAAACAGTGAATAATTTCGGCAAAACTCGCTATTGGGATATGGGTAAAATATATAAATAAATGTAGCAATACAATTAATTACTTTAACTAGAACTCTTTATTACAGGCACGAGGAAGACACGACTGACCTAAAGCACCGGTGTCCAGAGACTGAATTCTTACTATATGAAAAACCTTTACTATGGGAAAAAACAAGAGAACGTTTATGACTCCAGAGGACAGAGTTTCCTTTGAATGCCACCTGTCGTAAGAATGACAATGCTCTCAAGTTCAGAGCACAACACATCATAAATTAGTCCTTTTCTGGAGACTCTTTCAAACACATCATAAACCTTGTCGAGTGATTTTTGAAGATAAACAGAAGAGCTGTGTTCTAATTTTCCAAAAGCAGCGTAAAATGAACAAAAATGCAATTCATTTTATTAAGATAATACTAGGATAAGATGTAGGGCTATAGGATTATATTGTAGTCGCAGCGTAGGTGCTATTCGTGGGGAAACCCCGCAAATAGACATGGATTGGTACAAGGATGCAAGTCTGTACGATAGAAGTACCTAGAGGGTCATATTTTGGGGGTTTATGAGGCCCACAGATGTGACAGGCGGAGATCGTTGCAGCCAGTGAGGTCCAGGGATGCTAGGACCACGTGACGTGATTAGGGCCCAGCCAAGGGTTGAGAAGAGAGACAGGGTCAGAGTTGGTTTTGAGGAATGATAGACGATAGACGCGTGGTTAGACGATTAGGACGATTAGGACTTAGACGTTTTGCTTGTGTGCGCTTTTTTTTTTTTATTATTAAACAGTTTTAAACCTGGTCGGTTTAATTTGTTTACAAATGGTAGGATACAAGAAGGTTATATTGCTTAAATTCTTATCGAACATTTTTCTAGAAATTCACTAATGATCATAATAGATTTTTTCTCTAGTCTGGCCAAAAATTCCCCAGAATAATACGGTGGAAAAAACTTTTGGTCGCATAATTTTTTAATCATTATTTGTCTAGCACGATTATACAATGAACACTCCCAGAGGACGTGTTCGATACACGCGCTTAAGAGTGCGCGTATCGAGTGTTGAATGTTCTTTTGTGCGTTTAAGAGTGTCTGAAGAGTGTGTTAAGTGTATTAAAAATAGTGAAGACAGTGTTAATATCAATTGTACCCCTTTTCATAGAAAATAATCTGTCCTTATCTTTTTAAAAAGTAACCCTACCAATACATATTGAACTTTTCTATTGCTCTAGTTTGACTGAGTGAGCTACAAATGCCTTTCATTGGATTTAAATTTAATTGAGGAGATCGTTTTATTCGAGAGCGATCACAAAATTTCTTTCAGTACTCAACAAATATTTTTTCGTGGCATTGACACAAATATTGAGCACTGGGTCTCTACTACCCGCGTGGGAGGTGAGAAAGAACGGCGAGATAAAAACTGTTGATTTAGACGTTGGCCGCATTTCATTGTCTATAGCTCGTGTTGATGGTGGCTGAAAAAATGTGAAGTAACGTTTCATGGACAATATTTATTTTTAGGTTTAATGAAATTCTTCACGAGTTCATAAAAAAACTGCCCCTTCAAGTGCTCCGGATAATGAGGATTTACAACAGAATTTCGCAATATGATTGTTATTGTTGAGAAGAATTTAAAGGATAATGTTTTCCCAGCGAAATGTTTTCTACTTTTACGGTCGAACATTAGAGCTTCCATTTCAGCGCTCAAGTTGCCGTCCATTTTACGACGATTTTATTGTTCAAAGTTTACAGTGCTGAATATAAATTTCGATTATTTTCGGTTTCGAAAATCGGAGGAGCAGAAAAATGTAGTTTGAAAGGATAATTGGTAAAATAATTTTTTATCCACTTTCTGAAATAATGAACAAGTAGAGAACTATTAATTTTCTCAAGATGAAAACATCTTGAGAAAATTAATAGTATTTGTTTAAAATCGTAATAAATTAATTCCAAGAAATTAATTTCTAGCAAAAAAAAGCAACAGCGGAATGGTAAAACGACATAAGTGACTTTTGACTATTGGCTAGTTTTTGATGAATATCTCAAAATCTGGGGAACATAACAAAATTTCCATTAGAACGTTTGTGTAGAGCGAATTGAGTTGTACAATAAATGATTGTTTGTTGAGGAACGTAGATTTTGGATTGTCAGGCGTCGGAAAATTGTGTCGAGAAGAGGAGACCAACTGAGGCCGAAAACTGAGGTATAAAAGACGTCTCGATTTATTATCACTTATCAAAAAAATATACAAAATGTACACAGTTGTTTGAGTGATTGTTGGATACAATTAAATTGTGGTGAATCAAGTCGGTGTTAAACAACAATCGTGTTAATTGACTCGAAAAATTATTAAGCATTAAGTTGCGTTGAGGGATAGCTCGTTGGTGAGACCCGAAGATCACCGATCCGATGAACCCCGGAAGTCTCCGAAATTCAACGATCACTTTTCGTTGAGTTAGGGAGCGTTTTTGATGCCTACTTTAAACAATGTTTTCGCAAAAATTGGGTTATCACTCTTAGATTCGGAGTTATATCGGAGGTAAGTCAACTTATCTCGTTTTACCACTTCGCTACTGAATTGAAGAATCGAAATCTGGAAATTTCCAGAATATTTGAAGAGTTTTAATTATTCATTTATAAATAATTAATATTTAAAACACTAACTCTACTGTGTAAAGTTTAATTTTAGTGACGTTGGATGCCAAAAATGTTTTCAAATTGTTCTTGCAAAATTTGACTGACAAATTTAACGATTTTCAATGATTGAATAGATTGTATGGTGGGTTATAACTTTTAATAGAATATTTGGGTACCGGTCCGACGGAGTGGTAATGAGTGTGAAGTTGGCGGCTCAAGCCGACGCTCAGGGCTGCCAATCACACGAGTTAAAAGACCCTGTCGCACGTGTAGACAAACTATATTTTTTGGTACTGATGTGACGTTTAGCGAGTGGCGAATTGTGTCATTTTTCGTTTACAAGTTTTTTCTTTCCGTTTACAAGTTTTTTTTTTCCGTTTACAAGTTTTTTCTTTTGTTTACAAGTCATCGAGAAGTGTTGCCATAGACAGAGTTATCAATAGTTAAATTATTGCAGAGAAAAATGATTAATGATCATTTTTTTGTCTCGTTTGGAGGGGGATTTGTCTGTAATTACGCAATTTTTTTTATTCTGCTGTATGAGCTTGTGAAAATAAAAATGCTGCATCATTGATTTTCATCGCGTGCTTCTCGATGATAAAAGATTTAAAGCTTCACTCGACCTTGCCATTCCCTGCGTCATTGCAGGGTGAAAAACAAAAACAAAAATAGACGGAATGGAAAAGAAAATTAGAAAGGAGATACAATGGTGCATCATTGACCGTGATATTCCTTGAAGGTCATCCCTGTCACTCTTCGTCAATATCATGGTTTATTATTACTTCCAAGACGTCAAAAATTTAATTATTGGTGGGAAATTTCAATTTTACGAAAAAAATTGGTGATCCCTCAAAAAGAGAATTTCAATTTCCCTCAAAACTGCGGGAGAGAGACAAAGTGGAACTTTGTTGATGCACTTTAATTCCTGACATATTTGTTTACAAACAAAAATCGTAGGATTTCTAGTTAATGTCTCTTCTATTTCCTCGCATCGTCTGTTATATTTAGAGGGTATTTTATCAACGGCCCCACTCAAATTGTTTAATATTCCCAATAATTTTAATAAAAAAAAAATTCCGGGGTTTAGTATGTTCATTTTTTAATGATGTTCAGGGGATGAGGAAATGTTGGCGGGGTGGGGCAGGAGTATTTATGGTATTGTTGCAGAAGACCACTACCTGAACTGTGGAAATTGACGTCTTTCAAAATGGTCACAGTGTATTTGACACTTTCTATGTTTAAATAATATTTGTATCGCCATTTAATTTTTTTACACGTGGGGCATGTCTTGAAACATTTTTCATTCCACTGTTAATAATAAACCGGGAATAATTGATTTGCGAGAAAAAAAATGGCAACCGCGGACTAATGCCATATTTTTTGTTGCAGAGTTGCCAGCTTGTCATAGTTTTCTCCTTTTTTTTCACTATTTCCTTTGATGTTACAAAATGTTTTTTCTTCGACTCGCGCCTTCGTAGAGAATCATAAATGATATGTAAGTGAGTGCATGTTGAGCTCGGTACACGCAAAATATGGGATAATATCTAATGTGTAGTCTTTATGTTGGATTGGTTCCACTTAACCTCAAATCAAAATCCCTTTGAGAATTATGTTTTTTTGGAATGGAAAATGTGGAAAGTGTGGAGAGACGTAAATATAAATTAATTGAGGCCTGTTCTATTCGATTAATATTAGAAATGGGTTATTAGAAATAATAATTTTGTAAGTAATTTAAACTATTTTTTTTCTTTATTATTTAACTCAAATAATTGTGCTCGGAAGACACATCCGTTCTGTACCGATTTCTTAGAGGAGCTAACAAGATTTACAAAGGGAAACAACACCCTGGACCTTTTAGTCACATCTCTCAAAGAGTCCTATTCATTCCACTTTGTCTACATACTTAAAATCAAATCTAAACATCATACCTCACACTTTTCCTAATTCGAACCCATAAAAATGTCTTTCAACACTCAGAAGAGAATAAGATTGACTTTTGTTCTCTATTTATTTCATGAAAAAACCAACAATTAATTACACACCACATTATCAACTATTTAATCCGTCATTTTGTAGATTATGAATATCTTACGTTTCATTAATGGCTATTTGCAAACATATTCATTAATAGTTATATGCCAAATTATTTTCGGATAATCAAATCCACGATATCGTTTACAAAATTTTGGAATATACCGTGGATATTCCTATCCATCAGTTTAGTGCAATGTTGTAGTTTTTTGTTAACTACGACTGGAAAACATTCTGAATGAATATTATTATTTTCGTAGAAGGTGTTCTTATTAATTTCTCATACATGAATGAAATGTCTTGATATTGACCACATTTTTATCGTTGGCCTGTGAATTTTCCACTTTTGTCTCATGCACGTGGTTTAAATCGACTATTTTCAATAATTTATTGTATTCGAATGACATTCTTCTAACATTTTGTAGTAATAACTTTTATGAGGTTTTTAATGTTTGAGAATTTAATGTAATAAGTGGATTTGGATACAATATAAGACAATATGATTTAAGCTCTGAAATCGCGCGACAATGATATACGAATATGTGCTACGTTGGAGGACAGTCAAAGGAGTGTCTCGTTGGCAGGTCGAGGCCTGAATGTCCAATTGTCCTCCGACTTTGTCCATTCACCCTGTGTGGTCCTTGTTTTGGACCCGACGTCACTAGGGGGTGTCAAGCCCTCGTCCTTTCCCGTCGGGTCTCGGTTTTCCCTCGTCCCCGACTCAACGCAAATTTTCCCCGCTTTAATTTGGAACTTCGCATATTGAGAGTGCTTGATATGTGTGGACAAAAATGAATCGTCTGTCTATAGCTGTTTTCAGTCCATCTCGGTATGTTATAATTTTTATACTTTTTCTCCAAACAGTACCGAAATGTTTAGAATGGTTTTAAATAAATAAATAGAACCAGAGAAGAAACAGAAAGGAATTAAAGAACAATGGTCTTTTGTCAAATGGGTCTAGAGTGTTAAATCGTTGGTCACTAATAGTCAGTTGATCTGGAGACATCATACCAGAAAGATATTAATGGAATATGGGGGACAGAGAAATAACTTTGTACGCAGTGGTTTTAAATATTCTTAATTATCATTTATTGAAAAATTACTCGAGGAAGAAATGTCTGTACTCTACGACCTGCCACAGCAGACTGAAGTGGTCAACTAGACTAAAAAGAAAAATCGTCATAATGTGACAAAGAATCCCCAGTTCCTTTGCCACATGACCTCATGGTTTGTGTTTATGTCTAGAGATCTTTCTCTCTCTCTCTCTCTTCATGTTGATACATTTTTGAAACCATAGACTCATAAAATAAAGTCTCAAAAGACTGAGGCTATATTCCAACAGATATACCTTCTGCGTGCGATAATAAATAATTAAAGTTTATAGTTAAATCGTTTTTATTTTATTGACACAATCCCCATCCATAATCCAATACCACACAAGGCTTCCGGATATATTTATGAATCTCCAAAAAATGTTTACTAAATTTGGCTGCATTTCTATACCTCACCTGAATATCCTTAATACAAAAAAAAATAATATTTAACTAAAAATATAAAAAATACTTCAATGTTTACATTTTTCAACGCTTATAAATACTAACTTTGGCAATATTTAGTACTTGAACGTATTTAAATAATGTTATACTTAAGTTTTCCCAACACTGATTTGGAAGCATAAAAAATAGTGGACGTGTGCAACCTTAACACGATTCTATTTCTCTCGATGCATCAGACTGGGAGGGGGGGGGGGTGGAGGAGGAGGAGGACCCTGACGCAATCTATTCCGTTCCCTAAAA
Organism: Diachasmimorpha longicaudata; assembly: GCF_034640455.1. Taxonomy (NCBI): domain Eukaryota; kingdom Metazoa; phylum Arthropoda; class Insecta; order Hymenoptera; family Braconidae; genus Diachasmimorpha; species Diachasmimorpha longicaudata. The sequence continues at coordinate 1,648,047 of NC_087234.1, forward strand.
AAACTAATGAACGAAAGAGATGACCAGTGAGGGGGTGGGATGTTGGGGTTCTATACAGGCGGGAAAAAATAAAGCGTTGGACATATGTAGAGGAGTTGGAGTGCGTACCAAAAGTCTCTGACGTTGACTTTAAAGACAGAACCGTACGAACTTCCACCGCGGCAACATCAACTGTTTAAGCGGATCTACTGCTCATTTGGATTAACTGCAGGAATATATTTTTTTTGAGTTTAAGTACTAACTCAACGAAGCGAATATGGTTTACGAAAGCGATTTCTATACGACCCGACGACCCTACACGCGGCCCATTTCTTCTCACTACACCATCACGGTTAGTAATGTTTGTTTTTTTGAGTGATTTAGTTTTTTATAATTTTAGTTTTTTCGAGGTCTAAGGACGTTAATTAGAATCGTGTGTACGCATTACGCTACTAATTACCCATTTTCCTATACAATTCTTTCAAATTATCACTTGGACAGACATTCACTAGTGAAACTACTCACTAATCACTATGTTGAAAAGGCGAGTCAACGTTTCGGCTTTTTTTATTTGGATCGGAATCATAACTGAGTTCAATGTTGTTCAGGAATTTATATTTATGAATAAGGAGTGATTTTGTGGAGATATTTCGTTCAATTCTCTTAGTGGGAAATTTAATTTTCAATAAAAAATGTTCGTTTAAAATTGTGTAAACATTTATTAAAATTTTGTACATACCGTACTATATATGGAGCCATTTACGTTCTCATCAATTAGTTATTAATTAAAGCATAGGTGTTGATTGAATCGATCGAGAACAATTGAAAGAAAATTATCAAGACTCAATTTTTTTCAAGAAATTTCGGGAGTTCTTTATAAATAAACAATTGGCATTGTTACAACTTCCGAAACCATTGCTTTTTAGGTATGACATCGGTTAATTATTAATTATTTAGAGAGAATGATCGTAAGTTAAAAAATGGCAATTTTTCAGTTATTTCATCATTTTACGCTTAAAAATCTACTTTTTCATAAATCAATTGTTTACGTATTTATAGAAAAATACGAAATGTGTAAGCTCTAGCAAAAAGTTATCGCCCGAGAGGCTTCAACAACTTGAATTTTATTTTTGAACTTTTTAAATGTTTTTAAACGCTTTAGTATCGGAATTTTAATCTAATCTTACCAAATTTAAATAATTTACCGTCAAATTTACAGTGAAATGCTGCTCATATCCTCAAGTTTTTTCATCTAAATTCTGCAGTTAATTAGTTAGTTTAGTTATACTAGTTATTTTTTTCATATCATGTGATAATGCGTCACTTTAAAAAAAAATTCAGAATAAAACCTCCACGGTATTTTCCACGGTAACATTTCTTTTTAACAAAAATTCATTGACACAAAAAATCATTCAAAAATCATTTTGCTCGGAAAACGAAAGATATTGCAATAATAAAATGCAATCAAATTCCCATTACTTTCTTTGAATGGCTCCATCCGATTTTACCAACAAATACTCAATAATCTCAAAATGACAATAACAAACAGCTGTGCACGCAATGACAATCAGCTTTACGCTTAAATTTTTTATAAACATTTTCATGTATAGCTTGACTCGAGGATCGTAATGGCGTTCTCCCATATTTAATTGTTTACCTGACAAATAAATACAGCGAAACATTGACTCTGCAGCGTTCAATGTTAATCACAATAAAAACATCACATTTACGTTTCCTTCATCAACAAGTAAATTACTACCAGATTAAATGATAATTGTGTAACTGTAATTAATTGATGAATCTGGTTTGTTGGTGGAAGGATTCGATAATGTGTCGCTAAGTCTCAACTTCCACACTTTACTCCGACCACTACTACTTTCATTATATCAATCACTCCAAATAATCATCGATTTCTTATTCTGCATTGGATAAATAAAAGTGTACTCGGTGTCTCACACGGGTTTACGATTGTTATTAATTTTTCACGTGATGTAAAACATTGTAGATGCATTTGTTTTGTTAAAAACCCCTCGTCTCTCATCATAATTATAAAAAAACAATTGTCATCACTTTAAAACTCAATAGTGAATTGGCGAAAATGAGTTGATTAATAGAAAAACCTGAGCACTCGATCAAAATTTAGTGGGATATCTATAGATTCGAATTTTTTAATTAACTTTTTATCTGTTTTTGGTCGATTTTGTCGATCTGCTCAATAAAAAAATCAATTGAATTCAATTTTCCCTCTATAACTTACCTTTTTTCATTTTAGATAGACTTTCTACCACTCAAATTTATCAAGCGCTAATTTACCATTTTTTCGTCTTAAAAAGTTTAATAAACTTAAAAAATTTGAGCTGAGAAATTTGTCTAAAAAATCTAAAGATAATCTATATGGAAAAATTGAATAGATTATTGAATTATCCATGTTTTTTATCAACTCAAATTGGACAAAAATAATTCAATAGAATCGATCGACAATTCATGGACTTTATTTAAATTTTTGCCGTCAAATAAAATTGAAAAATTTTGTTGCACCACTTCACTGTTGACTTTATCTTCATTGAAGATATCTTAATAAACATTCAAATAAATCCAATAGATTTGGAGATCCACCAACAATAGACAAGTGGAACTGACTTTCCACTCATGTTTACAAATAATTCCTTTACATTAAGGAACAAAAATATTATTTGTGTAAGAAAATCCCGATATATGACATTCCGGGTTTTGAATGACAAGTTTTCTGTGTTTTTCATGTTCACGAAGTAAATATTCTCGTCAAATGCGAAAAACCTAGTAAAATTGTTTATAAAAATATGAAAATAGGAGTTTTATCATAATCTCCATCCGTAATATTTGGCACGAGTATTGTGGCAATCTACACGTGCCCTCACACATATGCATCAACGATATTTGGCACTATGCCTCCAACGTTTACAATTTATTTTTACATTTTAAAAAAATTCAACGTCGAGCTCAACTCGCGAATTCCATTCTATCCCTTTACACAATCAGTGGGTGATTTTAAAAAAATTCACTGCGTGTTCAGGATTAGCGTGAAGAATGTGTGGGTAAATGGGATATGCGTGAACTAGAGTTTTAAAATCAAAGTGGGTATTAATAGATGATGTAGAGAGCAATGGGGTCACAGTTACGACTATTCCGAGCTACAGGGCCATTTTCCGGGACTGTGAAATGTTTATACTTAGAAAATAAAACGAAAAATAATATGTAGTTAATTTTGTGTAGTGTGCCGAGAGAAAAATATAATTTTGCCAATCAAATATTCATCTGACAACAAATTAAATACGATTTTTAAGTGCAAATATTATCGGTTCATTCATGGGAATATCAGCCATTTTGTTGTCAGAAACAAATATGACAAAATTATATATTTTTCTCGTTGTATGCTGATGAAAAACTACTGACTAATTGTTGATAAATTATGAATGGAAAACATTTTTCCAGATCGATCTCTAAAAAACACTATTTTCTGGGCGATACGGACCCAGAAAAACGTATTTTCCAGCCTGATCTCACTTTTTCTTGTCTCGAGATTGGCAATGACGCGTCGTTCATTACTAGAAACCTAGGGATTTTCACTCGCATGGCTAGGGATGTTTAGTCGTTGGGCGATCGGACGCCAACGCTGCGAGACTAAAAATACCTAGAGCACTCGTCCTGACTTTTTCAGGTCCTGCGACCGAACAAAATCGTTGAGGTCACGCAGTAGAAAACATATCACTTTTCTCCACGTGCTTGGCTGTCAAGTCTGCACACACAGGGGGATGATCTACTATGTGCCGTTACACAGAGAGAAAAATATTCGAAAAATTACGGTAAAATCGTATATTTCGATAGAAGTGCGACGGGATCGTAATGAATGTGAAATTGAAGGGTCAATCAGAGGAGTGAAAATGCCCCGTCGCAAGTGTATCCGAATTAGACTTTTTGTTAATGATTGCAAGTAAAAATAACTTTTATGTAATTGTGGGGTAACTTTGCTTTTGAGAATAAATTACTGAAAGGTAAAAATTGTCCCAGTGAGCTGGAATTTTTACGACCTTTTGGGACAATTTTTACGGGACTTTCAGTACTTTTTCCGGAAACCAAATTCGTCCCACGATTACTTATGGGTTTCGTAATTTTTTGAATATTTTTCGTACTATAGGGGCTTGAAATGTACTATCCTTTAGAGGCCTTCGATGATGCGGGGAGAGAAAAATTTCCACAAAAATTACATGGAGGTTTCGTAATTCGTAAGTTTTCGACGACAAAAATTACGAACCATACAGCAGAAAGTACAGAAGGCTTCGTAAATAAATAGCAGCGAGTTACGTAATTTTTCCAGCGCGTTCCGTAACTTTTCACTGATTCTTCCGTATTTTTTATCGGACCTTAGTGATCACTCGTGAGTTGCGGAATTTCCTCGATATTTTTATTAAAGTACTCTTGGTCATGTGTTAAACATAGCGATTCAGGTAGAAATAGACTCTTAGGAAACCCTAGAAACTAGCGAATTCCCCTCGAAATGAAAAAATATTCGTTGTTTTAAGAGAAATAGTTCAATAAAAATTACGTAAAAGTTCCGTAACTCCCTAGTAAAAATAAAGGTGCGATGAAAATTGCGGAGGTTTGATCAAAACTACGGAATCCTCAGCAAAAATTACGTAACTCGCTGCGTATTATTTACGGAGCGTTCCGTATTTTTTTTTGTCTTTTTTATTCTCGCTTGCGAATTACGGAACTTTCACGTAATGTTCTCTGCGTGAAAAGGCGACGTAAAATTTGTTGGTTTAGCTAGAGTGAGAAGTTTTTTTTACTTTGCACATCCATATGGATTGTTAAATCCAGCGAAGAAGAGGACATGATACAATAAATAAATTGGTTGATGCAGTTGATTAATTCAGTAGCGAAGTGGTAAAACGAGATAAGTTGACTTATCTTTCAATCGAGTTTTTGAGTGATATCTCCGAATCTAAGAGAGATAGCGTGATGTTTATCATAACATTTATGGTAGCTGGCAATCCACTACACAAAAAAGATTATGATGATAATTTTGCTATTCCCTCTAGATTTTGAGATATTCATTAAAAAATCGTCAATAGTTAGAAATCGTTTATCTCGTTTTACCTGTTCGCTACGGAATTAGAATGAAATGGTGTAGAAAGTTGCGTCGACGAAGATATCTCTAAAAGATAGACATATCGATAGTTTCTAAAAGACATTCATTATTAAGGGACAATCATTATCCTTTACATGATTGACAATTCATTAGCGAAGTTGTAGAACGAGACAAGTGATTTTTGAGTATTGCCTTGTTTTTTATAAATATCTCAAAATCTACTGCAGATAGCCAAATTTTCATTATAAGCTTTTTTGTGGAGCCAATTGAGAACTACAATAAATATTATTACGAAAATTGTGCTATCTCTCTTAGATTCGGAGATATCGCTCAAAAACTAGAGATGCGTCAACTTATCGCGCTTTACCACTTCGATACTCAATTAAATTACGATTCAAAGGAGAACTTATACAATAATAACTCTTCATTCATAGAACGATTACCAGATGAGCTTGAGGTTTCACGTATCGTTAGAGAAAGATTCTACCAAAGCTTCATTCTGATTTTCTACGAAAACGAAGAAAAAGCAGTAGCGAAGTGGTAAAACGAGTCACTCCTGATTATTGACACGTTTTGAATGAATATCTCGAAATATAGGAAAGATAGCAAAATTTTCATTCTAACCTTTTTTGTGGAACGCATTGAGAGCTAAAATAAATGTCATGACAAAAATTCAAGTATCTCTCTTAGATTCGGAGATATCGCGTAAAAACTCGACTCAGCGATAAGTCAAGTCGTCTCGTTTTTCCATTTCGCTGCTGAAATATTCCGTAATAATTCCGGAACTCGGATTTTGCTGATCGATGAGGGAATCGATTGGGACATTTGACGTGAAACTATCGCAATTTTCCACAGACAATTTACATAAAAATGACGGAACCTTCGCTTCGAAATTACACAAAAGACGTAATTTTTACTGAATATTTCTGTTCCCGAACGCTATCGCAATATGTTCCTATTATTATAAAAAAATTCAAGGTCACGCGGTAATTTCTTTTCTTAATGAGACTTTGTTTCAGAATTATTCAAGTTTTGGGGTAATTTTTATTGAACTTTTCTCCCTGTCCAGAACTTACATTGAATGCAGATGAGTCAGTGTACTGATTGACTGCCGGAATTCGCATAAATCTCCTCGACAATTTCTTTTTGCAAAACAAATTTTTCCGCGTAATCGTTTAAACGAATGGAGAAGGGGAATAGTGGGAGAGCGTCGGTCACGTAGTAGCGCCGGTGTTGCGTTACGCTGCCCTAATTTAGCCTCACAGCGTCCCGACGCTCGCCTATGCCCCCACCGTTTGCGGATGCAAGCGTGTGGTTCATATCTACGTCACCGTAAATTCATGCACGTACATCCCGGCATTCTTCATCAGTAAATATATTCGTTAGATTCGGATGATTAACGTCATCAGTGTCAGATTATAAATCAAAAAATTGGAATGCGGAGTTTCAGATTCGTCCAACAAAACGAAAAACGAATTAATGATTTATTTGAACAAAATAAATTAATTTACTTACGTAAATTTTATAAATTGAATGAAAATTACTTAATGCAAATAAATCCTTTATAAATGTTAAATAGACAGTTAACATTTTAACAACATAAAATATGACTTGTTCAATGTACAAAGAACGTTGGAAAACAAAAAGAAAAAAACGTTTTGAAATTGATGAATATTTTATTTGCTTTGAACAAATAATTTCTGGAATATAAATCCTTTCCTTTGAAATAAGTTAACGATTTTCCTTATTATTGAACAGTACTTTCATGATATGAGTAGAAAAACCGAATAGAGATATTTTTTTTTCTAATTCAAATAAGTCATTTTTCTGTCGGAATTTATTCGTCAAATTTTTTAAAAACATTTTTTTATGCAGTAAAAGAGCTGGAATAAAATGAAAATTGGTCTGAATTTCATTTTTAGACTAATTGGTACCTAAAATTTCAGACTAATTGATATCTAAACATCGTCATTCATGTTTGCAAATTAAAACACTTTTCATTGCATTCAAACATTTTTAAGTGTCTAAAAATGTCGATAAAAAATAGTGGAAATTTAGATATTTATTTATGGTGTGTTAGAGGAAGTTAGCGCTGTACATTCGCGAAGCATAAAAACGAAAAATTATCAATCATCGATTGGACTTGCCAATCGATCAGTCTGATGAATCCGGCAATAATATATAGAATTCAAACGTCAGTGGTACGTCAACAGTGTGGGCAATACCGGTGGATAAATATTTTGGCAGAGACCTCGGCATTTCCGGATGTAAAACGAGTATGAGCCATGATCCTCTCTAACCCATTTAATTTTCTAATGATGACTGGTTAATTCACTCGTCATCTGACCTAATTAGGCTCGAATAGTTCTAATTTTTAAATGCACCAGTTATGAAATGCGAAACTGATCTATTCCACGGGTCAAAGTATTTCTATAAATATTCTTTATCAAGCAACGACTCAAATTATTCGATATGAGTTCCATTCAAAAATTGAAAGTATTAATTAAAGTGGAAAATCATTTTATGAATTTTTCACGATCTTCTGCTGCTGCTATTTAAGGGCGAGACATAAAATTTATTATACGCTTTCACTGACACAGGCTAACAGTCCGAAATGAAGGGGAAAATGTTGCAGTCGCTGCACTACTTACGCTCCTGGTTCTTAATTCTGAATTTTGGCGCTTCGATACCACTTGTAGGGCGCAGCGAGCGCTGCGTCACACTACTCTCCCCCCCACTCCAGATCGACTATATAAAGGCGTGCACGGCACGCGCTCAAGCAGTTCGCGCTCGGCAAGTCCTGAGCGTTGAACTTCTAGTTAGCTCCTTTAAGTCTGTACTTCACCCCCAGCACTGCACCCGGGATAGCCTGGACTTTCTCCTTTCTCACGATTGAGAACTGATCAACCGGCTATTCCTTTTGGTGGGCTTCACTCGCTACTCTCTCGAGACTCTAAGGGACGACAAGGTTGCTCTCTAGTTTTGTCTCTCCTCCGTCGGTTTCAGGAATCGGCTAGATCGATATCTGGTTCAATCTCCCCTTCGCAGGGTTAAGGAGACATACCGCAGACTATTCTTGGCATTCTGGGCGTAAGTCCAAGACGCGTCTCTATTGAGACTAATGGTCAGTGGTTCGAAGCCCACTCAAAAAATGCAGGTCCTCTCGTGGTCTCACATGAGGATGCGAGGATAAATAAACAGCACAGCCAAACTAGTAGTATCTATGTGGAGAAACCTAATGCAGCAAAAAAGGGCAGGCCGGTGAATGAGACAAAACAAATGCTGGTAATTGTTGATTGTAAATCAGCATAGTAATTTTTATCGAAATCACACTGAAAATTCACAGATTTTCCTCTCCATGTAGGCTAATCCCATAGAGCCTAGTCTAGTGCATTTTTGCACACCCTCGCTACCGATCTTTTCCCCTCATCGGGCTTGACAAGACGATTCCTCCCTGGGCTCTGAACACAAATCTAGAAAAATAAATTTTTTGTCACCTTTTTGATAGAGCCAACTGAAGGTCACAAAACTTTCAGCAATTATGTATTGAAAATCCATAATTTACTCTCACACAATCAACAAAGTTAGCACGATAATCACGAAAAGAGCGAGCTCTGGGGTTAAAAAAAAAAAATCTCCGAATCACCGACATCTGTACCCTTTCTAAAACTCATACGTGCGTCCAGTGGAGGTTGTGGTGTGGAAGTGGAAGGCTATTGGATATTAATATCCCTGCTAAGAACGCCGGCATGATCCAGAGAAGTCAGAAAATTTTCCAAACTGCCTTAAACTCTTCCAAAATAAAATAAATTTCTAGGAACGTGAATTGTTCCCGTGGGAGAAGGTACCATTTGTACCTCGGCCGTCATTGGTACCGGAGCCGTTTACCGTTTGGGGCCGAAAGAAGGTGAATCCGGAAAAAGAATTCTATCAGTATGTTACGATAGCAGATAATGATCGTATTCGTGGAAAAAATGCTGCCAAGGATGATCACACTAGGCAATTAATCAGAGGTGGTACTGTGTCTAAAGTTGGATTAGATGCAGCTGCTGAATTGGCAGCTAGGGGTCATGTTTTTGAAAGGGGTGTCTTATCGAGACAACCTGGAGCCAATAGACACGTCGTTATACCCGCCAGTGGGCGAACTAAAATTCTCATGGCACTGCAAAAACCATCTTGGTACAGATTCTGAAAGCCTATGTAATGATATTTTTTTAGATTTTTCTGATGAATAAAGAGGAGGTTGATGACTTCAGATTTTTCGCATTAATATTTTATCCCTTCTATTAGATGTGGGGTAATTTTAAATTATCCAAACTTGTGAATAAGTATTTTAAATGCGGTTGTGGACACGCTTGGAAAGGCACATCCGCTGCTGTTGGTTTCCTCAGAGGAATTGACGAAAATAACAAAAGGGATAGAACACCCTGGACTCGATGACTCACATTAACAATCGTCCCACTCAGGCAACTCTGTTTAGACCCAAGAAAACAGAGCAGATACCTCAGCCCCAACTTCTCAGAATTTTCACCCATAAAAATGTGTTCTGGACCTCAAGTGGAAACACCAGAATGAAAGAATACAAATGGTACAAAAAATTGTTTAATCCAACTGAAAATTAATTTTTGATAAACAGTTCGAAATGTAAACTCCAATACCTTCACTTCTTTTTCGAAATAGGGTATTCGTCATTTACCGAAATATTTATAACGATAATAATAATTAGTATTATTATTAACGATAATAAATATTTATAAAGATATTTTTATCGTTATAAGTATTTTGTTATTATTGTTAAATATGTATAATGCTTTTAGACCCCAGGGCTCTACTGCTCGTTTTTAACGCGAATGTAATACCTGTAAAATTGTAAACATTGTGGAGATATTTAGATATCTGCGTTTTGATGAGACTCTTTTATTGAGTAGATCTTTGCGTAGAGGTAGATTTTTTGTATTCATCAGAGAATGTTATGGTGTGTTGTTGGATACCAGAGTAAACGTACTCGTTTTTAATAATCCACAAAATAAAAGAACTTTATTTCCTTGTCTGGGAGTACAATTTGTTGAGACAACCAGTCGTGTTCAATGGTGATTCGAAAAGTGAAGTCTACAAACAATTTCTGGGAGATATTGAGGGATGATCACGTGACTATTAGAGGATCGGAGTAGGGGTAGAGAGTGGACATGTGAGTCTGAGGATCAGGAAAGGTCTTGAGTCGGACTGTCTGTAGGAAAAAGGTTGTAACGGTGTTGGATTAGGATATTGCTTTTAACGGCAACGAGGTTTTAAGATGGGAAAAATGTGGTTCTAATGCTGGAATTTCGGAGTGTACAGCAGTATGTTTTGTTCTTAAGTGAAGAATCAAACGGTTGGATCACGCGGTTGATTGGAACAACGGTAGTCGATTTATTTAAAAAAACACGTGATGTATTTATTTATTGGAACAGATAAACACTTTGGGAATTTACACGGTTTTATAAATTCGGAACGTTTCTATCGGTGAAACTCATTACTTTACTCGCAATGTTCGTATTTTAAGATTCACGTTGTTAATTGGAGAGTGACTTGACAGACAGGCACTAGGGGATTGAAAAACTAATGTTAATTTACGGAGTTTGCGCTTATACACTGAGGGGAAAATATAATTTTGTCAATCGTATTTTGTTTTGTACAAATAACTGCCCGAAATTTCCATTGGACAATTCGAGAGGTCATTCATTTGTGAAATCGTTAGAAATGAAATCGTACGAAATCCCTGGAAATCTAGTCAAATCGGTGAAATCAGATTTCATTGATTTTTAACAATTTCGATTGCAATCACTTGCAGTTGGTGACATCATGTATAATCGTGAAATCAGAAATTAAGGAATCCTATTCAAATATTATGATAAAAAACAAGTTATTTTGTTCGCTTATTTGTGATATGTTATGAAATGACAATAAATCATTGTAAGAGCGCCACTAATCAATTCCCATTTTCTATTGAACAGACGTAACAACAAATTTGAAATTACTCAAAATTCTCTTAAATCGTTGAAAAACTTCTATGAAATCGCATGAAATCGATAATGGTATGAAATAATCGAAATTCCTTTGAAATTGTATGAAATCGGCAATCGCTGTTAGTAGATTTCCCGATGAATGAGCCCTCGGGAAAATCAACATTAAATTGTTGGCGGAAGAATATGTAATTGGCAAAATTACATTTTTGGGCGAATTAATGTTAGAATCGTAGAAAATTGCGTATGAGAAAATTAGGCATTTGGTTGATTCGATACTGAGTAGGAAATGGAGGAGTGCAGTGAGAAGAAAATGGCAACGCAAAAAAAGGGGGAGGGGTGGTGGCTGGAGTCTTGCTTGGACCTTAAGGGTTTCTGCAACACTTGTGGAATAATAAGTCATCACAATAACATTACAAACAATCGAAATGAGAATGAAGTTGGGGTTTTTACGTTGCAGACAACCTGATTTTTGAATAATTCCTAAGGATTCCTGATTTTTTGGATAATTCGTAAATTGAGGAAATGCATAGACAATATTTGATAATAACATTGACATTTGAAAACATTATTAGACCGTGGAAATCGAAGTACACTGGGAAGGGAACAAGCACTTCAGAGTAAATCTCATGAACAAATATTCCGAAATTGAATTCTTTAAATGATACCTCCAAATATTTGAAAATTCGCAGGTATTTTTCGATTGGAGCGCTATTTAGAGTGAGAAATTTTTCTGCAAAACTTGACAGATTCGTTTGTATGGAAAGGAGTACTAAACAAATATTGAGGACATAATTCTTTCATAATAATTTTGGCAAAGATGATTAGGCTATTAAAAAAAAACAGTTCACTTTGAACAGATACACTCAATCTTTATTTACAGAAAAAAAACCGGACGTAAAAATTTTCAGTAGTTACATGGTTTACACTAAAAGAAAATACTAATATATCTTAGAAGATGAAAGTATAATAATTATATGAGCTCGTATTATTGGAGAATTAAACTCTAGAAAATGCAACAGCCTCGTTTTTTTGTCTCCTTAATGGATTATTTAAACCGCCATCAACGTTGCACTCGTTATTTTACATTTTTCCCCTTATGACCTAATTCGATTTAGATTCGTAAATTACAGTCTTTCGAATATTTACAAATAAATTTGGAATATTTTTTATCAGTTGCATCTGCAAATTTTTAAGTCGTAAAAAGTGGAAAACCTGAAGGGAAATCTTCGATTAATTTTAAAGCTCGAGTTGCCTTCGGGAATTATTTTCTTTGTTTAAATTTCAGCTGATAGTAATGCAATATTTACCAAGTAATCCACTATTAAATAACAAACCCCTGTTTAGTACTTTGACTGGTAGAAAATACCAAATACTGAAATATCTAATGACTTTGCACGAATAAACTACAAAATTCAGATAATTCAGATATTCAGAAAGTTTATTACTTAAAATATGAAAAATATGAAATCCCAAAGTACTTAAATACTTCGTATTTATAAAATACTATTCTGCCCACCACTGATTCATGTGAAGTTACGATAGACAAGGGAATTATTCTAAGAATAATTATTATTCATCTTACAAAATTTTGGCCGATGAGACACCGAGTAACATTTATTAAACCTTTTCCCAAGGATAATAAATCAACGGACTCCTTTCTCCCTCCCTCACTGTTAATAATTTTATGTCAAGGGAATGCTCGCCAAGAGCATTATTATTATTATTATTATTATTATTGCCTAACAGCTCCTCCTCGACAGTGTTCTGAATATTTTCATCAAGGGTAGATTATTATTAAATCCATTATCAACTATTATTTTACGTTCTTGGCACTACGTCATAGTTTTTATAAGACTATTACTCCTACGTGATTGCGTGGTGAGTTTTACTGTTGTATTACGATGGGAGGAAAAGGAGATTTCCGTGAGGTGTCGAGTCGGACAAAAGTTCAGATGCTGACGACTCATTTTAAAGGCTCGGCAGCTTCATTCAGTGACATTTCTCGCCACACGAATAGATATGAAAAATGTTTCGCAAAAATAGCAAATTGTGATACGATTTTATTAGATAAATTATTTTAAAAAATTAGGTTGATTATTCAAAAAAATTATGATCATTCAGTCAGAGAAATTTCATATGACATGATAATTAATTAATTAATTATTGAGATGTTCCATAGATTAAAAAATTTAATGACGAATCGTCAATCTTTCAAATTATTGAATTTTCCTTTGTTTATTCTTCAATTTTATATCTTTAATAATAGTTTTTTGATTGGTAATTTTGTATTATATTTTTCTTTAATATCTGAGGCGATTTCCCGTCAACGAATGGAGAATATAATGTAGAATTTATAATTTGTGACGTTAATAGAGAAAGAATCGCGGAGGAAAAAGAAAACATTCCGGTGGATATTTTCGTCTTGATTAATGCCCTGAATTATATATGAACTTGCAGTTTTGGGGGTATAATCTTTGCGTGGGTGATAAAAAGTTCTGGGGGAGATTAAATGTCAGGCGTTGGGGATATTTATGTCTTGTCAGGGGAGCTTTCGACGGTGCTTCGAGGGTATAAAGACCTCGATGAAAAATTCGTTAGGAATTGACTCAGAATTACGTTGATACTCGTACTTGGGAGGAATATAAAGATGAAATATGTGAAGAGGATTTCATTTCAAATGAATTAATAGGTTATTTTGGTAATTGTGGGGAGGGGAGAAGGAAAGTCTAACATATTTCATATGACACTCTCTCTGCTTCTGCATTTGGAGAAGAAGAAAATTATATAAATTGAATATTTTTCTTGGACTCTGGGAATGAAATAGAGGAAAAAATTTGCTCAATTCAATTGTTGAAATTCGGTTGGAAATGGTATTGGGCTATTCTCGAAATTTTAGATTTTGATTAAAAAAAAATGGTATTTCCTAAATATTGGTTTACTTTAGAGGAGGATTGAGTTTTTCAAAATTGTATTTCTTCGGTCTCAGCACTCCCAAGGGGGACCGAGTTAGGTTTAAATTATGATCATCATATTACTGTAGAGGATGAGTGTTTTGCACGAACTCCTATGAACTTCAATGAACTCCATTAATAATTATTCAAACAGAAAAAAACTAGTGGTAAAATACGAAATTTGAAACTTAATTTACGAGATTTTTAAACTCGCAAATTATGATTACGTTGTAAAAATGTAAATTACGTCTGAAAAAGTCCTAAATTACGAATTTGGAAGTGTAAATTACCATTTCCAAAACGTAACACGTAAAGTAGAATTTTGAACTCGTAAATTACGAGTTTCTATCTTGTAAATCACGATGCCAAAAAACGTAGCAATTTTTTAGTGGTTTAATCAACGTCGTTCGCAATATTTTCGAAATTCCCTTCAAACATTTTTGAAAAAATGTCTCTGAAAGTTGAGCCCAGATAACATAAAATCATTAAAAACATACAGATTTTATATTGTCAAAACAAGTTATTTTGTTTTCGGTCATATTTACGATTTCATAAATCTAGGATTTTACGTGATCGAGATCTCGTAAATGACGTGGAAAAAAGGACGATCTCGTAATTTACATTTTAAAAATTGTTAACTACGTTTGAGAAATCGTCATTTACCTGTTTGAATATCCCGTAAATTACGTTTTAAATCTCGGAGTTTGCGATTAGTTTTTTCTGTGTTTAATTTTTCAAAATTTTCCTTTCCCTCAAGGAAATTATTTCGATGAGTTATGCTATTAATTATTGCCGGAGTTCCCTCAAAGTTATAACTAACAAGATCCGAGTTCTCAGAGAATTGCTCCATTCCACAAATAAAAGATTAAAAAAAATACTTCTCTAAAGTCACTGAATATTCGACAAAAATAATTTTTTGCAGTTTCCAACTTATAAAATTTCCCGAGAAATCTCTTCAATGAAAAAATTTGCTTCGTCTCTATTTCTATAATCCTCATGAAATCCTGAATATCCAACTCCCCCTGTACCCCATTACCGGTCACAAGACCCAAAAAAAGCCGCATCCGTGCAAAAAGACCTTAAGTACCCTCCGAAATGGACAAAAGGTTCTCCAATAGTTATCCTTGTCTCCCTCGTATCTAGACACCCCGGCATTACGTCGTCCGTGACTATCCCGACGCTGGAGTCAGATCGGCGCAGGAGCAGTACAGCTACAGTTACACCAACACCTCATCATCATCGGATCCACGTGGTAGACCACAAACACGTACAGAGCAGTCCACTTATAAACGCGAGTCTGGCCCATATGGTACATACTCCACTGAAAGATCTACACGTTCAACGGGAGGTCCCGGTGGTTATCACTCATCCTACGATAGTCACACGTCTGGACGTCTTCCCGGTGGCACAAGCTACCGTCACTACTCTTATCGCGTTTAAAAAGCCCATCGAAAAATAGATCATCATCGTCATTGACAATAAAAAACAAATCCATGTCAAGGGCTAAGATTATCCTGAAGAGCCTTTTGAGGCAGAATCGAGAAACATGATAAATTTTTTTGTGTAAAATTTCCGATTTTATCGCAGTAAATTTTTGCTAATTACAATCGTTGGTTATTCGTCGTCAGAAAACCTGTTATGTCAACATTGATTAATTTTTTTCCGACAGACATTATTTTTCAGCGACAATTAAATTTTTTATCAGGAAAGCTGCTCTGTCAATGTTCGATTATCCTGAAAAAAATATATAACTTTGCTAATTAAATATTCTTCTGACAAAAGTTTAAAGCGAATTTTCGAATTTCGAGCATTTGTCTGTCTAAAACAAATATGATTGACAAAATTACATTTTTCTCGCACTGTACTTTCCTCCGACAATCATTATTTTTCGGCAACAATAAAATTTGTGGTTCTCTATCATTTCTCCAATTAAGTCGATCGTTATTGAGAAATGGAAATCCGGGGAATTTGGCGAAGGGCTCAGTGCGGTAGAGCCCTAATCGCAGTTATTTTGGAACGCGGGGGGTAGAAATTCTGTGAAATGTACGATTGGGGATGTCCTAGAGGGGCGTTGCCCGAGTCAAGTGAAAGGGGGATTATAAAAGGGACGGAGTACCAAAAATCTGGGAGATTTATTGAGCATTCACCAAGCGTAGGGGGGGGGGGGGGGTACATATATTGCTTAAAGTAGCTATCTTTTTAGTAAAATCAAAAATTATCGAGAACTACGCACAATTTTCAGAAAGTTCTATCACATTTGGAATCATTTTTTGGTCAATTTTATTACCGTTTGCTTTTTAAAGGAAAAAACTTAAAAATCAGAATTTGAAACGGTATTTTATGAGAAACCAATATTTCCATTGTAGTTAACGATTAAAATTTGAATTGTTGATCATCAAACGTCTAAAAATAAAGAAATTTGTTGACAATTCGTAGAAGATAATCCAGTGGTTGGCAAATGAGCTCTATAATTTGTTTATAAGAAGGAAATGTTTGAAAGAATATCAATACTTTCAGAAATTTATTTTAGATAATACTGAGTATATATAAATTTTTTGAAAATTTAGCAATTGAAAATATTCAAAAAGAGCATATCCGGTGGGTAGAATGCTGACGTGAGGGTAGAGTCACTTTAAGGAACTTCCGCAGTAAATTTGGAGGACATGGAATGGGGGAAAATATCAAAAGTTTCGATACTCTGTTGCTTTATTTAGAAAGAAAACCAAAATACTAGAAAATGGGTGCATTGAAATTTTGTTGTATCGATGCCATTTTGTGGATAATTCAGGGTTAAGCAATGCGGATCGATTCTTATTGCGCACTAATATTTAAATTAATTTTTTCATAAATAAAAATTTTCACGAGAGGTTCGACACCCGCGCACTTTTGTTCGACGCAGTTATTATGTCGCGAATATTCAAATCGAACCACTCTCCGTAGCGGCGAAATGAGCCGAAGTAAACAACACGTCATTCTATAGAGGTTACGTTGTTGGTGTGTTGTGAATTATTTAAAAGAAATAAAATAAAAATAGGATAACATGAAAAATTCGGAGACTTCGTCATGAACGAGGTGTGATACGAGATTTATAAAACGGGCGCATCAAAAATAATCGACGCAATGTTTGATATCATAAATAACATGCAAGATCAGTTGGGCGAGTTTGAATGGCCCGCCCACGCAGTGACCTCTGCCCCGCAGGCACGCTAACCTCCTACGTTACCATCAGGTCGCTCTCGCCAAATTAAAAATCCGGACTATCCCATATATTTTCAATTATTCCAAGTAATCCGTGTAGTAAAGAATTATTAAATTACAAGGATATTTTCCTGGAAGATGTTCGATTCTATTTCTGGAGAATTTGGATTTTTATTCCATTGTCGATTATTTTTTAGTGATTTTATAAAAACTGGTGCGATAAAATTCTGTGTTGATGACACATCTTTAAGACGTCCTGAAAGATCTGCGTGGTTTGTTTTGGCCCTTAGGGACATAATAAGGATAATTATTATCCTATGAACATGATATTTTCCGAATTTCAAATCTAAAATTGCTGTGGAATTTTCTTCGACTTTTAGTCTCGACAGGTTGAAATCGATATTTTTAATGAAAATTGTATTCTCGTGTTTGTTATGAAACTGCTTTCAATTTTAGAATATTAAGTTGCGTTTAATTGTCTATTGCGATTAGATATGTCAGGTGTCTTGAAATTGTTTATATTGGCAATGGGACAAAGAAAATTGATGAATTTTGCTAGTTTAAAAAATTCTATTGAAGAATGACTTGGAATACGAGGTGAAATGTCCCTCAAAAAAGGGTCTGATAAACTCAACAATTTTTTATGAAACACATCTTCGTATCCCAGAATTCACGCACACACTGGCTTATGAAAAATTCATAAACATCTAACATGTCATTTTAAAAATGATCATCGCAATCGAAAATTTTATTTCTTCTGTAGCGGAGTGATTACCTAGTCAGTTTCCATACTATAGGGACTTGTTGTCATTGTCAATAATCTTAAATGCTAACTACTCGTATATATTTGTGACTTAATAAATAAATATTCTATCCACAATTGAGAATCATTTTTCTGTAGAATATCATGAGTTGGTTGAATCAAGTTCTGCTGACGAAATAAATGTCTGGAACAGATCTGTCGTACGAGAAATTTTATTTCAGTTGAATAATTTTAGTTTTAATTTGGGCAATTTCCCTGAAAGTTCCTGTACTGTCACGTAAAATTTCCCAGTCAACGCCGTAATCGGTGCGCAAATAACCACTTCCGTAATTTTCACTGGATATTTCTCTCGGTGCACGTGGCTAATTCACTGGTTGAGACTCTGATATAGTCGAGGGGCCATTCATTCAAAAATTCGATGACACAGTGATTGCTGATTTCATCTGATTTCGAGATCAGAAATGATTTCTTGAAATCGTTGATTTCATGTGATTGCCAGGGATTTTTTTCCGGTGATTTCACGATTTCACGATTTCACATGATTTGACGACGCTTCGTTAATAACTGTACTACTTCGCGTGTGGTCGAAATTGCCAGTTCAAACGCGTCCAACGTCGATTTGGGGGATTCTGAGAAAATACGTCGATCGATTTTCTCTGAGAACTTTATGAGTCGATCCTCTGGCGTTGTGTATTTGTTTTTTTTTCCGTAAAAAAAGCGTCCGGAGTTGAAAACAAAAGGTGGTTAACACCTCGATGCAAAACACGTTGAATTCATCGAAAATATTCCGTATTTATTTCACCTATTTAATACATTCGAATTTTTTTTGTCTTATCTGCGGACGATTTTCTCTTTATTCTTTGGTGTTATAGTTCATGCGATTTCACTGATTGCATGGCATTTCACTGATTTTTTTTTTTTTTTTTTTTTTTATTGTTTTAAAGTGATGAACCCAACCTAGGGGTTATTTACACTTTCAGAAGTATTACATTTCTCATTTGATACATTGTTTTTTTTTTTTTTTTTTTTTTTTTTTTTTTTTTCCCTTAATTTCTAATTCAGATTTGTATTTTGCAGTTTTTGAGGAACTTACATATTTCCTCTATGTACCCAAAATCTGTCGCATCTAGGAATTTTTTTGTCGTATAAGGCCTAGGAATTTTTTTTTCAAATAGTCTGTCTATCAGTTTGTCTCTTTGTTGTTCGTACCTGGGGCAATGCCATAAGATGTGGTCAAAAGTTTGGCTTTCTGCGCCACACGAACAACTGGGATCATTGGAGATCCCAACTCGAGCCAAAGAGGCTGCGAGATGATAATGATTAGCTCTGACGCGATTGACTGTGACAATACATTCTCTAGAGAGCTTACACTTTCCGTACCATGGTCTTGCAGACTCCTTGTAAAAAAGTTCGAAATATTGTACACCTTTTTCCTTCCCTATTTCGACGATTTTGCTAATTGTCTGTGTTCGTTCTTCCTTCTTAAAAAGTGCTCGGAAATCCGTAAAAGGTACCCTAAATTCATGACTAAAATCACCTTCCGCCTCTCCCGCCAACTTGTCGGCTTCGTCATTGCCCTCTATGCCGCAATGCGAGGGAATCCAGATAATTGGGATTTCTGATAGAGGATTCGATTCTTTGGTTATTTCAATAACTAATTGTCTGATTTCAGTAATATATGGATTTGTTTTAACTGCTAGTTTACCGCTATTAAGTGCCTGACAAGCACTCAAGGAGTCTGTTAAAATTACGTATCTGTGGCCTGGATTTTCCTTTATAAATTTTAACGCAAGTGTAAGTGCAACGCATTCAGCAGTGAAGCTTGATGAATATACATTTAAGGTTGTGGAGATACGCGTGTTCATCTCAGGACAGACGCACGCAGCTCCAACATAATTATTATTACTATTTTTACTTCCGTCAGTGAAGACTCGGTAATAATCGTGACTAGTTCTCTGAAGCTCTTCATTGACAAATCGATTAATTTCGTTTTCCCCTTGCGCCGAACGTCCCAAGTTGTCGTTCAGGGCGATGGGTACAATGTAGGCATCAAATGAGTGTGTGAATATATGATAATTTGTGTCAATGTAAAGCGATTCTTTTAGAGGGAGCACCTCGCAGATACATTTGATCATTAATTTGTCTCTAGGACGGTGAGAGTAAGAATTAATTTCGAACAGGTTGTGGATAATTTTTGCTATCTGTGATTGTTGGTTCGAGAGCGCTTTTAATAAATATGTCTTACAGAGAAATTTGGCTCTATCCTGAATATACGTGAGTTTTGATTCTCCGATGAGGACATTAGTGGGGGTTGAGCATCTATACCCAAGCGCTAATCGAATAGCAGAATACTGGATTTTCTCAAGTTTATCTCTCATGAATTTTGTGTTGGGAAGATATATAAAAATTCCATAATCAATGACTGATCGAATGAAACTTTTATATAGAATAATAAGAGTGGAAGGGTCAGAACCCCACCAAGTTCGTCGGAGAAACTTTACAATATCTAGAGCCCTCAATGTTTTTTGCTGGACTTTACTTACTTGATATTTAAAATTGAGTTCAGAGTCAAAATTAATTCCCAAAAACTTGACTACTGGGCTAGGTGTAATTTCTACATTATCGATGGTGATTTTGACTTCTTCAAATTTTAATTTTGTTTTAGTGAATTGTAACACAGTAGTTTTGTTTGGAGCAAGTTCTAAACCTAGTTTATTCAAGTTTCTCGATAATTGCGCAATGGAGTTTTCAAGAGTCTTTACTTCCAGAACAGATCCTTTATATGAGCAATATAATGCGATATCATCGGCAAACAGAGAACATTTAATATCTTGATCGATGTTTCTCATTATATTTCGAGTATAGATGGTGTAAAGCAGTGGAGACAGCACACCTCCTTGGGGAACTCCTTTGCGAACTGTCAGTATTTTATCACCAATCGACTCAGCGTGAATAAATCTTTCGTGTATTAGGTGTTTAATAAAGCGGAGGGCATTTATTGGGCACTGCATATCTACTAGGTTATCAATCATTATGTCAGGGTTGACATTGTCAAATGCCCCTTGGACATCTAGAAAGACTGCGATTGTTTCTTTGTTTTCTTTCAAAT
This sequence comes from Diachasmimorpha longicaudata, assembly GCF_034640455.1. Classification (NCBI taxonomy): domain Eukaryota; kingdom Metazoa; phylum Arthropoda; class Insecta; order Hymenoptera; family Braconidae; genus Diachasmimorpha; species Diachasmimorpha longicaudata. The sequence goes on from NC_087234.1 coordinate 1,669,180, forward strand.
TAAATTCCGCGTTAAGATACAAGTTACTCAGGTTGTCAATACATGAAAGTCCCGGACGAAAACCTGATTGGTAATTGGGGATTAAATTTTTAGATTCACACCACCATTGGAGTCTATTTTTCACCATAGTTTCGAAAGTTTTTGCCACACATGAAGTCAAGGCTATCGGTCTGACGTCCCGATTATTCGGTTTCGGGATAAAATGAATGAAGGAGTGTTTCCACTCATCAGGGAAATCTCCCGTTGTGTACATCTCATTAAATATGTCTAAGAGAACGAGGTGGAGTTTAATGGGTAGTCTTTTTAATAACTGATAGGTTATTCCATCTGGACCTGGGGAGGACTCGTCTTTTTTGGTATTGAGGGCAAAATTGAGTTCGGTGAAATCAAAGATTCGATCAAGGAAGGAGTAAGGCATTTGGAGGAGAGGGGATTGAGGATCTGAGGTGGTGGAAGCTGGCGCAATTTTGTTCAGAGTCGTAGCAATTGATTTCGTGATTAATTCGGGGTCCCGAGGGTTGTCTGGTTTGATTTTAACCCATGTATTGTTCAGAACTTTACTTGTTCTCCAGACATATTTTCCGTTTTTCCTAAAGTCAATGCCTTCTGCAAAATTAATAAAACAGGATTTTTTTTTCCGTTTGAATGTTCTAGTAGCAGATGCAACTGCTCGTTTATAACTACACAGATCAGCTTCTTCTTTGGTGTCTTGCCACTTCAAGTAAGTAGCCCTCCTTAGTTTCGTGGCCTTCGCGCATTCCTCGTCCCACCACATCACTGGATTTTTATGAAATCTGGGGGGTACAGTTCTTCTCGTAGGAGTACATTGTTTGACAGTCTGGATAATATCGTTTATGAATGAGGAATATTTTTGAGACGGTTCTAGGTGAAGGAAATATGGGTCAAGATATTGAGGAAACAATTTTTCAAGGAGTTTAGTCAGCTCCTCCCAGTCTGTACTCACCGATGTGATTTTTAAAGAACGTTTGTGATAAATGCTACGTTCTGTTGTAAAGCTTATAAATAGCGGGTAATGGTCTGATCCCCACGTTTCATCATTAGCGATCACTGTCATTATGTCAGCAATATCGGGAGTAGAAAAAACTAAATCCAAGTTAGAAAACTTATTTCTATAGATGTCCAGATGTGTATTGGTTGTGGGATTATGTAGAAATAAGTTTTCGGTTTGTATAGATTCAAGTAGTTTTTCACCATTAATGTCATTTTTGCACAATTCCACGACTGGTGATGCGCGTTAAAGTCTCCTACTAGAACAGAACGTCGAAATTTCCTCGTAAATGATGTGATTTTCTGCCAATATTCCAGCTGAAGAGTTGCCCCAGGAGTTCGGTAGCATGCAATAATGGTTATTGGGTCTGAGACATTGACAATCTGTATTGCAGCGATTTGTACATCAGGGTGTATGGGCGGACCTGTGTCAATAATTTTGATTTTGATGTGTTTTTTGTAAATGAAGGCAATGCCTCCAGAATTCACTTTTGCGTCTTCTCGGTGCGTTTGACAATCAGGAAATTTCAATGTACGAGTGTCTTGTGGATCAATCTTGGTTTCTACGCAAACGATAATATCATTCTCTCGTGACGCCAGAAGAACATCCATGTAGTGTTTTCGGAGACCACGAACATTCCAGAACATTGTTTTGATATCGATCGTTGTAATTTCCATTGTGTTGTTTAATTGTTTACCTGACTATTGGAGGAATCAGTATCAGTCTCAAGATCATTTTCAAGTCGATTCGCCAATCTCGTGATTGACATCTTTATTGTTATGTCATCAATGTGTATTCCAATATATCGAAGGAAGAGTATAAAATTATCCATTTGATCACTAAATTCTGCCTTGATTTTACTGGTTTCTCGATCGTTTTGCCATGCTACCAACATTTCAACGAATTGCTCATAATTAACACACCATTCACTACCTGATACTTGAAGGTGTGCCCGGAGGCGTGGTGTTTTGGAATGAATCAAATCTTTAGTGAATTGGGCTCTCTTTTGTCCTTTAGCTTCCGAGTTGAATCGGTTCCTCCTTTTCAAGGGTTTAGGGGTGACAAAACCTTCGGCGTCTGTATCTCTATCCCTGCCGTTGGTGCCCGAGGTAAGTGATTCATTTGCAGTGTCATCATTCCTCGTTCGTTTCAGCGTCTTATCATCGTCGGAGCTTTCCGCCTCTGATTCGCAAATTTTGCCTGGCGTACGGGAACGTTTGATGGAGGCAGATTCAGATTCCATAAGCGTTTCCTGTGCTGTTTCCCTGGTTTTCGGTAGTTCTGGAAATTCAGCGTTATTCAATACAGCGGAAGTGCTCAAGTCGGGTTCGGTGACATCGGTTTGGTCTATCATACAGTCCTCATAATTTTCGATCGTATTGTTCACTGAGTGAGCCGTGCTCTGAGAGGAACCCATTGTCTGGATTTGTGGACAATTGTTGCGGAAGTGACCGGTTTCTTTGCAGTGGAAGCAGACCGGACTTTCCGTGGATGGGTAGCAAATATAGTCAAAGTTATTCCAGCTGATTTTGATGACCTTGGGTAGCTTTGTCTCATCCCCAGGGTTAATGGAGACTTGACGACGGAAACTTTTGACGTGCTCATATCCAGGGACTTTGGACCCTGCTCCTATGTACGTTATCGGTGAGACAGTCTTGATGCCATATTCTGTAAGTTTTTCCTCTAGTATGTAGTGAGGGAGAGAAGAGTGTACGCTGGAAATAATAAGGCGCTTAGACTGCGAAACTAATGGTCTGATTCTCAATCGAATCCCATTAATCGATAAATCTGTTTGGGTTAGTATCAGTTTGTCAGCTGTGTCGGGAGAATCGACGTAAATACAAACTTGACCTCCCTTGAGACGTGAAATTGAAAAGACTTTCTGTCGTCCTATATATTCACCAATGCATGTCATAAACTTATCAACAGGAATACCTTGAATGGGATCGATTACGATGGCTCGTTTGTTATCAGGGTGGACGTCCCTTGCCAGCCGCTGAGAGTACAAACCTCCTTGCCTTTTCGATTGCCTATGATCAGTGTTTCCTTGGGACACAACTGTCATCCCGCTAGTGGATGCTGTCATTATATTAGATATGATTTTTCCCTTCTCTTTACAATTCAAAAGTTTCCCAGTCTACGAGAGACTCTACTAGAAGAAAAGAGGGGAGAAGTGCACTTCCCCCCTCCTCTCAATGACACTTGCAACAAATTAATTTGTTTTCATAGAATGTACATTTGTCCAAAATCGCGATTTTTCAAAGTACCGTGAACGCACAGGTAAACACGATTGACACTGTCACGGAGCGTAAATACGAAACACTTCTTACTCGTTCGACAGTCAGTAATCGAGTCATTTCACTGATTTCATGTGATTTCATTTGCAGTCACCTGAAATCGATGAAATCCCAGAATTTCTCTGATTGCAATTAACTTCGACCGATTTCATGAGATTTCCTGTGATTTCAAACATGATTTCAGCCCGAAGTGACATAGTGATTTCACGAATGAATGGCTCCTCGGATATAGTCTCATAAATAAAAAATTAATAGTTGTAGAAGATCCGAAAATTCTGAAATATCAAGAGACACGTGGATCCCGCTCCCCCTTAAAAGAAGCCTCGGAATAGTCAAGTACACGTGCCTGGAATACAAACACGTGGCGATAGTCGATGCTCTTGTCAAGAAGGACATCATTGCCTACTCGAAAAACGCAGGAAACCGTTTCCATGTAGGGCTAAACAAAACGGCTAATCATTGAGCCGAGATTGGTATGGAGTTAACGAATGAATGAGGACGATGACCGGTATGTTATGAAATGGTAATTCTAAGATCGCGCTTCATCAATTCCCCTTTTTCCACGAAAGAGATGCCATACAAATTTGAAATCACTCAAAATTATCTGAAATTGTTGCAAAACTTCTATGAAATCGCATGAAATGGATAATCGCATGAAATCATTGAGATCCTTTCGCAATTGTATGAAATCGGCAATCGATGTACCATGAAATTTTTAAATGAATGGGCCCTCGCTCCCTATATTGGTTGTTTAATAGTAGTATTTACTTCACATTAATATGAATCAATCGTACGAGTGTGTGATACTTGGAGTACACGAGTTACGTTCAATTAATGTATTTTTTCATAAAAACGAGACAAAATTTAACGCATTCATTAGAATAGCATTATTACCATGTTTATCTAAGACGAAAATTATTGATATACTAACAAAGTTTATGCTTTATTTTCTCTGTATACGCTGCGCTTAATTTGTCCTGTCGCCTTCGTTGCCTCTCTCTCCCTTTATTTTTGGTGATTGGGTGGGTTCATCTTTAACAACTTGGGCATCATAAATATGGAAATTCAATAAATAAACAACAGAATCCTGGGGGCATCATTCGACCAATTACACCAATCCAGCAAACGCAGGTCAGCTTTTAATTCATTACTTTTTTTATTTAAGACAATAATGGCATAATTAACTATTAATGAGAGAAAGTTCCATCAAATGTATATTTGAATCTTCCGATGATTGAATGATTATAATGGATGAAGTTTTAATCGAGTGATTACGATTTCAAGAGTCCTATCTTGAGTTCAAAATTTTATTATAATTTTCCCATAAATGTGATATTTACTGTCAAAAACTCAGGTCGTTAAGATGATGGGAAACTTAAACGCGAACATTTTTTTATTGTTCGTGATGACATTGGAATTGTTTAAGAAAATGTATCGAATGATGGTTCAACTTTTTTTCATGTAAACGAAAAAAATTGACGCTATTCCGCTCGTATCGCTATCATCATTATCATTATCGCAGTGTTGGGTAATATTTTCTAGATAAGAAGTTCTAAGTAACGAATTATCTGAAAATTTTATATTTCATATGTGCAGATTAATTATTTGGGTATTTTGTATGTTCTATCAGTCAAAATACTAAATATTTTGTTATTCAATACTTGATACATCTCTAAATATTAACTAAAAAAATATTTAATGTTTAGTGGAAATCTAAATAGTAAATATCAGATTATTTATTATTTAGTTATGCACTGAATACTAAATTTTTGAATACTTAATACTTAAAGATAGCTTCAAGTATTTTTTGACTAATTATTTTTTCCACGTTTAATGCCTCTTTTTTCGATATTAATAATATTATTTTTTCAACTGCTTTTGTCATCCACACCCACCAGTTATTAGTAAATTATTTAATTTACAATATTCCAATAAATGTATCAATTTAGAAAATGAGAATTAAAGATTACAATTTTATAATTGTTATTTTATTGTATTCAATATCATAAATTGTCCCAAAATCATCAATTGATGATTCGAAATATTTCGAATTTTGAACACTCATTACTGTATCAATAAAAGTCCATTAGTGACTTATTGATTCGTTTTTAACGATAAATTCTCGTAGAAATTATAAGTCGAACTTTTATCAGATAATTCCAATACAGAATATTTTGTTCGTTATTAAAAATACTTAAATATAAAGTTATTCATTATTTAGAACCGATTCAAGTTTCAAACCACTACATACCTCAATATTTAGTATTTGGTGGTCTTCAAATAATTAAATTTTCCAGAATTTTTAAATTTAAAAAAAAAATGGTTTCACCCATAATAATAATTTTAAGTTATTTACACTGTGAGTATTGTCAGTTATAGTACACTAAATTTTCTTGCTACATTAAAATTCCAAATTAGCAGTTTTTCATTTTTTCAGATCTTTACATATTTCTCCAGTATATTTAAAGCCTTTTGGATCGGTGAACTTTTCGAAGTAAAGAGCGGAGACCACTCCGACTCTTTAAGATTTTAAAATTTCATATTTTCATTTTTTCCAGTACTGAACATTAATATTTAGTATTTTCATCTGTTATACATACTAAATACTGCAATATTCACTCTTTAAACTAATATTTACATAAAATTATAGACGAGTATGAGTATAATTCTAAATTATAAATTGTATTCATAAATAATAACATAATAATACTTATAAATGATAATGCTTATAAATTATACTTATGCCCAACACTGCATTATCATCATCAAGCCCAGGCAATCCAACTAGCCAGAAATCTAAAGTAACCTTCAACTATTTTATGGAATGCCTCACTCACCATCTCCAAAGTCTGTCTCAAATGAAGAAATGTCTCACATTCCAACGTACATCCAAGAGTGTCCTAACAAATTCTCAATTCATCGGCAAAGGGAATGGTCCATCCTCTTTACATGACACACTTCGAAGGCGACTCAGCTTCCTTCGCTTTTGGGTGACTCCCGCATCTATAGCAAGATTATTCAAATCAATTGAAATGGAACCTACGCTTGGAGGACTAACAATACCTAATTATCAGCATTGAGAGAATCAATCGAGCGTTCACAATCTGTCATTAATTACAAGTTGATCAAATGAGTTGATAAAAATTACGAGATGGACTGCAGTCAATATTTGATGCCAAACCTCAAGTAATTTATTCAAATTTTGTGGAATTCTGTATTTTTCTTTGAGATTTTAATATTCATATTGGAATAATAATTTTATGGATCAATTGAAATTATTTTATGAGTAATTTTGGGGTACATTTCCCTTTAGTTTGAGGATTTTATTTCTAATTAAGCCTTTCATTTTTTTATTTCTCACCAAAATGTAAATTTTGGTGAAAAATAAACAAATGTAAATGGAAAGCTGAAGTTTTTGCAAATTAGTGAAACCCAATTAGCCAATTAGTCCATTCCCAATTAGCGAATCAATAACTAGATGGGTAAGTGCGGTCTTCAAAGACGTAAATGACGCAGCTAAAGTAATTGATGCAGTTTCTGATCAGTTAAGCCCAGTGGTGATCCTGAAGGACGAATAAAAAAAAATGTCAATCAAATTCGATTGACACTTCCTTCAACTTGAAATGTCGATATTTATTAATGATTATCAATATATTGGGTTAAGTTGAACATTAAATAATTAACTAAAATCACAGTTTTAAAGAATCAATTTTGAGGGAATTTCGGATCAACGTTTTACAAGTGGAGGAGTTTCTGATTACAAAGTGAGCCAGTTTCCATCCAATTATGGACATGGATTTACTAAATAATATCAGACGATTTAGCAATAAACTTTAATTATTTATTATCGCACGCAGAAGGTATATCTTTTTCCTATGATGTCTCCAGAGGAACAAACCCTTAGTGACCAAAGTCTTCACACTCTGGACCCATTCAACAAAAGGCCCTTGTTCTATTTCTTTTTTTTTTCTTTTCTGTTTCTGTTCATTAAAATTATTCTAAAAATTCTGACACCGAGAAAAACTATAAAATACTGACAAGAACTAAACAGAGCTATAGACAGACCCTTAATTTTTGTCTACACATACCATGCACTCTCAATAGTTTCTAATCACGAACACAAGGCGGTCTAACATTTACGTAGAAACTTTTGTCTGATCTTGGCGGATAATAAATTATTAATAGGTAAAATACTGTGAATTTTAAGAAATTCAGGAACTCAGTCATCACTGCTGTGTTGATTTATAATTTATATTAACTATTATTGTCACTGTGGATCTATATAATCATCAAGACAAGAGAAAACTATATGAATATCCAAGTTAAATAATACTGATTAACAACTGAAGCAAGTTAGAATGTTCTATTAGTTTCTGAGTACCTCGTTTTATGTAATGAAATACTAATGTTTAAGGCATTTATTGTTAATTGAAGATGTGATACCGACCATTATTACACTAATTTATCACTTATATGATGAAATACTACTAATATAAATTTATCTGCGCTGCTAGATACTTCACTCCACAACAAAGCACTGAAAATGGTAGCTTGTCAGGTCCAGGGCATTTTACGATTTATTTTAGAGCTCTTTCGAGCTCATTAGTCACATGATTCCGACTGAGAATTCAAGTAAAAATACTATTCTCTTCGCACGGTCTGTAACAAAACTCAATAATTTTGTCAAAAAAAAAAACAAAATGAATAAAACTGCAACTCAGTGATCAGAAACTGCTCATGATCAATCATAGCCGCAGTTACCCTCAGAAAAATTCGTTAATGAATATGTACATCTGTAAATAGGCTTCAAAAATTATATGGGGCTGTACTCCCATAGTATTGTTTACCCTGATTTTATCAAATTTTCGAATAACTTCTTAAAAATCTATCTTTTTTGGAATCAACTTTTTTGCATTCACTTTGAACGTAATTAAATAGCTTTCAATATTTATTATTTTCGGTAATCATTGTGCAAAACTACATACCAAATATTTTATTGGTTAGTATAATTACATACTACACGAAATAATAAATTTTCAAATCGTTAATATTTAAAGACATTTCAACAAAATGTATCAATTTACAGAATTAAAATCGTAGACTGGGAATTTACAATTGGGATTTCATTTTATTCATTTCATGAACCGTCTTGATACGATCATCAATTCCAAATTGATGATTAAACCTTGAATGTTAAATACTCATTACTCTAGTGAGAAAAGTCCATTAGTGGCTTCTTAATTCATTTTTAACTAGACATTATGAAATTCTCAAGTCCTTAATTTAATACTTAATTTCGGTTTAAATTCAATTTTTTCCTTGTACAAAATATTAAATACCAGGTATTTCGATACAAAGTTCATTATTAATGAGAACTAATTGAAGTTACAAAATTAACGATACTCACTATTTAGGAAGCGTTCAATTATTCAAAATACGAACATTCAATATTTCGCGGTAATTCCTCAAGTAAATAAATATTCTACTTTTAATATTTGAATTTTTCTATTCGAAATCTTTGAACATTTAATACTTTCCTCGCTTGTAAATACTAAATACTTCAATATTCATCACTTGAACTAGTATTTAAATAAAATTCTATCCAACTATCCGCAACACTATCCACAAAAGTGCAAATATTATCCAAAATTTAGTGAGAAAACATGATCGGTCCAATAGATTTATAAAAAAATTTAATGAAGTTCACTTCACCAAATGATAAATCATAAAAAAATGATAATTTTGCAAGAAATAATTTATTATCGCCTGCTGTGATCTCTCAGTGCTGTTGATTTTCGATGAACAATTGTTATTAAAAATGTGATAAATTAGGCACTCAACCATCTGCCCCACACAATCCCCTACATTGGTCACAAGAGGCTGGTCCATGTGATCCATACACCTTATCCAGTTATTCACTACACTCGTCAAGTGCCAGTGCCGATTAGAATTTACTCACGAGTCAGACCCAGTGTCATTGCTGCTGAACTACAGAGGATACGGGATTTGCCGAGACCCTCCAGTGTTTCTTACGTGTCGAGGTACCTCAACTCCAGGGACAACATCGTAAGTTATAATTAGGAATACGAAAGTGATGAACTATATTTTTTAGGAAGTGTTTATGGTTGAAAGACTTTCTCGCGAGCGGAAACTGCGTCATTTTATCGATCATTAGATGAATTTTTTATTAGATGAAACGTCCTGGAATATAATTCTTTAATATTTTCACAGCTGTTCGACGACGAAGCGAGAGAAATTCGTGCCAGAGCGGATTCCCTTCTCCGGAAAATCCATGTTTTTGTACCGAGACCATTATCTAGGTAATTTATGGCATCATTAATAATTTTGTTTATTCTGTCTGACTGATGAACAAGAGGACATTCCCTTTAGTAGACGAAAAAATTTGTAAAAATTCTGTAGATTATTTTTTCGATTGAAATATCGGTCGATGGAATAGCACCCTGGCCCAGGTAGGAATTACCCGAGTGGAAACTTAGCTCAGGTCTGCTTCAAGTTCGGATTAAGTCCGCCCTCAGATATAATCAGGTACTAATCCGAGGACTAGATCAAAACTTGATCAGGTATGTAACGCCTTCACTCGTGCCGGACTTGATCAATCGGATCTAATCCGAACTTGATCAATATGACCAAATGTGAATTTAATTAGACACAACTGATCAGAATTTGATGAGGCTAGATAACCGGAACTTGATCAGAAGTTAATCCCGTCAGACAGATCCGGATTTGATCAAATGAACGCTCGGACTATGCTGCACGGTGGGTGTTGCGTCGTAACATGTTCATAGTAATGTTCATGCCATCTTTTAACCATTTTTTCATTATTGACACCTTTAGCGAGGCACAGATGAGATGGACACGTTCGGGGGAATTTCGATAAAGAGCCTTTCGTCTGAAACGGAATTTATTGAGTAGAGAAATTCCCCATTTTTTTTCTCTTTTCCCCGGGTAAGTCGTTGTAGCCCGAGCAAGCGGTCAACACGCGTGCAGCACTCGCCGTTCACGTGCACCTAGGCGTTTTCTCCCTTTTTTTATACATAGACATTTATTCTCAATACTCTGCCTAGCAGATGACAATTGTAAACACAATGCTCGATTTCCGCTCAAGTTGAACTGATCAGAATTTGATCTGAATAATCGCAAGCAGACGGACTTGAGTATAAGATCAGGCCCATCTCATCCGAACTTGATCAAGGTGATTACAGCTGAACGGACCTGCGGTTCAGATCAAGCTCACCATATCAGAACCTGATCAGAGTAATTCCGATCAGATGGAGTAAATCAAAAACTGATCAGTTCTTCATCAAGTCTCGCTTGATCAGTTGAACCTGGTCGCCACCAGATCAAGTTCTGATCAAACCTCACGCTCGCTTTACATAATTACCACTCGGGTAACTATTGGACCAAGCCTGGGCCAGGCAAAATACTCTCGTTCAATCCGGCCCCTTTTTCAGCGCATTAACTTTTCACACAGACTGTCGCGCCACAACAACCTTAATACAATATTTTTGTGATGACGATAGTGATTTTGCCGAAGTCATCGTCCCAGAGCGTATGCGCAGCGACGACTACATAAGACGTCTCCTCCAAGGACGCAACAGTGCCAAAAAAGAAGATGAATCACCGAATTGGTATGACTCATCAGCTCATCGGGAATTCGGTGCCGGTCATCTTGCCGGTGTCAGTTATACTGGAGGAAAACCACACTCGAGAAGAAGACCCTACTATAAAGTAGCAGATTTGCGCGCAGCGGATGTGCAGAGTGACGTTAATCTGCTGAGTTATTACGCTAAGAATCGACAGGCGGCTGCCAGTGCCTGTGAGTAATTCTACATCAGAACTGACGACGTGACGATACATTCTGACGATTTGACGAAACCAATTTATTTATTTTTGCTTCCGGATGGAAGTCTTGTAGTTCGTACACGGAGAGAAAAGTTGCCGAAAAATTACTGAGTTGGGCATTAGAAGTGAACTGCAAAATCGTAGAATATTGCAATGTCTTTTATTCATATATCAACATTACTATCAATACCATAAATTTTATCATTAATGGTATGTGGCTGCGTGAAATTTACAAAACAGCACTACAAAATTTGAAGGTTTAGCATCTTTCATTTAAGTTTAATTGAAAAATTTATGTGTAGATCAGTTTATTTTATCGTGCCTTCGTTCATTTTTTACTGTACCGCACAGCAATTTTTTTGCTAACTCATTGTGATTGGTTAATGATGAACGCCGAATATACCCGATCATTGCCGACATTGGACTCCGTCACGGGATTTGTTGCGTCAACCATTTGACGTCTATCGTCTCGTCGAGTGGCGGAAAAAATATCCCCGAGACAAATATCCCTTCGGTCACGGATATCATCCCCCTAATCCTTCTCTCTTCGGGCTCGTCAAACCCTCCCTTCCTTTTTTTGTACTAACGCAGAGGGGTTCTGTGACAGACCAATACTGGGGGTCCAGGGGGCGCAGCGCCTCTGGCGGAGTCTAGGGTGAAGCCTCAGGTGGCGATGAGAGGGGGCCAAAGCCCCCTTCCAAAGAAAACAAAAATTATTAATTTATATAAAAAAACGGTGAATGTGGTGAATAATTTAATAAACATAAATCCTCTTTTTTTGAAAATGTCCATTTGAAATCAAAATATGTCTCAAATAAATTAAAAAATGAAAAATTAAGATTTATCTTGGGGATATTTTTTTCGGATTTTTTCGGGATTCTTCTCGTCATTCATTAGACTTTGAATTTTTACGAGGCTGATATACAAGTTCACCGGAGTTGAAGTAGTATATTTCAATACAAGTGCGACCAGGTGGTAACGAGTGTAAAGTTAAAGTACCAATCAGACGAGTTAAAATACCCCGTCGCTCGTGGATCCGAACTAGACTTTTTGTTAGTGATGTTACGTTCAGAGAGTGACGAACTGTGTCATTTTTCGTTTACTAGTGAACGAAAAGTCTTTTCGTTTACAAGTTTTGATTTTTCGTTTAGAAGTAAACGAAAAGGCACTTCTCAACACGGGCTCAATGCAATTTTCCTCAGGCCTGTCGTTTGCGCTGAGATTGTAAAGCAGCACAGTAATTTTTATGGGAATCAGACGTTGATTAGAGTATTTAGAAGAATTATTTAGTATCGCATAGTCATTTACATTGTCATTTCAGTTAATTGCCATTGGAATTTAGTAGTGGAGTTGGAATCTAATTTTTCCGTACTGACCTTCCCTTTTTCTCATGCGGGGATTGGTATTGGCCTTCCTCGAGCTCGAAGAAGTGAAAATCATTCCGCGGAAAGAACTTTTGGATAAAAATTACACCTCCAGAAGGTCAAACGTGGGATGAAAATGAGTTTTATCGCAAATTAGATTTCCAAATCTGATTTTTCCAATAAAACTTAATCCAACAAGTGGTTTAATGTTATTTCCTCCCACGTTTTGCTTCTAAAATAATTTTTAAAAAATTAAAAATCCCAGTTAATGTAAATTTCAATACCACTACTGAATCATCATTATTATTTTGATAAAAGCACTGAAAAAATGAATCATAAATTGTATAAACCACGGCTTCACGACGCCGACGTGTGTGATGCATTGTCTCGATTTATTTTGAATTTTTTTGTCCGTTCCTTGACATAGTGTTTTTTTTATCTTATTGTCTCTCCGTTTCTGTCTGAGAATTTTGTTTTTATTTATGTTGTGTTATGATGTATGCAACCCGTGTGTTCTACTTTTTTTTCTTTTTTTTTTGTCCTGATGTGATAAGTGAATTTTAGACGGCTCCCTTTAACGAACTCCGGAAATTTTATCCTGCAATACGGTTTTTGCAGAAGTTTTCCAAATCTAGTGGAAAACGGTGCGGTTTTTACTGAAGTTTTCCAAGTCTAGTGGAAAACTTCAGTAAAAACCGCACTCCTTCACCCAAAACTTCAGCACTCGTATTGCTAGCCAGCTCTCACACGAGTGATAAAACCCCATCGCAAAAATCTACTGTTAATGTTATCTCGTTTCGTTATAATTTTTGGGAGTTTGGGAAATATGCAACGAAAATTCTCAAAAGAGAATTCCTAAAAAGCAGTATGGACGCAAATGATTTTTGAGAAGTACATTAAATTTTAAATATAAAAAAAACCTCATAGAAAATTGAAAATTCTCAGCGACAGATTAACGAATACTAAAGAATAACAAATTGTTCAGAAATTTGGAATAGTACTGAACATGAGGCCAATTTGGTGATTATAGCAAAGCATTTTCTTAAACCAATCGAAATAAAGTTATTTAATTTAAGAGTTTTATAGTCTTAATTTTATTAATTGGTTGATTTCATGGAAAATCGTAGCAAATTCGTTAGAACAATTTGTTCCATTTCTATTCAAGTTTTTATTAATGTTCAGCGGATTCTAGTGGAATATTTGACCTAGAAAATCACTAGCATTTGATGTTTTCTATATTTGTAAAATTTCTACCAAATTGAAGGGATAACCCTCCAAGTAAGTGCGAAACTTCATAATCGATTATATCAGGGTACGACACATGATATACAATATATCATATATAATATATTATATATTATATATTAAATTATGATGTGAATTTTTAATTTAAAAAATTCAGCTTCCAGTCTCTTTTTTCTTGGATTTTTTATATATATTCCTGATAATCTAAGGAGCGTCTAAGACTGGTCTTTTGAAAAACAATAGAATGAGTCAAAAATCACCAAAAAGTACCATAGAAATAAAGTAGAATTTTCATGAAAATGCACTACGGTATTCCGCACAATTTTTTAATCTCCTGAATTTTTTGATAGAAGCAAAACTCGATGAATATTGGATTATGGATAGGGATTATCTCAATAATATAAAAACGATTTAACTATTACCTTAATTATTTATTTAAAGATTTGACACTCTAGAGCCATTTGACAAAAGGCCCTTGTTCATTCATTCCTTTCTGTTTCTTCTCTGGTTCTATTTATTAAAACCATTATGACCATATCGGTGCTGTTCGGAGAAAAACTATAAAAACTATAACATACTGAGATGGACTAAAAACAGCTATAGACAGATGATTCATTTTTGTCCATACATATCAAGCATTCTCACTAACGTACTTCTCAAAAAGCTCTTGTCTTTCCAATCCATCAAACATAGAGAGCTCAAATTGAATTAAAATCAGTACAAAAGTATGTCCTACAGTTTTACCAATGATTAATGGTAGTCCCTAAAATTCACTTACCTTCATTGTCATTGTTTTTTTTTTTCAATTATTTTACATGTGTCTAATGATGTCTAAAGCCAACACAAAAAGTGGGAATATTCAAGAGGCAGTAATAGTGCAATGAAGAGAACGTAAGACGGTATAAAAATTCAAGTTAAAAGCAGCCGAGTTTTTTTCATAATTATGTCTACCTCGGAAGCGCTAAAGATCCGATAAAAAAATTAATGAGGAAAAATATAGATAACACTAAGTCATGGTCAGTATATCGAAGGCGCCGAATGACGCGCCCACAAAAACTGGGAATTGATGAAAATACGCAGAAGGAACAGCAGCCGATATGTTAAACATTTCAGGCCCTGGATGGAGGGACCGCGTACCTGAGCTTAATGAGGACCCGACTAAAATGAAAAAACAGCCAACGCAGGACGACGAGGATGGCCTGCCAGAGCTGGAGGAGGAATAAAATCACTCGTTTTATACCTTATTCATATCCTCGAAAAATAACGAAAAAAAAAAAAAAATCGGTATCACCCTCATGTAACGTCTCGTGTAAAGAATTCTCCGCAGGTTATAAAAACCCTCGTAACCCCCCGGATTATCCCCGACATATCATCCCGCCCCTCAACACCAGAAGAACGTTATCTGAACTCGGAATCCTATTCAGTTTCTGGGGGAAATATATTAACACACCGTCGCTCGCATTATGAGTTTCACAGTATAATATTCATGACTCGTTCAATAAAATTGTTTTAAAGTGTTGAAAAAATGGGGAGAAAATTGACACCTCATTTTAAGATGGGTATAAACCTCGTTAAGGATATTTTAATAAAAGTTAGTATTAACAATTGAAAACTCTACGTTTTCAACTGGAATAACGATTTAACGATAATATTTGCAATCGTGGCTGCGGAACTTTCTTGATAATTTTGAAAACTTGCTCATTCACTCTTTAAACATTTGTTTGTTTGTCATTTTTTGGAGAATTCTAGAACTTTCGGTTATGAAAACGTATTACACGTTTAAATAACACAAGTAAGTGTTGACATATACAAATTCAACACTGAAACTCAACACAAGCAAATTTAACACAAAAAATTTTCAACATTTAAATTTGAATTGAATATTTCAACATAATAAATTTTGAAATCAGTTTATTTCTGCACGAATTAATTTATAAATTGGTTTTATAATCTTATTTGAAAATAAGCAGGTCATTAAACATTTTACAGGATCTAAGACAGATATTGTGAGAAGAAAAATAACCAATTTTCTCATATCAGATTTTTTTTGAAACGTCGTTTCAATGAGTGCCCAACACTTTGGAGAACTGTGATACTTCACACACCTTCATGAAACGTGGACTTTTTCCCTCAAATACAAATACAAATAATCACCTTCGCTTAATTACATATTATTTCTTGAACTTAATATAAAATGGAGAAGCATCGTGACGGTAATCCATGAATCATTCCAGGCCACACTGACCCCAACGCCAAAATTCCGCTAAATGGGGAGTGATACCAAAACAAATAGAACTGGAAGGGGATAAGGAATCGTATTCAAGAAAAACTGGCGCCACCGCGGCGTTCACGCCGGATTTGCCTTTGCTTCTTCACTAATTGATTATCGATTGTCAAATGATCGATCATGAGTGTTACACCCTCGAGTGTTCCTATGAAATCCGCCATTTTCGATTAGTGACGCGTGTCGCGGTTTATATACAAACGCATCGACTATCGATTATCAAATGATCGACCATAACTATTACATAATCGATTAGTTTCGTAATTTTCTTTCGTAATTGACGCTTCTCCTCATTCGACTTTCGAGTTCGATATATCGACAATCGAGAATATTCGAGTTGACATTCAAGTTCTAATTCGATTTCTTCTTCGAGATTCTTGACAGTTCTTCGTCGTATATAACGAGGACGACTTTCGACTTCAACATTTGGATAATCGATTCTTATTCGAGTTGTTATTCGACTTGTTATTCGGGATTTTCGCTGGTTCTTCTTTCCTATTTATGAAAGCAGAAGCACATAAATGAAGTTCGTCCGAGTCGAAATCGCGTAAGGTCTTTCCCATTGGCCGATTAAATGAATGAAGTTTCGCGTTAGTCGAAAAGGCGAAAACGTTCGTGTTCCTAAAAGCATCCATTGTGAATCAAGTTACCTCTCTCATCATATTTATACCAACGACTTTCACATTCGTTCTTTTACGGTGTGATCGCCCTTCATCAGTCTATGAAAGCACAAGCACATAAATTAAATTAAATTAACCACAGAAGTCATCGACTAACTTCATGTCTAAGACTTTCTCCTAATTGGTCAATGTGTTTGAGGCGGGAAATCAAAATAGAGCGCGCGAAGCGCGCATTCGGTCTCGTTTCATATAGGTAAGGGGAGCGATAGTTCGTGTATACCGATGAATAATCGGGAACAAATAATTTACACTGACACCACATTTGCAAAAAATCTGCATTGACTGTCCTTGTCATAAATACCTGTGGTAATTTTGCCTGTGCAGACAAGGAATGTGTTAAAGGGCTGAATAGAAACAAAACGCGTTTAAATACCGTGCGGGGAATTTGTGTGTTGATTTTTTTGTGTTATTTAGACATGTTACAATCACATCGCATAAGATAACAATTTTTTTTCGCGGAAAATTTTATAAATAGGTTTCTCGTTCTATATAAATGATTATAGACTATCGTTTTCTGCAGAAATTCTCATTATTTTTCTACGCTTTAGTAAATACTGTGAAGTTGGTCTATCTGTTGAAATTTCTAGAGATCTTCCTTTCTTGTAGAATGTTCCAAAGGAGACTGGGGTGAAAACAAAGGGAAAATCTGTGTAAAACGCCATTAGCGTTTGGCACATTCCCTCAAATCGTCTTTTTTCTGTAGCAACTGCCATGAAATTTCCGAAGTTCTACAGATTTTCGTATCATATCTAACGTTCTGTGACGTTTCACTTGATAGAAACAATTCGATCAACTGTTCAATATTTACAGTTACCGAAAATTTCAAACATTTTAGTTTTTACTGACAAGTTTACAATTTTTTTTCACTGGACTTTCATCGAAATCCTGGCGCCCATACAACCAACGAAGTGTTAAAAATGACCTTAAAAAATAAAAAATGAAAGCGTCACATTTTTAGCAATTTTTTAATCGTCAATGGCCTAAATACACTAGTGAAAAAGTACTAATTGGACAACAATCGAAGCGACTCCATAACACTTGATGGAAAAGAAATTGAATAAAAAAATGTAGAAGCAGAAACGACTTGACTGCACCAATAAAAACAATTTATGGAACTGTAATCACTTATTTTCACTTATTAATAATAATACGAATTTATTGACAAATTATTCTGAGCGAATTTCATACTTCGAGGTAAGCTTCTAGTTCACTGAAACTAAAATAGCTTCAGCGACAAAAATGAAGCGGCGTGTGATTAAGGCTACATTAAACGACATTAATATTAACTCACTGTCCTGGTACTTGATTTTCATTGCACTTTGCATTTGCCCTGTAACACTAGCAACTGATTTGTTAATACTAATTCAACACTTAGTGCATCTGTGCTTAATTGTCATTGTGCTGTCCTGGTGATATTCTAGTAATACTCGGGAATGTTTGTGTTACATGTGTCACCTAGATCCCGACCCTCCGCTCACCGAAAGGGAGCTCAGAAAGGGTTAGTACATCATGATTTTCTTTCCTTATCTCCATTTATTGAGAGGAATGAAGGGATAAATTACTTCTCTCCAGCAGTATCGCTGATAATCATGCATTTTCACTTGTTAATACCACAAGAGCTTCAAAATTACCGCGCATTTCCTAATGGTTCGGTGAAAGCAAATGGAGGAATCAAGGTTTTCAAGTTAAAAATCACAGGCCATTCCCCTGATATTGCCCAAACCAAGTTTTTCATGAATACATTTTTTCTTAATGAATCCGCAATACACTTCCACGTGATTATTGTATCCATTATGCATCTCAATTCATTACCGTCAGACTCGATTGCCGAGGGTCACGTGATCATAAACCGTGAATATAAATAGACTACTGAAAAAATAGTTTTATTGGAATCAATCATAATTACAAATATACGGTAACAATAAATGAAAAGGGGTAATTGGATTTGGTAATTATCAAATAATTATTTTGGTCGCAATCTGTAATACTAGTTTGAGGTTATGTTTCGATTCTCAATTAATCTTAATCGGGCCTTCAAAACATGTTTTTTTGACGTGAACGGATTTAAACGAACTTGAAAAAAAAAATCGTCAATTGGTCGAGCACTTTCAGCTATTGTTTTTTTTTCTCAAGTTTAAAGTGACGTAGCACGCATAATGAGTTATTTATACAATCATTAATGTTACACTAGGTATTTCATATTTTTCCCTTATGGCCTAGACCAATTTAGATTCGTAAATTACGATCGTTCGAATATTTACAAAAAAAAATTAGTATATTTTTTATCAGTTGAAGTTATCTCCAAATTTCGCACTATCGTTGGTACTTGCTAAACTGATTGCAAAAAAAAAACTTCCAGCTTTGGTTTAGACGTTGTATGTTAGGATACTATGTATACTGAACTGCAAAAGATACTCTGATACCCTTAAATGACAAGACAACTGCTCTTCATTAGCTACAACCAAAAAATTATTGCTGTATCATCATGAATGTTTCGATTATCACCAAGGCCGTCTATGATTAATTACCTTGTGGAGACCACGCTTCTAGAAATACTTATCCCTTCATTAGATTCGTTCTTCTACACGTAGAAAAGATAAAAAACCATGACGAATGAAAGAAATCATGAGTATGAATTTTAGCTCGAGCATTGGCAGAAGACTTCATTGCTTCAGCAGCACCAAGAAGAGGTGAGAGTTTGAATCCTCCGGAGTTTTACCACCAAACGCTTCAAACCTATTGCTATCTTCCTTGAGTGACGATCCCCATATAATTGTTATTCAGTAAAGTTAACAATCTGGTCTCTTCAGCATCACCAGATCCAGAGCCCGTGTACAAACCAGATTTGGCGACAGTGTACGAACCACAAGAAATCCAAGCTCCAGAACCAAAACCAGTTCTGGAGGAGCCATCTGAACCAGTCGTTGAGAAAGAACCTGAAGAAATCAAAGAAGATAAACCTGAAGTTCTGAAAGAGAAGAAAGTGCGGACTACTAGACGAAAGCCTGCTAAGACGGAAAAAAATATCGAGCCAGAGCCAAAGCCAGAGCCAGAACCAGAGCCACAGCCACAACCTGTGGAGGAAATACCAATAATTCCAGAACCAGCACCAATTCAAGAGGAGATTACTGTTGCAGAAGCAGAACCAGAATCAGTGCTAGAAGAGCCTGTAGTAATAGAATCAGAACCGGAACCAGTTCCAGAGGCATCACAA
Source organism: Diachasmimorpha longicaudata (assembly GCF_034640455.1). NCBI lineage: Eukaryota > Metazoa > Arthropoda > Insecta > Hymenoptera > Braconidae > Diachasmimorpha > Diachasmimorpha longicaudata. The sequence continues at coordinate 1,689,136 of NC_087234.1, forward strand.
CCAGAACCAGTTCCAGAAGCATCAGAACCAGAAGCAGAACCAGAGGCATCAGAACCAGAGCAACCAGTTGTAGCAGAGCCTGAACCAGAGCAACCAGTTGTCGCAGAGTCTGAACCAGAGCAACAATCTTTAGTGGAAACAGAACCCGAACCGCAAGTTCCACAAGAACCAGAACCAGAACCAGAACCAGAACCAGAACCCCAAGCAGAAGCAGAAGAGATCCTTTCAGAGCCCCAAGTCCAAACGCCAGAAGTATTTCCTGAAGAGCCAGTAGAACCAGAAGTTGTAGAGCAGCAACTAGAAGAACCTGTGATCATAGAATCTGAATCTCCTGACATCCAGGAAAAATTAGAAATCTCAGAATCACAGCCAGAAGTACCTGAATCCGCTCAAATGCCAGAGACACAAGAAGACGTTACTGTAGAATTAGAAGGGGAGACAGCAGTCGAAAGTGAACAGCTACCAGATTTGGAGGGTGAAGGAGCACCAACTGAAGATGTTGAAGCTGTTGAAGTTGATGACTTCTGGGGAAGTGGTGAAGATCAACAGGAGACTGACGATGAGGGTAAAAAGGGTGGAGTTCTTCGTCTTGAAACCGATATTGGACCCCAGTCTGAGTGAAATTTTGATGATAATAAAACATTTCAAACCACAAACTAAAGAACTATTGGAAACAGAATATATCAGTTGATCTATCTGTACTTCCTGTCTTTGTAAAACTCCAATACACATCTTAAGTGTTACTCGTTGCACGTTCTCTACGTTTCTGTCCTCTATTTTATCTGTCACCTCGACTTCAATTTGGTGTATCATCCTGACTGTCATAATGGACTTCTTCTTCACATTAATGCGTTTTCATGTCCATTTTTCTGAGATAGGTATGGCAAAGTTTTGGAGAGATGTTATAAGAAAAGTTCCTTTGTAGACAATAGTATATAATTATTGTAGCTCTTGAGAATTTTATGGTATATGATTTATGCACAATAAGCCAGCGAATGAGTCTAATTTTCTTGAAATTTGATGGTAGTCAAATTTCTCACATGAAGAAAAAAAAATTCGGGTGCGTGAAGTCCCTGAGTGCGAAAAAGGGAAACTTCTAGCGATATTCGAAGAAATGCGGATTATTATGTGCGAGAGGAAAACGATAATAATATGGCGACGTGACCAACATTTTTTTAAATTCACATTTTATGAATTTATCATTATGCAAAGACCAAATTAATTATCATCGGTGAGATATGGCGGATTAATATTTATCATATTTACAATTGGAATGCGATAATGAAAATATCGTACGTCTATTTTATCAATTTTTCATAAAAACGTTCGTGTTCCTAAAATCATCTATTGTGGATCAAGTCACCTCTCTCATCATATTTATACCAATGACTTTCACATTCGTTTTTTTACGGTGTGATCGCCCTTCATCAGTCTATGAAAGCACAAGCACATAAATTAAATTAAATTAACCACAGAAGTCATCGACTAACTTCATGTGTAAGACTTTCTCCTAATTGGTCAATGTGTTCGAGTCAGAAAATTGAAATAGTTCGCGTGGAACGCACCCTCAGCCTCGTATGGATTTAAAAAACAGCCAGAGTTAGCTATCTTATTGTGGATGAAATACTTTAAACATTTTCTACAGATAATTCCTGAGTTTTCTTATAGAAAATCCAACAAAATAAATTTCCCAATATTTTGCCATACCTTATGGGCCGTGATAATGGGTCGGAACATGGGCGATTATTTTTTAATATTTTTCTAGTGCTTCAACGCAAACTCGATGAAGAAGAATTGAGAAGGCAAGTGGAGGAGCTTAAAAGGCAAGCTGAGGAAGAAAAAAGGAGGCAAGCCGAACAGGCCAGGTAACAATTACCTGGTCTCTTCGATTGTCTCCCTTATTCCCGTCATATCTGTGTGCATCTTGTGTTATCATGTAGATTGGCTGAGGAAAGATGGAAAGCGGAAATTGAAGAGCGCGAGAGGTTGGAGCGAGAGGCGCGTGCCGCGCGTCTCCGGGAAATTGAGGAACAGGAAAAGGCAGAGGCGGAGAGAATAGCCAAAGAAGAGAGACTCGAGGCTGAGAGAACTCGTGACGCGAGGATTGCTGAAGAGCAGAGGTAGGATTTACTGTTGTGTCGTAAAAATTTATTGCTGATTTTAATCATGAAAATTATCAATCATCAAGACGTGCCGCTGAACTCGAAGCTATCATCGCGAAAGAAGAGGAGGAGCGGTATGCGATTGAAAGGGCATCTGAAGAGGCTCGTAAAAGACAAGATATCGAGGAGAAACTCGCAGAGATCGCACTCTCTGCACCTGATGATTCCGGCCTACCTCGTTCCATCTCCGAGGAATGCCGTTGCCATGACAATACCAAGTCACAGGATCATGAGGAGAGACCTGACAGCCCGGACGCTGATGATGACACGCATGTATGTCTGCTGATTTTAATCATCTAGCGTAATCATTTTAATCATGAAAATATGGGGTTAAACAAAAGGGGTAATCATTGGAGTGAGGGAGGTATGGAGGTAGCCGACGATCCGCCGATGTCCGGCCAATATCGGCGCCGATCATCGTCCAAATATTGCTCGATGAATCCGACCAATTTAAGAAAATCAATAAAATTAGTTGAATTACGGGTTAATTGAAGAATATTCAGCAATTTATTGACAACTCATTACAGATTATTACTTATGGCACTTATATAATAATATACTAATGAGGAAATATATGTGACAGATCATGGGCGGTCGTGTTTCTAAAATTAATGTTGAAATTAATGAAATACAAATTTTTTTGTGGCGATTTGGGTGCGGGTATTAAATTATTTCTCGATGTCGTATTATTGAAATGAAGATATGTGTACCGATCTTATTATTTTAATCGATACTTCCGAGTTAATAATTAAATTCACTACAATAATTGACGACTTTCATTATTTTTAACGTTTATTTATTTATATGTGATTATGTATTTTGTGGGGTTTGTTTACAATGGTGAAGTTGTTTTAATATAAAGATTAATTGAAGTATGAGAATCGAATGTCTCAGGGGTGAGGGGTGAGGGGTGGTTTGATAATATTTGTCTTGAATTCCGGAGTTTGGAAGGTTCAAGACGCTACGCAAATAATATGTAGAAATTAATCTATTGTAGCTCGTGCCACATTTTTTTATCATTTCACTATTTTAGGCGCCTCTATCGGTCTCAAACTCAATTTTGAAAACTTGATATTTCGACATACGACCTTACGATTGCGAGCCCTAATACGTTGACCACTAGATTACCCTGAAATTCTTGATGCCACATAGTAAAATTGCCCATATAAAATGAAATGCTTGAAACCGTTGAAAAAATCAAAAAGAAATTTTCATAAAAAATACGCCATGAAAAAGTTTTGTGTAAAGGGTTGCCTTCAAAATTGTGAAAAAATGAATAAAAGAAAAGAAGGAAAATTTTGTATGATGATAAAAATAGTTGTAGGAAAACCAAGGGTCTACCCACATTTTCTACAAAAATTAATTGTCATTTTGCTCAGCAGATTGAGGGTTTTTTAATTATTCGTTTCAGGTCGAAGAAGAAGCTAACTGTATATCAACAGATCACGATGACTTGAGCGATTGTCATCCGTATGATGGAGAACACGAGGGTTTCAATAGTGTTCCAGTGTTGGAGGTGCCCATTGATAACAGCCCCAAAATTGAAGAAGTCACTGATGATGAGGATGCGTAAAAACTCATAGCAAGAGTATTTTGTTAATTGTTAAATCTCTCTCTCTCTCTCGGCCTTTTATTCTCAATTTGATTTCGGTAGTTGAGGAGAAAATGAAGAAAGTTATGTATATACCGTATGAATAATAATAGTGCCCATGGTACACCCGGAGAAATTGTTTATTTAAATCGAATAAGAGCACATTGGTTGATAATCGAATAACACCTACTAAATGTTATAATCAAATTTGAACTTTATTTTTATTTATTGAATCAGGTCAAATTATGGTTTTTAAATTCTGGACATGATTTGCTGAATTCAAAAAAATATTGAATAAGTTAATAAAATGAAATGTCACACTTTGTGAGTCAATCGATCTGATGATTTCAACAGAGAATTTTTTTTTTAAATGATTCATTTAGTTCGTAAGGGTGTCCACAAACTAGTGAATATACTGCATGCAAATAATTTTTGGAGCAACGGATTTTCATTTTTTTAATCGCACAGTTGAATGACAGAATAATTATTCGATTGTGAGTGGATCAAGTGTTTTTCTAGTTTTTTTATTCCTTGAACAACGACAAAGTCGAGGCTATCGATTTTCGTCAGTTTGTCATCAAATTATGAATCATTTGTAGCACATTATATCTAATAATATGAGAGGGATATTATTATTTGGATGTTTAACTGGTTGATGACAACATTTATATTGTCTTGTTGCTTTGTATTGTATTATGTTCCAACATAATATTGCAATTTATTTATAAATAACTATTAATATAGAAATCTGTTTATTAATTGAAAGTTAATAAATGCATAAAGGTGACGTTCACGAGAGTTTTTATTATAAATTGTGATTATTCTTCAAATAAATTCTGATTTCAACATATCCCATAGATTTATAAATTTTTCACTAGGAAATATAAATTATGCCTATTATACAGTATTCTCGAAATTAATTCTATTCTGAAAGCCGAGGGCCATGACGCGAAAATACTCTAGAAAATCCGCAAACTTCAGCTGAATGACATAAAATAACTTCATAGCCACCATAAAAGAAGTGATTCTGACCCATGAGCTTTATGATCCTGGCCTTCCGCTCAGGCTGTAAAGTCGCACTCGCCAGCATCACTTTTTACGGCCTAGGCATGAAATGATAGATTATGTCATTAGGCAGTAAAAGAATGATTTGACGAATGTGGCTTTGTAATCCGAGTTGAAGGGGAACCGAAGGCTCTATATCATCAAATGAGTTAAATGATGCTTTTATCGCCGTATGACAGGGACTCCTTAATATTGTTGGGCCCGAAAATCACGATTTAGCTGAGCGACGCGAGGTTCGTCTGTCCTAATGACATGAACCACAATTTAGACGCTGATGCCCATTTTTCAGCTTTTTTCGTACGTTAAAATCACTTAAATCGTACTGGCGCTGATGCGCAGTGGCAGTGCGCACTCTGAATCAAACTCTTCTCTCAGACTGAATACGACGTGAAGTCTGTCGAGTTATACAAGTCTTGTTTCAAATATTTTATGTGATTTATCGTAAATTTAAATAAATTTAAAACGGAAAAGTTGAAAACTGTAAGTTCATGAAGATTTCGAGGGAATTAAACCAAAAAATAGAAATGTGAATAATTTAGTCTACTTTATGTTACCAATGAATAAAAAAAACTGTTAATTGCTATATAACTTTTTAGCTTCTTTTTAGCTTAAAACGTCTAAATTAATTTAAATTTAAAATGAATCATAAGTTGAAAATATACCACTCAGAGAACTTCAACTTTTGTTTGTTTTTATTGCACTGAAAATGATTTTGTTTTTAAATTAATTAAAATAATTTTGTTAGATAAACTTTAAAAATAGTGTTGATTTTGTTTTGCTCAAGGGGGAACGGGATGGTTGCACATGTTTAAAAATACACTATCTCACAATTAAGCCTTTATTACAACTAAATCGTTTGTTATAGAACAAAACAAAATATGAAACTGTTTAAATTGCGCGATTTTTTTTATATATCCTCGATTGAAGCTCTTTTTTTGCTAATTTCAGGATTATCAATGATCGTGATACTATTCATTATTTGTGGGCAACTATTAGAAATGGGATAGTTGTAATAATTCACACGTGCGAATGTTATTTTATCCTCTTTTATTATTTTATACGCTCGAAAGGGACAATCGCTCTAGATCATGCCTTTTCCTTAGAGGAAATGATCCTAACTAAAAAGACTAAAGGGCCACAACACCCCGGATCCGGTGAGTCACATCAGCAACGGTCCCACTCATGCACCTCTGCTTAGGCCCAAGAAAACAGAGCAGACACATCACACCCCCAACTTCTCGCAATTTTCACACAGAAAAATGTTTTTCAATCTCAAGTAGAAACACGAGAATAAAAGAAATACAAATCGTACAAAAACCTATTCAATCTAACTGCCAATTAATTTTTGATAAACAGTTTAAAATATGACCTCCAATAGCAACAACCGAATTGTTTTTACTAGATGGATGAAAACTGACGACTCTTAATTGCCGTTTCAAATGGAATTTCGACGCATCCATTCAGACGCCAATTACCAATTGTATTGGCAAAAATTAAATGATCTAAAAAACAAATTCGAAAAAAGGATTATCAACACATGGTGTCTATCAACTAGGAGTTCTACGCTGCTTGTTTTTCCTATAAACAATTTAAGCTATCGTTTTTTTCATGACAATCGAATGGATTTACTTTCGATACAATATATATTATAGATCATCTTCCATGTCAATGACAAAGTATTTTTTCAGCCAGTATGATAGGATCTATATGTTGATGTGAAGGTAATCCTCATGAGGATGAAGCACCCAATTCGGCAGATCTCCCCCATTATCCTTGAAAATCATGTGATCGAGCATTGCGTATCACATCCCTCGGGAATTTACAACTGAACGGTTCCACGTGTTCTCGATTCCTCTTGACCTACATTGTTTACGATTTCAATTTTTTTGCTGAAGTGGTAGTGATAAGAGAAACTTCCATTGGGAAGGATGTTTTTATTATTGTTTAACGACCTCAGTTTCATCAAATCAACAATTTTGTTGAAAAATTCTTTTGTACGACTTCCCCCTTCTCCCCAACATGTGGGTGTCCAATTAACTTGAAGACCCAGGTGTTGGTTGATTAATGATGAAAAATAGAAGAATGTTTACAAACAAATGATTGTTGGAATTATTCAGAGGGGAACAATTTAAGATTGACAGTATCAGTTTTTCATGATATCATACGGATTGGTTGGGGTGAAAATTTAATCGAGAAAATTTGTCGAAGGAGAAATTCCCACTTGTTTTGGAATGGAAAGGGTGGTGATGGTGAAATCCTTATCAAATTCCACAGGACTATCTGGCAGGATGATATCAGGGGCGACCAGAAGAACTCCTACTAAGAAGGTCATTGTTATTAGGATAAACTTATTGCTGGCTAGTATTAGTTTCACGTAATGCTTATTCATACTCACCGTATACATGGAAAATGTTAGTTTGTAGGGGGTTGACTCACTTTTCCAGCTCAGTGAAAACCAAATGAAACGGCAGAATTGAATTTCAAGGAAACTGGTATCGAGCTGTGTTCATCCTAATTTTCTCCGCAGAATATTTTTAGAGGAATATTGTTTAGATATCTCTGTAGGATTACAGAACAGAAGATAGACCAACTCAGTGTTGATAAGGGGATTAAATATCTTCAATGGTATCACCACAAATGTAGAAAATCGTGATTTCAAATGTTGAAATGTTCTAATTTTCCACGAAATACTATTACGTGGGTAAATCTGTTAAATTTTGGGGTTTTCCCCACCACAAAATTCACCCGACTATAAAATAATTCAAAATATAGAAAATATTAATTAGTTTATTTTTATGAGGCCCCCCTTCATAGAATAATTAAGGGGTTATTCTCATGTGAGCACTTCAAAAAATCGTTTTTTTTTTTTTTGATATTTTGACAGTAAAACCTATTGAAAACATGCTGTGAAAAATTCAGACCGAAATTCATAGTATTTGATAAGTTACAGCTCATAGTCGCCGACGTATCGTAAGCGATTGTCTACCAGGCTTTCAACTTTAAACGCGTTTTTCTCGAATCATCATTTTCTGAAACGGTCAAGGTCCTACAAGAAAAAGTATTCAACCGATTGCTTTAAAATTTACATATGTTCTTCTACTCATTTATAGTTATCGTCCCTACCACAATTGTTTATTTTCGACAATATCTTCATATTTTTTTTAAACGATTTGTAACGAAAAAGAACGAGATTTTCGTGATTTTTTTTTTGAAGTTCGATATTTTTTTTTGTTTTTAATGAAATTGATTATATTTGGTAGGGACGATAGCCACAGATCTACTGAATAATAATCCATTCGATTTTTTTATGTCAGACAACATGATCAGCCGTTATCACCTTGACCAGTGAACTACCTTTTTTTGTTGGAGACTACTTTGACTTAAAAAATATATATGTTAAAAATGTAAAAAACGAAAAAAAGAATTTTTTTCGTATACTTCAAAATACAAATAAAAATATATTGAAAAATCAACATGATTGAAGTTTGTTGTCGCATAAAAAAAAAATTCCGAAAAAGTGGTAAAATATAGGCGTTCACATGAGAATAACCCCTTAAAGGGAATCCCCGTGAAGATTATCCGCTGTAGTTTTCCTCAATTACGTTTGGTGACCAGAGAAGACCAGGATGGGTGCAAGAGGAGGGGGCCCTATTGCTCTCTGAAGTCGAGTGTGAACTCTGGGCCTCACGCGACTTGGTTAGTTAGTTCAGTTCATGTTTTGTCCTGTGTTCCCTTTTTGAAAATAGATAAGAACTAAGGTACTTAGATTGCTAGATAATAAAAGTTATTTGCTAAGGATCACTACGTCTTCATACTTAGCTACAATACCGTTGATTACTGGTATAAATAGATGAGGTGGTATCCAACACTTATCCTATCCCATCGTATCCTGTCAGACTCCATCCCGTCTAGCTGAGAATCACAAATTAAATTACTGGCGACATATCACCTTTCAATTTATTCATACTAGACATACTCGACATACGAAGTATGTTTTAACATATTCCATGTTTTTACATTTGGTATCATTTAAAAAACTTTTTTTTAGCACAAAGATCATTATTATATTCCACACAGACAGTGGGAAAATCAGCTCTAATCTCGATGAGAATAAAAATTGGATATTTGAATATATTCGATAAGACAAATACTCCAAAAATCTGAAAGTCTCTATAGGCCAAAAGTTTTCAAATTGAATCAAGATTTTATAGAATCATTGTTTTTGAGTTGTTTTTGAGGTTTATAAACATTGTAAATACTGATTATTTTTGTTAATGAAATTCAATCCTTTCATTAAAAAAATAATCAAGCAACTCATAATTATTCATAATTATTTTCAACTTCGGTCAATCAATCACTCGAGTTGATAGCCCGATCAAACTCAACATTCAATAGTTTTTGATCATTAAATGTAACCTCCGATATTGATGAAAGCTCAAAAATATATATTTGTACATGCTCTAGATCAATCTCATTCCGATAGTATTTTCTTCATGAAAGTGCTTTCACGCAATTTGAATTTGAATTCGATGTAAATAATCGAATCAATTCCGATAACCTGAGTATTCTGACCTTTCCCCGCAAGCCAGTACAAATACAAACGTTTGATAGGAATACCCTTCCGCCAAGTTTACTCAGACGGCCTTAAATCACTCACAGTGAATTGCTTCGGTCTGATTCCCGGAGAGATTTAGCTTGTCTGCAATGAATATCTCTATTCCTTTGCATCTCTCTTATTCAGGGATTTTCAGTTGCTTCATAGTCGATTGCATCTTGGAAATGTATTTATATTACTTTACAATTACAAGTTACACGGAAAAATATTTTTTCAGTAAAAATTATCGTACCATTTCGTACTAATATTAAATATCCGTCGTTTCCAAACTAATTACTTGATGGTTTCGTATCACTCAAAGTTATTCGTTTTTTGCGAAGGTCGTAATGTCAAATTCTGTACGTAATATGTGCACTATAGATTTTCCAGCTCACGTGATTGTAGTGCTTGCCTCTGACTTACTTTCCAACCTCCGCGTTCATCGAAAAATATTTACCGCACTTGTTGCGTAATATACTAATTTTTCTATCCGATGACTGTGCAGGCTATGAAATGAGAACATCCCGACCAATCAAACGATTAGAGACGACTCCATTCCGATGATTCTCCACAGCTCGAGTGTATGAGGCGTATTGGAATATGGGGGTAAGTGAACAAATTATTCAAGAGACACAGTGAAAATACTTTATAGAATATTCTTTATTAGCACGAGGAAGGCACGTCTTAGCTAGAGGACCGTTGTCCAGAGACTAAAAACTATATCAAAGGGAAAACTCTCTCAGGGAAAAGAAAAAACAGTTTTATGACTCAAAGGAACACAGTCCGTTGTTGAAATTTCAGCATATGTTTAGGATTAAACCGTCTCAAAAGCGGAGTACAACCGATCGTAAATTAGTCCCTTAGTAGAGCTGTTTCCCAGAAAGCAAAAAGAGGTGTCGAGTGATTTTTGTAGGACAATGAAAGAACTGTACTTATTGGAAATGGGAAGTTCAATTAATATAAAATGCAATGAATTCATCAATAACTTTATCCTTTATTTTAAAACGCACGAGGAAGAAAAGCGTCTGTACTCTATGGGCTGCTTCAGCTAACTGACAAAACGGTTATAGAACCAAAAAGAATATCGGCACCTATTTACAAAAGAACTCTTATTTCTTTCTCGCCATGGAGAGATGGAGTCATTGTTTATGTTTATGTTCACTCTCCGGCACTCTCTACATCGATTCGTTTTTGAATACATAAGCCCTTGAAGTATTTCTTAGTAAAATGAAACTATATAATCCAATAGTACTCAAATATTCCAACAAGGCGCACCATCTGAATCTTTATCGTGATACAAAAATTCCTTTTCGTCGCATTTTCTGAGTAAAAACGCAGGAATTGATATGACTGATGAGGTGTCAGCAAACAACTGATCAAGGCGTCCCATTTTCATTAAGGTAAAAAATGTGATCACAATTTTTAAAAAAAGCTTATGCTTGCAGCTTGCAAGCACAGCCTTGAAAGCTGAAAAAATGCATGCATCAAATGTCCCCGTTAAAACCCTGCACCTAATGGCTGAAAACATTTCCTGTCATTTGCTCCCCTCGAGAGATATTTACGTGGATTGTTTCAAATAGGACACCCTGTATATATTTTTTCTCTCCAACGACCATCCGATATTACCCGGAAACAATCCGTTACCATAAACACACCAATTCCTTCGACATGACAGATGTCATGTGAATGGATACTACATCTAAACTTTTTAAAATCGTCATCACGTGTCTGTTCTGTAACCGAGACCATGAAAATCGATGAAACATATTGTATATTGTATATATACACGAGAATTGTTGGAGCTTCATAAGTGAAAATAAGTGAAAATGAAGGAAAAACTGAGAGGAAATTACAGAAGTTTCGGTCTGTAAGGAAAAAAAAGATGGCCTACTGTCAAACCTAGAATATTTCACCGGTCGTGAGCCAAGGACTGACGTCAGAGAAACCGGAGCGTCGGGGAGGGATGAGAGACGAGGGGTGAAACATTGAACTATCGGCGCCACGGAGCAATGACGTCATTTGAGGCCGGTGGTATGAGTTTGTGTGAGTATCCTCTACAACGACAAAGCTTGCACGTAATATCCCTCTCCCTTCAACACATGCCCTTTCTTCGGGGAAGTTTGAAAACGTAGCGCACGCCACCGAAACCCCCAGCGGCCATTACTATTACGCGCGAAAAGGGGTTGCTACCGCTGGCGTATCTGCCTCCCCCGCTCATTCTCTCTTCACCATTCTCCCCCTGTCCTCCCCTCACCGGCGCGCGAACCCCACCCCGAAAATCCATCTGACTATTCATCTTCTCAGATCCTTATATTGCAAACAGCAAGACCTTTGCAAATTCCTGTCTGATCCGCTGGGGGTGAAAAAAAGGAAGATTATTTTTTCTGGGCGTAATGAGCAGTTCACGGATTCGTAAGTGAAAATTTCAAAATTTTTGGTAGACTATTGGATTATGGATAGGGATTTACTAAATAATATCAAACGATTTGGCTGTAAACTTTAATTTTTTATTATCGCACGCAGAATGTATATCTTTCTCCTATGATGTCTCCAGAGGAACTAACCCTTAGTGACCATTAGCTGGCCCAGTCCGTCACACTTGGGGAGCTTCCCTGAGATGGAAAATGGCGAACGGGGCCGGATAATAGTGATAGGAGAAGGGACCAAGTGGAAGGAATCGGGGGTCACGAGAAATGATTTTTAGAATTAGCAGTTATTTGAAATTGAGGAGTGAAGAAGGTACCACAGTAGGTGGTGGACGGAGATTGTTAGGGCTCAGACGTTGTATTTAATTAATTAGAGTCAGTAGAGTTAAAGTTCATGTTAAGTGCTAAGTTCAAGTGTAAAGACAGTACTTCATATTAATTATATGGACTTACTAGATAGCTAACTGTTTTTAATTTTTAAAAAGTATTCCCACAATTATATCCAAGTACCTCGGTTATTTACTCTACGGTGATATCTTGTTTTGAGTCTGAATAGAAGTTTTGCAATAGTTCAATTTTCTGATTTTCCAATTTTTGATTCCTCGTTTCTGGAAATGAGGTAGAAGCGTCTGAAAAGGGAAAAGATCAAGTTTTACGATCATTTCTGCCTGTAAACTGTTACTGCCGTTGTCCCAGCGGTCAATTTGTAGAAATTTGCATAAAAAGGTGACCAAACTATCTCCAAGAAATCTGAACACAAATTGAGCACAATTTTAGCTCAATTAGTTTAATAATTTTTTGGGAAAAAAGTTTTCAATTAGAATCATTTTTCACAGATATCTTTCAAGCGACTCGGTTTTTTAAATGTGTCGTCCCTTTCTTTCTGCCCTATTTTTGGCTAATTGGCCCTACACAACTCTATGCATGCGGCCCTGGATCCTACACTGTGCCATATTCACTCGCCTGTAGAACACGGGAGGAAAAAATACTGGAAAAAGTACGTGAGGAGTTCCGTAAAATTTACTGTTTGAAACGTAAACATGGGGTGAAAGGTGGAATGGAAAAAAGTACTACACGAGGAGGAAAATTTACGAATCAGTTCCGTAAAATTGGTTTTAGTATTTTTTTCTTCAAGCGCGATTTGAAGTTACGACCTTTGGCATGTCAGGCAAGGATCTCACCCATACGTCAGAGTTTTATTATTGTTACTGCACCGATCGTCACCACAACAGACTTGCGATGAGGCAACCCCACTGTCGAGGTTACGAGTTTGGAATCGTAAAGTACGGTTCCCGTCATGTTAAATTTACCAGGAATTGAGTAATTTGTACACTCCGTGACGTACGTTTTACTTAAAACTCTAAGTTTTACGAGTTCAGAAAAAACCTGACAGCAACTATTGGGATATAGGTAAAAGTAGATAAATAAATGTAGTAACATAATCAATTACTTTAATCTTATCACATCATTATTGGCACGAGGAAGGCACGACAGACCCAGAGGACCGTTGTCCAGAGACTGAATTCTTACTATTTAAAAAACCTTTACTAAGGGAAAAAACAACAGAACGTTTATGACTCCAAAGAACAGAGTTTCCTTTGAATACCACATGTCGTAAGGTTTGCAATGCTCTCAAGTTCAGAGCACAACAGATCATAAATTAGTCCTTTTCTGGAGACTTTTCCAAGCACATCATAAACCTTGTCGAGTGATTTTTGAAGATAAACAGAAGAGCTGTGTTCTAATTTTCCAACAACAGTTCAAAATTTTCGAAGCAAATAATAATAATAATAATAATAAAAACATCATTGATTATTTAAATTCAGTAAGTTTTTTTAAATTTTAATTTAATAACATTCCGTTACTTAATTCTTGACATAAGTACATATTTCAAGATATTTCATAGCAAAATAATTTTTTTCTATCGACGTGGAAATATTTAATTCCAATATTGGAAGATATTCCAGAATTTGAACACCTCAGAAATAAACCAATTCCGTGGATACTCCACGTAACACATCACTTAAATTCTGGATATCTCGCATCTGGAATCGATCGGACACTGATAAGAAAGCCGAGAATATCTTTTGTGGGAGTTGCTAAATAACCCTTGTCTATTTTCGTACCGAGCCCATAATCTTTTTCCTCATTGTTTCCTCTTTGTGACGTCATAACGACACGTTACGACGTAACAAACGCTAACGGGCGAGTGTATGTACGGGACGATGGAATCAGGGATGGAGCGGGGCAATAACCGAGATCGATATGTATTATCTTGGGTTCTTTGTGGCACAAATCTAAGTGATTTTGGTTGCTGAACTTCGAATCGCCCTTGAGACGAGCAATCCCATGGGACCGCCCAGGGTTAATCGACAGCAAGGGTAGCAGTGAGCCTCATTCAATTGCAATCTATATATTTGGTCGTTAGGGGTGTTGGCTCACAGTTTAGTGATTTTTATTTTTGCGGAAGATGGAGGCTTCCCAAGATCTGATTGAGGAAACTAGAAAAAAATCAGATAATTATTTTTAAAACCATTATTACTTCTAAATCTAGTGAGGTGAATTCGAGTCGTAAGGAAAATTGTCTAACTTCTCCAAGAGTTAATTGAGGAAACTAGAAACGAAAACTCAGATAGTGATTTTTGAAATAATAATTGTTTTAGGATAATTAGATTCTAGAAAAAATTGTGTGAAAAATAGTACATGACGTTATAAAGGTGAGAAAAGGACATATCGATACGAGTGGGGTAATGTTTTCAGGGAGAATCGTCCTACTAGTCGCTGTAACCGAAAAGTGAATTTTGTCATCGAAAGGTCACTTTTTGTAACTTTTTGGCACTTTTTGTCGCTGCTACACTCAGCCCGTGTCGAAAAGTCCCTTTTCTTTGACTTGTAAACGAAAAGCCGATACTTTTAAATGAAAAGACTTTTCATTTACTAGTAAACGAAAGATGGCACAGTTCGCCACTCACTGAACGTAACATCACTAACAAAAAGTATAGTTTGGATGCACGTGCGACTGATTGGCAACCATCGGCTTCGCCTCGGGCTGCCAACTTCACACTCTTCATCACCTCATCGCACTTGTATCGAAATATCCTAATATCCATATAGATCATGTCAATATATGTATATATATACATATATGTATTTGTTGAAGCCATCACAAATACAGTGGAATTTCACTAGTCGCACGCCCGCTCTTTATTTTTTCCGTACGCAAATACAGACGTTCAATTAATTTACTTTAAAAACTTTTCTGAAAACTTATGTCAGAAACGGACTGACGTACACCCCATTATTTAAGCACTAACATAAATAATCCGTATGTCTATAATATCCAGATATGCGGTAGCGTATCGGCCAAGTCAATTATCGAAATCTCTACATCTCCGAAAATAAGGGCGAGGGCTACTGCACATATACACACACCCACACGATTAAAGCCAAATCAACCTCCGTTACATCATATAAATCGCATGCGCCCTTCCCATTTTCGTTCTTTTCTTTTTTCCGATTAATTTTGGGAAGAATATGTTCATAGCAACGAGTTGTATCTCCTGTTCCAAAGATTGACAGTGTTTTCCATTATTTTCGTCAGGTTTCATCTGATTAGGTTGGTCCGCTTCGAAATTGATCAGGTTCTGGTCCAGTAAATTGAACCAAACATAATGGCAGCAGCACTGAGAAGATCCTGATTAAAATCTGATGGAGTGGACATGATCTCAGTCTGAGGCAGGCAGGCAGCTTCAATTCATTTTGATCCAAATACGGTGATCTATCCCCCCCCTCTTTTATTCCGCCATCAGATATTCTGAAAGTACTATGATCTAAATCTCATCATACTCACCTGACTCCACATATCAAAGGATATATTTTGGAATTGTCACAGAAACGATTACGACAAAATTGCTCTATGGAATTATTTAAAATAGAAGAAATGTTGTTATAAGGATATGCATTGATAATATTTCATCATGATAACGCAAGTAGGGGAGGGACGCTGTGAAATATATGCAGCATATTCTCTTTGTGCCTTACTGCTAATTTGATCGGAATCTGATCTGGCATTGATTCATGAATCAGTCGTTCAGATGAGAAGTGGATATGTGCGTTCGGAATAGATTCGGCCCTACCAAACATCATCCCAACTGAATCAAATGGTTTCATCAAATTCGGATCAATTGGATCTTATCAAATTCTGACGAAAAATGTCGTTATGCAATTGGTCAGAGCCCGATACAATTATTTTTACCTTTTTTTGATTAATCGTCACATCTGGTTTGACATGACTTTGATTTGAACTTGGGCTGAATTTCCATTTGGGTAGGGAGTCAACAAAAGTGGGTACTATCCTTGTGTGAAAGTTATTGGTCCCTAGAACACCCTTCAAAAAACTATTCCAATTCAAGAGTTCTCTTGAAATATGTTGATGAACCGCATATCATACAAAGTTAGGCTAGAAATAGCGAATATCTTATCGAACACTCACAAAACTTTGTTATCGAAAGTAGATCGAAGAACATTCTCCCCTCCATTCGCATTTCAGAACATTCAAATATTCAGCATTTGAAATTCAGACGTTTGCCGTTGTCCTTGAAGAACAAATCAACCAAAGAGCTGTCGATTATGCAACTCAACGAAAAAATATCGATTAATTGAAACAAGGACATTTAATCTTGAAAATTACGTAAAACCATGAAAATAACAGAAATAGAAAGGTTTTTGCGATGTTCGAGGATGTGGGGTACGAAAGGGCACAATTCAAGGTTATTAATTTCAGATTCTGATCATCGAGCACAGAAATCATAACAACAAATTGCAAGTCACTCATAGGCAAGTCCATTAAATTCGAATGCATACTAAATTCACATTTCAGGAAATAGTGCCAGTAATTATTTTGCTGATATAGGGATTTTTTATGATGTAATATGTTGCAAATTAGGTCCACAGTCAAAAATCGATGCGGAAAAGTAAAATAACATAGTGCGTTGTAACATCACTTCTGACTAAATTCGTGATATCTTTATCTTTATTCTTAAAACACCAAAAAAACACTTTCATGATTGTTATAAAATTATAAGTTTTGGATTAAAGAAATCGGAGGAGCTTCACTGTTCAATACAATCATGGGACCATCAGAATTCGATGAGGCTAGATAACCGGAACTTGGACAGAAGTTAATCCCCTCAAACAGATCTGGATTTGATCGAATGAACACTCGGACTATGCTGCACGGTGAGTGCTGCGTCACAAGATGTTCATAGTAATGTTCATGCCATCTTTTAACCATTGTTTCATTATTGACACCTTTAGCTAGGTACAGATGAGATGGGCACGTTCGGGAGATTTTCGATAAAGATACTTTTTTCTGAAACGGAATTTATTGAGTAGCGAAATTCCTCATTTTTTCCCTTTTTCCCCGGATAAGTCGTAGTAGCCCGAGCAAGCGGTCAACACGTGTACACTACTCGCCGTTCACGCGCACCTACGGGTTTTTCCCCTTTTTTTGTACATAGACATTTATCCTCGGTACTCTGCCTAGCAGATGACAATTGTAAGCACATTGCTCAATTTCCGCTCAAGTTGAAGTGATCAGAATCGATCTGAATAATCGCAAGCAGACGGACTTCAGTATAAGATCAGGCCCATCTCATCCGAACTTGATCAAGGTGATTACAGCTGGACGGACTTCAGGTTCAGATCAAGCTCACCATATCAGAACCTGATCAGAGTAATTCCGACCAGATGGAGTAAATCAAAAACTGATCAGCTCTTCATCAAGTCTCGCCTGATTAGTTGAACCTGGCCACCACCAGATCAAGTTCTGATCAAACCTCAGGCTCGCCTGACATCATTTCCACTCGGGGAGCAGTACCTCCTGTTTCCAGTTTTCCTAAATAAAATTTACAAAGTACTTACACTGAAGCACAATACTTATTACAACAAACAGAAGCAATTAATAAACTACCCGTAACCTGAATATCTTGCCACAACTATAAAATCTGTTGAATTTTAGTTTTCCCCGAAAACAAAATTCACTCGTTCGAGAGTTTTTATATTTTCGCATTAAGGAAAAGGTTTTACAACTGAGATTATCGTGGTGGCCTTTCCTTCGAGACCGCTTATTACTGAACTTTTTCAAAGATTTATTATTTATTAGATTATTTATTCATGGTCAAGACAAAATTTCTCTGTACAATTTCAGGGGTGCGAAATTACCCTCTCTTAATAGAGGTGAACTGGGGCCTCACTAGCGGCTTGGTTATTCGTCTCTTGTAAGATTTCGTAGTGTACAGTGCGAAAAATATATTAAAAAATTAAAATGATTGAATTTTGTTGTCGCATAAAAAAAAATTTCCTAAAAAGTGGTAAAATGTATGCGTTCACATGAGAGCACCCCCTTAAATATAAGGAAAGCGGCGCATTGGTGGACCACAAAAACTAAAGTATACCCGCTTGATATGAACGGGTACATCCAACAGTGCCATCAGCCTGGTCTACTATTCACTGGGTTGGGCTAAAGCCGTTGACTGTATAAGCTTTCAACGAGGGAGGTAGGTATTTTTGTTCGTGGAGATTATCGATTGCATATAGTTGACTCTCTCGGTTTTATTCTGGGGCGAGTCGCTGTCCTCTTTCGTGAATTCACGAGGTATCTGACGATTTTTTTTCCAAGAGCTCCCACATTCAGCAAATTCATTGTCATTGTCATGAAAAATGTGACTCTCGCTCTGAAGTTCGTACCACGCGAATATCATATAATTTGGGCTGTTTTTTTAACGGTCGTTCAAACAAAAATATCTTTCGATCAGCTCCATTCATGTAAAACTTTAGATGAGTAAATATGTAACTTGTTATTCGTAGCGCTGTAAATGATCTATTATATTTTTGGATTTCAGAAAAGCTGAGGGTCTTATCAGAATGAATTAATCGTATGAAAATTCCGGACTTCGAGTCTGACCCTTACCTGAACCCTTGTGACCCTCGAGCTGACCCCGGTAACTTTTATTCTGATCCACATTGTCTCTACCCTCGTGTCCACGAAGTCCATTTGATGTATTATATCAGCGTCAGGCTGAAGACTTTGAGACTTAATTTTGGGGATCAACAAGTAGAGGCTTAACTTTTACTATTAAGATTGTTGTCGTGTGGATTAATTATTAGACATTTACTTGTGACATTTTTCTCGTAGATAGCTCTAATGATTACCTTTAACGAGTTGCTCGAAAAATTTTTGATTTGTCAGTGCTGAGAGATTTTTTTTTCTTCTTAACATGTCTCACTAGAATGTGTACTCAACTACTTATAAAGTACAAGAAAATTTGGAATAGACTATCACTAAGAGAGCTGTGAAGGATTTTTAATAATGGCCCTATGCACCATAATGTTAGAAATTCAGTAGTTTTGCAGTATTTTTGTTTTTCCCACTCATTGTCAATTCACTTCATCGTTAGCATCTCCATAATACCTTTGCTCCGTCAATTAGTCACTATTCCATCAAACAAATTAAAGAGTAACCATGTTATTGCGGGGGCATTCAAAACAATATCAGGGGCGTACGGCGTGAGGGGGCTGAAGGTTCCTCTGATCATTTCGTCAGGGAGTTAAACAGTGAGAGACACGTTTTTGAACTATTTGATAATATCCCGGGACACGTTTTTGAACTATTTGATAATATCCCGGGGGAAAATTATTTTTTTCTCGTTGCGATCTTTTTGTCACTGCTGCTATATTCAGCCCGTGTTAAAAAGTGCCTTTTCCTTTACTTGTAAACGAAAAGTAAGAACTTATAAACGAAAAATGATACAGTTCGCCACTCCCTGACCGTAACATCACTAACAAAAAGTCTAGTTCGGATACATATACGACGGGGTTTTTTAACTCGTGTGATTGGCAGCCCTCGACTTCGCCTCGGGCCCCCAACTTTACACTCGTTACTACCCCATCGCACTTGTATCGAAATGTACTATAACCTTAGTAGATCTCCTAAAAGTATAAATAATCGTTCTGAATATCCCACAATTCATTGAACATAATTTTCGGTGAAAATCAGAGCATATATTCAGACATAACATGTAGTGAGAAAATATCCATCGAAGAGAATTGCAATTAAAGAGAAAAAATTTCCACTTTGACCCGGCCGGGAGTCGAACCCGGGTCTCCCCATATTACGCCGAGTACTCTTACCAACTAAGCTACTTTTTTTTTCTATCAAAACATGTTTATTCAGTCATTAAATATATACAGAGCGAGGGTACAACCTTAAACTTATTGACTACGAGAAAAACATGAGAAAAACGTAGATTCATTGTATATCAACAAAACCAATTTGTAATTGGTGAGTACATACGCACGAGCACGCTTCGCATCACTGAAATGTAATGTTATATTTGTGTGATGGTTCATTGGCTTTGAGGATGTGAGAGTCAGTGACATATTCGTTCAGAATTTTTGTTTTTCGTTTTAGAGCCCAGGAAAATGGTGAGGAAAATCGGTCAGACCAACTAAGCTGCCAGACAATAGAGAAATTTACTCTTAAATTCAACAGAACTAACGCCGAACCTTTTTTAGGCATCAAATAATTCGAAGAGAATTAGAATTAGAGAGATGACAAGCTGGATAATATCAATCGTAGGGAAAGAAATTCAATAAATGAGATGAATTTTTTTGAAACCCCAATATTCATCTCTACTCTCATCCCCAGTGGTCGCCCCTCTTCTTAAAAAACAAAGATTTATGTAATGTGGAATATCAATTCGTCAGTGTTGGTAGAAGGAGTGAATCCTGTTGTCAAGACAACCCACAATACGTCTCCAGAATTCCCATTCGGTAGCTTATCCTGCCTTATACCCAGCCATACTCTATATATTTTCCTTGTATACGACGGACACAGCTATATGTTGTTAAGGACTCATCTTAGACGACAAGATCGATAAGACAAGACCCGTATCAGCATTGACGCACATCGTTATCGTTTTCAGAAAATCTGTGGAGGCTTAATGGTAAGTCAAGTGTATTTGTCACGTTGGTTTAAGTTGTAATTTTTATTTATGTGTCAGGTGCTTAGGGATTGATATTAAATCAGCATTTGGAGTTTTCAAGAGGTTGAAGGTAAGTGAATTTTTGTGACACAGAGAATTTGGCGAAAATATTGTTAATGTTAAAAAAGAAAAGGTAAAGACCCGGTGGAATCATTTTTCACTCAGTGCAGTTTGGGACAGCACATCCAGTTGATGGACTTGCTCTCGGTTTGGACTGTAAAATCGCATTCGTCACAATCACTTTTTCCGGCCCAGGCGTGAAAAATACTCAGAGGAGCTGTTTTATAATTATATAAAAAAAAACAAAACCATCATTGATTATCTAAATTCAATACGTTTTTTCAATTGGATCTTCGGGAAGTTAGACAAATTTACTGTTGGAATATTTGAGTACAGTACTTTCGTCGAGGGGCCATTCATTCAAAAATTCGATGACACAGTGATTGCTGATTTCATCCGATTTCCAGTTTAAAAATCACGAGCGCGAAGCGCGAGTGATTTTTCTGGAAAACTTGACACGTTTATTTGTTTGCAACGAACCTATCGGGAAATATCCAATAATTTCGGAGCTCTTGTGATATTATATGCGATTATTTTTCCCACCCAAATTTCAGCCAATAGAATTGCACCATTTGTTGATATTTTGTATAGCCTACCTCGAATATCAGCGATTATTTTTCCCATCCAAATCTTGGCCAATAGGATTGCACCATTCGACGTTATTTTGTATAGTCAACACGGTATTTCAGCGGATATTCTTGAAAATTACACTGGAAATTTTGCATGTTGATATATATAAAAAAAAAACAAATGTTGAAGTAACCCTCAATTGTATCTGACAGATTAAATGGCAATTCGTTGAAAATTATGTCTCATGGTGCAATTCTATCGGCCAAGATTTGGATGCAAAAAATAATCCCCCGAATACCACTCGAACTTCGAAATTATCTGATATTTCCCCTCAAGGTTCCCTGCAAACAAATAAGCTCGTCAAGTTTTCCAGAAAAATCACTCGCGCTTCGCGCTCGTGATTTTTAAACTGGAAAACTTGACACGTTCATTTGTTTGCAACGAACCTATCGGGAAATATCCGATAATTTCGGAGCTCTTGTGGTATTACATGCGATAATTTTTTGAATATTTTGGTAAACAAACGACACTTAACCAAATAAACCTCTTTTCATGTCATGGCACAATTCTCTTGGCCGAAATTTGGATAGGAAAAATAATCCCCTGAATACCACTCGAGCTTCAAAATTATAGAATATTTCCCTCTAGGTTCCCTGCATACAAATGAAGTCGTCAAGTTTTTCAGGAAAAATCACTCGTGCTTCGCACTCGTGATTTTTTAGCCTGAAAAACTTGACTCCTTCATTTGTTTGCAACGAATCTATCGGGAAATATTCGATAATTTTGAACCACTTGTGGTATTATATGCGATAATTTTTTCTAATCTGTAATTGGCATATTTGGCAGAACTTTTAGACTATTTATCAAGCTAGTCACATGAGATTAATTTATTAGATGGAATTCTCTATCAGGTTTCCACGATTGTGAACGTACATCAGTCAAAAATCCATTCCCCGAAAAAAATCTCCAAAATTTAATAAAAACGGGGAAAAATAACATACTTTGGGAGTTTATTTGCTTACGAGCTTGACATTTTGTCTGACGCACGAAGTAAATCCTCCCTGTGAATATATGACAATTTTTATAGTCAAAACGTTTACATTCTGTCAAGAGATAAGACGTTCAAGTTACGGCTTTTAAAAATCCACGCGTCCGGTGCTAGATTTAGAGACAAGAATGAAATATTGGGCGAGTTTGGGATACCGTGATCTCACTTTCCAAAATAATGATGTATATTTTTCGGAAGAAATATGGGAGTGAGAATTTGTTTAGATGAACAGTCATGGCTGTCATTTGGGTAAAATTTAATTGAGTGATATTGGTTGGGAAATGGAATATGAGTTAAGTATCCTAACATTGATTCGTAATGGAAAAATTCTGAATGTGAGATACGGGCTCCGAAGTTAATTATAGAAATAATATTATTAGGAGTGCGGAGGAGGTTCGCTGCTGGAGTTGAAGTACAAATCACTCAACTGGAATAGTAATAATTTTCGAAACGGAGCATCGCAAAATTAAATGTATGAATTTCACATAAAGGGACCCGGGGCATGATGGGGTGCCCGCAAAATATTTAAACTTTGTAAATTCGTTTTTTCATATATTATAAGAGTTGTAGTACAGTACCTAAAATAAATCGTTCCGCACTTGTCGAAATGGGTTTGTAACGCTGAAGAGCTTGGAAATCAAAAAAATTACAAATGAGAAATAAACGAATTGAAGAAAGAACAATTTAAAAAATGTGAAATCTTGGAATGAAGAAAAAATGGATATAATTGTTCACATCAGTAGCGAAATGGTAAACTCTGATAAATTTACCTCCGAAACGATAGATTGTATGAAAAAAAGTTAGAATTAAATTTGCAGTTTTGAAAATAGAGAATTAAATTCATGCTATGAGGTGTGACAGAGACGAAGAGGTAAAAAATCCCCGCCAAGAAACTTGGTTTTCCAGCAACTAATTTTTTTCATCATACAACACTTTTGTTTGCGCTTTTTTATTTCCATTTATTAAAAAAAAAGTCTGAGCAAACTACTGAACAAAAATTTTTCTTGACGCATTTTTTTACAAAAATTTATTGTCTTTTCCTTCTGTGGGCATTCTAATCTCACTTATGACTTAATTCACGATTCTGCGTGATTTTTACGATTATTTTTTTCATCCCAATTTCAACCAATCAAATGGTGGCATTTCCCGTCACGTGGTACAAGTAAGAGAGTTTTACTTCGGATATTTTTCGGATATTTCCCTGTTTGTTGCTAAGCAATGAAAATATCCGATAAACAATTTGTACGCGTTTCAAACCCCAAAACTGTCATTACAAAAAATCAAGTTCAAAGACTTTACCTCGACATGAGCAGATTTGGAGGAGAATCCTTGGAGATTATTGATCAAAAATTTAAAAATAATGTTCCCAATGATACAGTGAAGACAAAAGCCACAATTTGGAAACAATTCTCTGCATTTTGTGCAGACAGAAAATATACGCTGGAGAAGCCACAACTACGAGTGAAAAACCATACTATATGACGTGAAATGCCACACATTTAATTGTTTGAAATTGGAATGAAAAAAATAATCCAGCCAAATACCCCTCGACCTTCAAAATTAATCGGATATTTCCCTCCAGTTTCCCTGCGTAGCACCGATCGGGATAAGATTCGCAGAAAAACCCTCGCGCTTCGCGCTCGGGTTTTTTAACCTGCGAACCTTATCCCTCTCGTTGCTACGCAACGAAACTCTCGGGAAATATCCGATAATTTTGAAGGTCTTGGGGTATTACTACTGATTATTTGTCATCCTCCCCGTCAATTGTACCCCACCAGCCCATTTTACTCCACCGGTCCATTTTATCCCTTCCCCCCTACACCATGCCGTGCGCATTTCCCTTTTGGAAATAACCGTTTCTCCATACGAAGGAAAATATTCCGTAGTAATACCCCAAGATATTTCCCGAGAGTTTCGTTGCGTAGTAACGAGAGGGATAAGTTTTGCAGGTTAAAAATCGCGAGCGCAAAGCTCGAGGGTTTTTCTGCGAAACTTATCCCGATCGGTGCGACACAGGGAAACTGTAAGGAAATATCCGATTAATTTTAAAGGTCGAGGGCTATTTGGCTGGATTATTTTTTTCATTCCAATTTCAAACAATTAAATGTGTGGCATTTCACGTCATATGATATGGTATGGTTTTTCACTCGTAGTTGTGGCTTCTCCAGCGTATATTTTCTGTCTGCACAAAATGCAGAGAATTGTTTCAAAATTGTGGCTTTTGTCTTCACTGTATTATTAGGAACATTTTTATTAATTTTTTGATCAATAATCTCCAAGGATTTTCCTCCAAATCTGCTCATGTCGAGGTAAAGTCTTTGAACTTGATTTTTTGTAATGACAGTTTTGGGGTTTGAAACGCGTACAAATTGTTTATCGGATATTTTCATTGCTTAGCAACAAACAGGGAAATATCCGAAAAATATCCGAAGTAAAACCCTCTTACTTGTACCACGTGACGGGAAATGCCACCATTTGATTGGTTGAAATTGGGATGAAAAAAATAATCAATAAAAATGACGTTACATTATAAGTGAGAATATATCCTAACAAAATATAACTGAATTCTATGAAGGTGTCATTTATTTATTAATATGGCTTCCAATAACACCAATAACATCTTCGTTATTGAGATCGTCGAATCCTCAACAAATAGCGAGGAATTCACTTATTAATGTTCGAAAACCTTGAACAACAGTAATTGGAGAATGAAAAAAATGTGAGAACTCTCACCTACATTGACTCTGTTTTTTTGTTAATACTGGAGTTAGAAACGGCGCCGCAGAGTGCACAGGCTATTTCAGAGATGCGTGATTTCGTGCCACGGCACACATCACGTCTGACCACACTAGCCACGACCGAATTAGCGTCTCCCATGGGAATTTTCACGAAAGTTCCTCTTCTTCGTTTGACGGTATTATCCACTTGTATACGTTACCGCCGTGATTTAAAAACATGTGGTTTTGCATACGGCTGCTGGTTAAAAAATCTTACACCAGACGTAATTCTCGTAAACAATCTAAAAAATTGAGGCCACTCAGAGCGGGTGGATGGGCGATGAATATTTGTGATAATGGAATTACGATGATGTTGAAATTTAGGAGAGCACTACTGCGAAGAAATCCGAGTAGTGTACGGAGAGAAATATTCCGTAAAAATTACAGAACTTGAGTTCGTTTATCGATTGTCAATGTCACCAACGAAATTTACATGATGGTTTAGCCATTTTTCACGGATTATTTTTCCCATCCAAATCTTGGCCAATAGGATTGCACCATTCGACGTTATTTTGTATAGCCAACACGGTATTTCAGCGGAAATTCTTGGAAATTTCACTGGAAATTTTTCATGTTGCCTATATAAAAAAAAAACAAATGATGAAGAAACCCTCAATTGTATCTGACAGATTAAATGGCAATTCGTTGAAAATTATGTCTCATGGTGCAATTCTATCGGCCAACATTTGGATGGAAAAAATAATTCCCCCGAATACCACTCGAACTTCGAAATTATCTGATATTTCCCTCAAGGTTCCCTACAAACAAATAAGCTTGTCAAGTTTTCCAAAAAAAAAACTCGTGCTTCGCGCTCGTGATTTTTAAACTGGAAAACTTGACACGTTCATTTGTTTGAAACGAACCTATCGGGAAATATCCGATAATTTCGGAGCTCTTGTGGTATTATATGTGGAAATTTTGATACAAATTACGAAAGGCTTCAAAAAAAATTGGTCACAGTTTCATAAAGTTTTAGTCACTAGCCACTTTTCATCCCAATTTCAACCAATCAAATGGTGGCATTTTCCATCACGTGGTACAAGTGAAACGGTTTTACTTCGGATATTTTTCGAATATTTCCCTGTTTGTTGCTAGGCAATGAAAATATTCGATAAACAATTTGTACGCGTTTCAAACCCCAAAAATGTCATTAGAAAAAATCAAGTTCAAAGACTTTACCTCGAGATGAGCAGATTTGGAGGAAAATCCTTGGAGATTATTGATCAAAAAATTAATAAAAATGTTCCTAATAATACAGTGAAGACAAAAGCCACAATTTGGAAACAATTCTCTGCATTTTGTGCAGACAGAAAATATACGCTCGAAGCCACAACTACGAAATGCCACACATTTAATTGCTTGAAATTGGAATGAAAAAAATAATCCCAACCAAATACCCCTCAACCTTCAAAATTAATCGGATATTTTTGGAGGTCTGGGGGTATTACTACTGAAAGTTCCATAGAATCGCGAATTTAGTCATAACTGAGATTAGAATGCACCATCTTATTTTAATAAATTTTCCCTTCACTTTCCATTTCACTGTTGGATTGAAACTTAGTTAGCGAGAGAGCACATAACAAAAAACCACTACACTAACAAAATGATCACTGTGACTATTGTGATGATCGTTGCAAAAAATAGTTGATTATTATAAGAGTTGATGTAATTGAACTTAATGATCATCCTACTTTGGCATTTCCTTTCTAAGTTCTTTGTACTTGTCTTTGTATGTTTTCATTTCATTATTAACATTAAATACTTATTTCATTTAACAGATGATTTTAGACATAAAAACTTTCCATGTAAATAATTCTCATTCATATTTCTTTCATATATATTCCCCTTTTTGCACTGAATAACGAACTGTGAGGGAAAATGCTGGAATCATTTAAAAAATCAGGTTTTTTCAGGAACTTTTATTTCACCCCACCGGTCCATTTTCCAACAGCTCCCGTTTTGCATTGGCCCTCTCTAGAAAATTTCATACTCGTCAAACTATTTTTATTCCATTTTTACTGAAGTTTTATGATTTTCGAAAAAGTTTGTTTAAACCCTAAAAAAATTCGCTCACAGCGAAGAAACTTCGTGACTCGTTAAATAATGATAGAACTTAAGAACGATAAATTAAAAAGAAAATCGTAAAAAACTTACGAAAATGGAGATACCGGTAACTCCTTAATATAAAAAAATCCGATTTCTTGGAAGCAATGAAAATGCTCCAATAATTTTTTTTTCAACCCATAAAAATATTTTTAATTAGCTCATTCATTAAACAGAATTTTTCTTTTTGTTTTAAACTCTTAGAACCCATATTTTAGGTTCACTTAAACTCTAAAAATAATTATTTAAACAATATTACATTTTTTTTGTTTGTACATTAACATTTTTAATCTGGAGTTTGCATTTTTTTTTTCAAACATTTTTTCATATTTTTTCGATATATTTTTAATCTTTTGAAATATATAGATTTTTTTTTAACGTTTATAGGACCCGCTCATATCTACCGATATAATTCAAAAGCAAAATGCCCGTTTTATTTTTACGCCTCAAGTTCAGGTTGTATCGATTTTATTATCCAATATTTCTGGAAAAGAGGAACAAATCGAGTAGACGCGGATGAGATGGGAAACAATATTTCCTTTCTTCTTCATCCACCAACATTATTACGAGTTCAATTCCGTGGTTATCGAGGGATTGAGGTCTGATTTGCCGCATCAATTTTTCTGGCTGTAAATAATTCGTTGTTCTATAAAAAAAGATTCACTTCTTCTTCATTCATTGGGACTGTCCTCTTCGCCGTCTATTCTATTCTGGTATTTGATGAATGAGAGGAGTAAAAATTGATCTTCCAATTGGAAAAAATAAAAATGTAATCAATTAAGAGTTACCAATTTTTTTCGCTCTTTTATCAGCAAGTACAGTCCCAAAATTTTTGTAAAGCCATAAAAGAAGTGTAAGTGAAGCCCTTTAGCTCAATTATCGACGATATTTTAGAAATTTTCATTTTTCTAATATCTTACTCTTTTATTTCAAATTAGGAATCCCTGAAAAAATTCACTAAATTCGACTTCATAAATTTTGTCGGAGATTTTCTCAGCTTGTCAGAGAAACCTCTATTTGTTATATCCAATGGGGCATTCCACCATATATCAGACAAAGAGACAGCCCTAAAATTTTCGAACCTGTTTTATCTTCATGATTCTATTCAGTACATCAACTTAAAAAGAAAAAAACGACTTCCAGTGACTTTCGTTAAAATTAACACGATGAATCATTTAATTTTGTTGTTATCCTGAAATTCCCCTTTTATGTTTTTCGTTATACCAATTTTGAAAAAAAACCTATCATGTTTCATCGGAAATTTTCTGAATTTTCAGGAAAAAATATCATTTTTTGATTTAACCAAGTTTTTTAGTTGAAGAATTCGAAAAAAAAATCAAAATAGTCTTTTCAATGCTTTCCCCACTTTTTTTTCGAAAATTTCTCTTCCTGAAAATTAGGAAAATTTGTTAGAAGTACCACATTTTTAGTTTGTGCTGTTGAAAACTCCTTTACTGCCAGTGAAAAACGAACGATTTGGCGATTTGGGATTATTGAAAACTACATAAAATAGTTTAAAAAAGTCGATCGTATTTGGAATTGTAATTTGCTCTTCAACTTAATGATTGTTTCTGTTTTTCAAAAAAAAAGTTGAAAAATTAGGACTTAATGTGTTATGCGGAAAACAACATTTCCGTTGTAGTCACACAATCAAACCTGAATTTTTGGTCACTACACGTAAAAAGAATCAATAAAATGGTTGGCACTTCATCAAAGATAATTTATCATTTGGGAAAGAAGTTCTATTTTTTTATCACTAACAATGATAATGATTAAAGGCCCTTTACCGACATGTTAAAACGAGCAAAAAGATAGTTCAGAATTGAGACGGTAAATCAAATAAATTTTGGGGAACTTTTTAAAGACAATCATCAACGCAATCTATAACAAAAATCGTCGGAAAATATCCAAAATTTAATTCATGTTACAACAACTTTAATACAGTTCATCGTTGTGCTGTTGGATTTTGAAATTAAGTTGCTGTTGTAGTTTCATGTCCTCATGCTTGACTTAATTTCTACGCTGACTTTGGATGTTTAGAATAAACAATAGCGACATTACAATAAACGAAAAAAAATTTGAAATGAACAATAACAAAGACCATTTTGTTAGATCGAACTTATTCATTCAAATGAGTAAATCCGTTAATTTTCCATAATAGATTAGAAGCGGCTTGTCTTCTCATCCAATTAAAATCGGTGAATCCCTTTTTTCAATCGATAAAAAACAGAATAAACTCGAAGATAAAGATAAAAATGTCCTTTTGCGTATAGAATTGACAAAGTTCTTTGTATAATACGTCTATCTCAATAATCGGACTTCGAAAGATATATATATAAAATAAAATCCCCCTTTTTAATCAGAGAAAATCGAAACGAATAAATAACTTAATGATTAACTAATCAATCAACAGAATTTTAGAATAAATTAAATTTTTTTACTGAGCTAATATGGCACCTCTAAATATGTCTGTTTTATTGAAATTTTCCAAGGAACATCTGCTACAAATATACTATTAAATTATTCAAGAAAATTGTCCTCTATATTTAGGCCCTCTATACCCGCTGAAACTTCACAATCGTAAGAAATCGAACGCGTACGTCACGAGTCTATGATTCATTGAAGCTATGCAGCAGTCAGAAGACCTGGATATATCACAAAAAAAGAAAATTGATTAACACGCAAAAAATCAAATCAAACTTTTCCAATTTTCAATTTCAAGTCAATGGCTGTCTCAGCCAATAACACGAAAGTTTTTATCTAAAACTTTAAAAAGTACAGCTTTTTTCGTCTGAAAGGAATTTTTATATTTTCGGTACTTTCCAGTTTTTGACGGCAACGAATCGAAATTCCGTAAAATGTGAATAAATAATGCTTTTCAATTCTTATGTAAAAAAGAGATATTGAGAGTGCTTGATATGAATTTTATCTCTTATTGGATTATGGATAGAAATTGTCTCAATAATATAAAAACGATTTAACTATCAACTTTAATTATTTACGAGACCGAATGCGCGCTTCGCGCGCCCTATTTTGATTTCCCGCCTCAAACACATTGACCAATTAGGAGAAAGTCTTACACATGAAGTTAGTCGATGACTTCTGTGGTTAATTTAATTTAATTTATGTGCTTGTGCTTTGATAGACTGATGAAGGGCGATCACACCGTAAAAGAACGAATGTGAAAGTCGTTGGTATAAATATGATGAGAGAGGTAACTTGATTCACAATGGATGCTTTTAGGAACACGAACGTTTTCGCCTTTTCGACTAATGCGAAACTTCATTCATTTAATCGACCAATGGGAAAGACCTTACGCGATTTCGACTCGGACGAACTTCATTTATGTGCTTCTGCTTTTATAAATAGGATTATCGCACGCAGAAGGTATATCTTTCTGGTATGATGTCTCCAGACAGATCAACTGACTCTTAGTGACCAAAGATTTGACACTCTAGACCCATTTGACAAAAGGCCCTTGTTCATTAATTCCTTTCTGTTTCTTCTCTGGTTCAATTTATTAAAATCATTTTAAAGATTTTGTTACTGTTTGAAGAAAAACTATAAAAACTATAACATACTGAGATGGACTGAAAACAGCTATAGACAGATGATTCATTTTTGTCCACACACATCAAGCACTCTCAATACTCTTTTAATTATAAAAATATAAATCGCCTCTAGTGCTGCAAATTGAACATTCAAAATTAAGAATCTAAAATTAAAGGCCACCAGGAACAGAACATTACTACTAATATAATATTATGGATCGCCAGAGTTGTCGTAAAAATCCAAATGAGACTCCCGCGAGTCCAAATGATTTCCACAAAAGTTCTAATGAATATTACAATAAACAGGAGCAGAGCACAAGCTCTGCAATGAGGGTGAGACTAAGGGTCATGAGGGTCACACCTACACATCGAAAGTTCACATTTTATTTCCGGGGTCATTACAATCTTTCCCTTCGAAAGGGGTGGTTAAAAGCCAAATGATTGAAGCAGGAAAATGGGAGTAACTGAAAATTAAATTATTCAAACTTTTTTCAATTCATAATAATATTCATTAAAAATCAGAGGGAAATGGTTTTTGTCTCCGATTATTCCCACGTTAGGTACCTATAGCAACCGTTGGCTTACTGTGCTTATATAATATATAACATATAACATATAATAGATAATATACTCCATATAATATATAATATATACGATTTCATGTGAAAAAAATGGTTTCAGATGGTCTGAAACCAACGACTCCTGGGTCATTAACATATGAATATATATATACATGCGCACCTATTTTATGGAATGTGCTGAAAGAAAAAGGAGTATGGAATTGTTTTTAAACAAATAATTAAAAGTTTTTTGTTTAACAGGCGCTCGTGTCGGCTTTGAATAAACGTTTTTTGTAGATATTAATTTTTCTATTAAATTTACAAATATTATGCAATCGTTATGTTATAAAAACTACATTTCATAATAATAATTATAGACAAGCCTGTTAAAAGCTACGGAAATAACGATTCGAGTATAATGTTATATGAAACATGATTATTGCCAAAAAGCATTTAATATTACAATTTTTCGAAATATTAAGCTAAATTAATATTTTAGCGATTTGGGGCCATCAACCTACATTTTCTGTGAAAAAAATAAATAAATCATAAATATTTTATGATTTATTTATTTTTTATGCTGTAAATTATGCATTTCTTTTATTTATAAAAAATTAATTTAATGGAATTCAATTTAATTAAACCCATATATTTAATTTAATTGTTTGAAGAAGTATTATATTATATCATACCTTAGCAAAATTAAGTTACCTGACATTTTTAATCAAGATCATTTATAACAAAAATTCTCATTTCCCGCGCTCAATCCTACCCACAATATATCAATAATTACAATAATAATTTTTTCGCCACCCCTCAGCGTTCACTCTAAACCCCTCATCAGTCACTCCATTGAATTTTTCACCGAATCCAAAAACATTCACGAAGCTTTTAAAAAAACGACACGCCGATCTAAAAAATAACCAGGAAACAGTCGATTGACAAGTGAAATTGAATTCATTAAAGTGAGGCACCTCCACCACTGTCTCTTTGTTTTCTTCCTCCCACCATTTTTTTTTAATACCCAGTGGGAGAGAGAGAGAGAACTCGGGGCGTACTGCACTTGAGCTTGAGCGTACGCAACGGCTTCTCGCGTCGATCAGTCTGCGCGAGTCCATGGTCGGGCAAGGGTCGGCTTTTACACTCAGTGTCGGTAATTTCCATATGCCAAACCGTAAATCACAAGAGTTAGGTAGCGTGAGCCGGCACTTGTACCACAATACCATTGATATTAATAATTATTTGCTTTGTATGGTATACAGTGATTTCAAGTGAAAAGAGTCATTTGTGGTCAGACGTGGAAGATATCGGATATTTTTTACTGGTGGGTAAGACGAATGAGTGTTGGACTTGTGAATGCTTCAACTCATAATTTTTTTACTTGAATTGTTGCACATTTAATGTTAATAATGTGTTATATCAACGCTCTGCATACGAATTTATTTGTATGAATAAAATTAAAGAGTTTTATATGAAAAGTATTTACTTGACTAGTTAATTGTTAATTGATTGGCTATTTTTTTGTTGTCTGCTATTCACTTTCTTTTTTTATACGTTTCCGGGGATTTTTTTACAGGAGTAAATATCTAGTGGTTGGATTGTTTAGGTTGTTCACACTGTCATTGACGTTCCACTAACTATTTTACGTTTACCACTTATGTCCTAATTCGAGTTAAATTAGTAAATTAGTCTTTTAAAAATTTACAAATAAATTTGGTATATTTTTTATCAGCTGCATCTGCAATTTTTTTACTCGCATACAGTTGGATTTACTTAGATTAGCTTTTGGATTATTGAATATTTCTATCTCCAAATTTAGAAAATCAGAGATTGATATCGTGGATGACAATTATTGGTATTTATCAGCTATTTCTTATTCGTTCTCGATCAAAATAATTTTCCTCTATTTCTGGAGTGATTAATGAGGTAATTAAAGCCATGTTTTGTGGCTAATGTAACGCGAGAGATTCCTGGCAATGATGTACATGAACTATATTCGTGTACACAGATCTAGGAGAGAGATATAACTGTTTAGGTGCTGGATTTTTTTATTGTCTTTTTGGTTAACGTATTTATCTTCATCAAGTTTTTGTGAGTTTTAGTCTTATGGAATGGTGTTATAGTAGTAGTTTAGTGTCCTTCACGTTACTCTCTCCCCTTTTCTCTACCCTTCAATTATTTTTCATAGTACTGAATGCAGAGAAGCGGTGGGGAAGTTGTGGAATTGTTGAGTTAATTTCCCACTTTATTATTGATTCATATCGGGAATGATTGGATTCAGGAGAAAATAGGTAGTAACGCTTTATTTTTTATTTTTTGTTAAACTGTTCCCCATCTAGCACATGAATTACGGTAACAGTTGATGTCGTTTTTTAAAAATCGTAATACGGAAAATACGATTTTGTTAATTATGAAACCACTTGTTACCGAGATCATTCGGTATTTTCATTTGAAAAAGTAGAAAAATTTTCAAATCGATAAAATATTGTTTCCAATTTTGATTTCTATTATTCTTCCGGATCATTAGATTATTTTTTGAAATTTTACGATTCAAAAATGGCTATAAACCAAAGTTGAAAAGGACAGTATTTTAAAAATACGAAGTATTTAAAGACTTTTGGACTTGACATTTTCCGCATTCCAAGTAACGACTTATCTAAATGGCTTATGTTTTGAAGGTGCAAAGTAATTGAGTGTTTGATTATTTTGTATCTCTCATCAGTCAAAATATTAGATATTCTATTATTTAGAAATTCTATTACTTCATATTTAAAGACGTATTTAAGTATTTTGTGACTAATTATTCTTCCCACCGTTGAATTTGCTGAAATGTCTCCTCTTTTAAGATTAATTATCAATAATATTATTTTTGAAAATGTCAGAAAAAATGAGTTGACTGCAGAATTTTCTATTTATACGCGAACCAATTTGACCAGGTTGAACCCGTCCCCAAATGCAAATGCAAATTATTCATTAAATTGAATACAATATTATTATCGTCATCAGCACTCATCGATTATCAGTAAATTATTGAAATCACAAAACTTCAACAAAATGTAGCGAATTTACTAAATTAAAATCGAAGGCTAAAAATGTATATACGTTATTTAATTTTTCTCAATCTCATGAATTGTCCCGAAACGATCATCATAGCTTAATTGATGATTGAAATATCTGAAATTTAAAAAATTCATGAGTCTATTAATAAAAATCCATTAGTGGCTCATTCATTTTTAACTCAAAATTGAAATTGAAAATACTGAATAGTGAACTAGTAAAATATTTACATATAAAGTTATTCATTATTTACAACCAATTAAACTAGTAAATACTAGCGATGAAGTTCACGAATATTTAACGTTTTCATCTATTATCAATACTAAATACTGCAATTTTCAGTACTTGAATAAGTATTTAAATAAAATTATACTGAAGTATGTCCAATAAGGTTACAAACTACACAACTACAAACTATAAATATATTCTCATAACGAGGATTTCCATTTATTTACATCAAAACATTTTGCGTCAAAAATTTCACAAAAATCATCTAAATAGTACGATAAACAAATAAATACAGGCGTCCTTCTAAGATCATCTCGGAGCATACAATTTATCGCTGATTAACCTGTTATTCCACTGGCAGAAAATACTGGTTTTGTCGAGAGCGTTTCCATTAATTGATTGTTAATTTCCAAATAAATAGAGCGATTATCTCAATTAACAGTGAATGAGCGATGGGTCAGAATGAAATTGGTGGGGCAAAATGAACGGGATGGATGAAAATAATAGATTGCGATACTCCTGTGATTGGCAGCCCTCGGCTGCGCCTCGGGCCGCCAACTTCACGCTCGTTGCCACCCCCTCGCACGTGTATCCGAACTATACTATTTGTTAGTGATGTTACGTTCAACGAGTGGCGAACTGTGTCATTTTTCGTTTACTAGTAAACCAAAAGTCATTCGTTTACAAGTTTTCAATTTACAAGTTTACAAGTAAACGAAAAGACACTTTTCGTGACGGGCTGAACGTAGCAGCAGTGATAAAAATAATTATAAAAATCCCACCGAATCGCGAGTCAATTCATAAGTGACGTGAGAATGCACATTTCTTATTCTAATAAATTTTTTATCTCCCGTTTTGATTGTGTTACTTATTGGAAATGGACTATTAGAACTAATAATTCTAGAAGTAATTTTAACTATTTCTTTTCTTTATTATTTAACTTAAATAATTGTGCTCGGAAGACACTTCCGCTCTGTACCGATTCCTTAGAGGAACTAACTAGATCTACAAAGGGAAACAACACCCTGGACCTTCTAGTCGCACACTCTCAAAGAGTCCTATTCATTCCACTATGTCTACATACATAAAATCAAACCTAAACATCATACCTCACACTTCTCAGAATTCCAACACATGAAAATGTTTTTCAATTTAAATATAAACACTCAGAAGAGAATAAGATTGATTTTCGTTCTCCATTTATTTCATGAAAAAATCCAACAGTACTAGAGGATGCACCACAAAAAATCACGACACTAGCAAACTAATCAGTATGACTATCGTGGCCATCGTGACACAAAATAATTGATTATGGGAGTTCATATAATTGCACTTACTTATCATTCTACTTTGCCATTCCTCTTCTACGATCATTCTATTCCTGCTATTTTCATGTTTTTACGTCAAATTAAGATTAAATATCTTCTTTCACTTAACAGATTATTTTATCTATACAAACTTTTTATGTAAATAATTTCCATTCAAATTTTTCTTTTATCCATTCCTCTTTCTGCACTGAATTACTAAGTCTAAACAAAAATGCAGACCATGAAATGTTAGTTTGATTGTCATTGATAGCATTTTAATACCTTCTATTTTGGTCCACTGGTCCATTTTGCCTCACCGGTCCATTTTGTCTGGCCCTCCGTTTTGCCCGAATCACCTTCTGCTACGATTTTATAGTCTACCAACGCCACCGCGACCGCGGCATTGAGGTCTGTTTTGTCATTGGTTTTTCACAAATCGATTATCGATTGTCAAATGATCGATTATGACTACCACATGATCGATTATCTCCGTGAAATCCGCCATTTGGGATTAGTGAGCCGCGTCGCTTTTTATATAGGACTAATTTCCAGACGAAATTATGAACATAGCGACTAGGCATTCGCAATTTTAATTGCTGATAAATCATTTAATTTCGGGGAGAGACTAACGTAGGCTAACGATATACCGTGGATTATATTATGTTACTTTTGTTTTCCACGTTTTAACAGGTCGAGCATCGAGCAATTTAAGAACAAAAACGATGAGCATGAGAGACTGAGCGAAGGGAAAAAAATTGGCAAAAAGTGTTTGACAATGATGCAGAGTGAGGCAAGAGAGAGGCCATCAGAGTGCACAGGTAAATTACTAGGGGAATATAGTCACAAGTGAATGAATGGAGGATTATTGATTATTCTATTAGGGATATTTGGATTCCGACAGGATAAATTTCTTCCTTTTTTTTGTTTGAAGACGGGGGAGGAAAGTGTTCTGCAATATTGAGATTCAAGTATCAAAGTCGTGATTTTCAAGTTAGACAGTGAACTACTAGATCGTTTAACTCAGATGTTCCTAGTACGAGACTATCGATATATCGATATGAGTCGATTAGTGCCATATGACTCACTGATGACCCTCATGTAGCTGTCTGCGACCTCGCTATAGCTCCTATTCTGATTCTCATTTGGATGCTTATGACTTGAATCTGTCACCCTCGTGATCGGTATTATGATTCTCCCTATAACCCTGACTTTTATGTAGATCATAATTAAAACTCTCGTGACCGTCATTTTGACCCTTCTCACCCTTGATTAGGGGCTGGTGGCAGATGGTATGACCTTACAGTCTTTTACCGATCCATCCTAATATACCTCCGTCATACCGTACCCTAACTCTCTAACTAACTTACAACTAACTCCACAGGTTATGAGTTCGTTTTCCGAAGATGAAAAATATTTGCACGGTCGGGACTCGAACCCTCGCTCACGGAAACCTTCGGTCATAAAGCTAGCGCGCTAACCCCTAGGCCAAAGATACTTTAAAACATGAGAAAACGCAGTAAGATGGACTAAATGATACGGAGAATACATACGAGCTCTGCTCACTTTGCAACTCATAATGTTGGTTGATTTTAGATTGAAGTAACGAATGTTTTTTTTTTAGTGTGTTGAGTCTTTGGCTTTTGTTGTACACTTTTTTTTTTTAAGTTTTCAGGGACCAGAAATGGCCAGTAAAACTGGTCTTACCATAACTTATGTTACTAGGCCAAAGAGATCTGTGAGTTGTGGTTGATTGCGAGTCGTGGTCTAATTCTTATAATGCTGATTTGGATTTTTTTCTAGCTCTTGTGACCCTCAATCTGATCATTTCCAACCGTAATAGAACTTAATTCATGTTCCGTGTTTTCTTTTGAACCTTTGAAACTATATCCTGTCTCAAGGATGACAAGGAACAGAACCAAAAAACGATCGTTTCGAAGACGTACGATGCTCTAGTATTATGAAGAGATATCTTTAGGAGTAGAGGTCTGTTTGTTAGCTTTCTCTGATAATTATTATTAATAAATCGCCCCCAACCCTTTTATGAATTGTGTTCTGTGTCTTTCTTCGGATATAACATTGGTATCAGGAGTGGGATTCGAACCCTGGCCTACAACAGTGAGATATAATATTAACCTTAAATCCGGTTTAGACAACTGAGTTTCTTCATAAGATTACATCATTAAATCCCACTGATGTTGTTCAGATGTCGTGAAATGAGGTCATCAATGATTTTCTCGTACAGAATTATGTGGAATTGACGTCAATGTCACTGTCAATGCCGAAAGTAGGAATTGAGGTGAATTCCGTATTTCGAATATGTGTTGAGGTTAAGTGGAGTAACGAGAACAATAAGTATACATGATGTTACTAAAGTTGAGGAATCGATATTCTTGGAAATGGCGGGCATCAAATTCCATTGGCTCTCTGCCTCCAACCTATACCAGTGACATTTTCCGATTCGTCTAAATGGACGTTATTGTGCTATCGTAACGAATTTATAGGATCCACACGTGTGCAGGCGAACTACTTCGATATTTGTTCGGAAATAGGGCTTGATGGGTTGACACTGTTGACATTGATCATTTATTAAATCACTAACGATTTAATTTCGGCGGGAAAAAGAGTTACGAGGGACGCTGGTTATTGATGGGCCATCAATTTTCGGCAAATGACATTACTTGCAGGTGTTTGATGAGTTACTAGTTACTTGTCGATTTGAGGGAAAGAGAGATGATGATGGGGTAGAAAAAAACACGAATTGTTTAATACTAAATCTCACAAAGTTTACGAGTTATTTACAATTTTTTGTTGGTCCGAAAAAATTGTTGTGCGGTCTCTACTGTTCGTTAAAATCGAGATATGAAGTTGAATTTTGAGAGGACATTTTCGCAATCGCACCAGTCATTTTGGATATTCGTTCTAATTTTCTTGGAAATAGATTGTGTGCAATACCTTTGAAGGTATTGAACCAATTTTAGTTCCTCAAAATATTCGTCTCGATGTTGTTTAGATCGATCCCCGTGATATTTTTTACAATTATTTCTTTCAAGTTTGTCAGAATTGTTCTCGTGCTTGATAGTCATCCGGTGAACATTAGATTTAAATGTGGATGGCACAGTTAAGCGAGACAAATTCTCTAAAATAAGTGGCTATGATACATGAGAATCTTTCCCTTAATTTGACTGAGAATTATTTTGACGGGAATATAATTTTATTGCATAACTAAACGAAATCAATGAATTTAGATATGATTTTGAATTAATTTTTCTTCTAATCTGCTTGTTGTTTAATGTTTTGTACAAATCCATTTCATCAAAATATTACATATCTCCTTTTGGAGACTGTAGAATATAGCTAGCTATTGCAGAGATGAAGTGTGGAGTCATATGTTGAGAGAATTAAAAAAAATTAATAATGATAGAATGGAAGTTGTGTATTTGAAACATCGGACTATTTATGATTATTTTATTTTCTTAATTTTGTAAATCTTAATTTCAATGTTAATTTCAAGGGGTAGACACTATGTTGAGAATCTAATAAAAAGTGAAAGGCTAAGGAAATAATTGAAAACGTGTAACTTTTGTAAAATACCAGTATTTTCTGTAAATAATTCATAAATGAAAAAATATTCTGAAAGCTTAAACAATTTCAAGAATGCATATTAATTTAAATTAATTTCTCAGATTTTTACTCGTACAAATTAACTGACGAATTTGATGATTGCAATTAGTGGAAATTGACTTTTCAAGCAAATTTTCAATCTCAAATCTCAATCTTTAAATTTTTGCACACCGTTCTGCAATTTTTATCTGAATCGTCACTGAAAAATGATGATAAGGTCGCGTCAAATTTCCGAATTGATTCCATAATCGATGAGTAAACTGCGAGTTCCGCATGTGGAATTATAATTTTTAATGAATATTTATCTCCGTGGAGGCTATAACATTTTGCTGTCTCCTTTCGACACTTAAAATCTATCCAACTCATTCCGATCACCAGTTTGTGTTTTTTTTTTGTCTAATTTTCTCCCCTTAATTCAATAACGTAAAGTCCTACTAGAAATAAAAAAACGGCCGCGATATTACGCCTGTCAGCATCAGTTGACATGACTGGGTTATTATTTTCGAAGATCAGAAACACGTGTTACCGACTGACGTACTCCCAACTCAATAAATCATGACAAAAAAGGAACATAAATCCATATTTCACCCACTCACAAGTTTTGTATTTTGCAGGATCATTACCGGACATTGCTGTCACGATGGCTTCAGGACAAGAAATTCACGGAGTATTCAGGTGTGTAATTCATTGGCAAATTGTGTTTATTCACGAAAAATATTCTTTAACTTCTCTAACTAACGAAAATACACTGAGAAAAAAAAAATCTGTAAATTAAATATTTGATTATCTACAACAAATATAATTGGCAAAACGATGAGTTAACTCTAAGGTAATTACTTTTTGCACCATTAAAAGTTGCTCATAAATCCAAATAATTTTTAATTGGGACAATTGAAACAACTTCTACTTATTTATTTATTTATTTATTCCATGTATAACCTCTCGGATTTTACACAGTATTTCTGCAGTATCATGGACTAACTTCCTCTCCAAACTTTGTCGCATGTACCTTAGGAGCTGTACGCCACGTACAGACTCTCCTGATGAACGATTTCCAAAAGATTAAAAATTCCGATGCCTTAAGCCGAAAGAGTAAAACCCACCCCTGACGGGTCCCTTCGTCTGG
Source organism: Diachasmimorpha longicaudata (assembly GCF_034640455.1). Lineage (NCBI taxonomy): Eukaryota > Metazoa > Arthropoda > Insecta > Hymenoptera > Braconidae > Diachasmimorpha > Diachasmimorpha longicaudata. Next base: position 1,730,026 of record NC_087234.1, read on the forward strand.
CCGAGCGATTTAACAAATTCCACCGCCGTCATCGGTCCTCGAAAAACTTCTAATTGATTAAATCATAAATACAATAACTCATTAGCGGTGCAGTCCTGCTCGTATGCAATTTCTATGTAACTGATATATGCATAGCGATGCACTAAAGCAGACGTAACCCACATGAAGAGAAATAATTCAATAAAAACTACGCGAAAGTCCCGTAATTTCTGAGTGAAAACAAAGGTCCCATAAAAACTTGTGAAGGGTCCACTAAAAAGTACAGAACGCTCTGTAAAAACTACGGAACTCGCTGCATATTACTTACAGAGCCTAATCAATAATAGTAATGCGCGTAATCAGTCAATAATTTTTATCAAATCGTTATTCTCGCTTGCGAATCCCGAAACTTTGGAATCACACCCGAAATTTTCACCGGATTTCATCCAGACCACTGCATCTTGTGCTCAGATGATGAGGATCTTCCTCTCCCGTTCTTTGTTCCATCACGAAACCCGGTCCTTATGTGCCTGGCGCCTTTTCTATAGCCCCATTTCGCCAGACCCCTCTTTCCCGTATTTCCGGATTAAGTCTTTGATATGGTCTATACGCACACTGATTCGGTCTTCTTTCGATGTGACCCCAACATTTCCGTTCTTAGCCAGCTCCGAGGCTTTTTCGTTGCCGAGAATACCAGTGTGACCCGGGATCCACACCACTTCTACCTGATTGTGGTGAGCAATCCTCTCTATCAGCTGGAGGCAGTTGTTCACTAGTCGAGAGCAGAGTTCATACCTGAGTAGTGACCGCGGCGTATGAGTGTTGTCGGAGCAGATGTATATTTTCTTACCCCTGTCCCTACTGTCCAGGATTTCCCTGTTGGCCGCAAGGCCCTTAGGGCAGCAAGTTCAACTAGAAGGCACCCGAGTGGAAATTATGTAAAGCGAGCCTGAGGTTTGATCAGAACTTGATCTGGTGGTGGCCAGGTTCAACTGATCAGGCGAGACTTGATGAAGAACTGATCAGTTTTTGATTTACTCCATCTGATCGGAATTACTCTCATCAGGTTCTGATATGGTGAGCTTGATCTGAACCTGAGGTCCGTTCAGCTGTAATCACCTTGATCAAGTTCGGATGAGATGGGCCTGATCTTATACTGAAGTTCGTCTGCTTGCGATTATTCAGATCAAATTCTGATCAGTTCAACTTGAGCGGAAATCGAGCATTGTGCTTACAATTGTCATCTGCTAGGCAGAGTACCGAGGATAAATGTCTATGTACAAAAAAAGGGGGAAACGCCTAGGTACGCGTGAAGGGCGAGTGGTGCACACGTGTTGACCGCTTGCTCGGGCCACAACGACTTACCCGGGGAAAAGAGAAAAAAATGGGGAATTTCTCTACTCAATAAATTCCGTTTCAGAAGAAAGGCTCTTTGTCGAATTCCCCCCGAACGTGCCCATCTCATCTGTGCCTAGCTAAAGGTGTCAATAATGAAAAAATGGTTAAAAGATGGCATGAACATTACTATGAACATGTTGCGACGCAACACTCACCGTGCAGTATAGTCCAAGCGTTCATTCGATCAAATCCGGATCTGTTTGACGGGATTAACTTCTGATCAAGTTCCGGTTATCTAACCTCGTCAAATTCTGATCAGTTGGGTCTGATCAAATTCACATTTGGTCATATTGATCAAGATTGGATGAAATCCGAACCCCATTTTTTAGTTCAAGACATATGTTCAAACAACGACGAACATTGAAATGTTGATCTGAGTCAGAAAATAGCTATCACCGGCCATGAAGGCAGTTTTTCGTTACATGAGGATTTATTTTTCATGATCGGAGAACAGAACATCGTTTTCTTACCTCTGAACTATCCCAAAAAGTACTATTTTTCGACTCAGAGTGCGGAAAAGACATTTGAGTATCTGAACGAATATATGTAAAATCAAAGTCTAATCAATTCTAATAATAACTGTGAGCTTTCATGTGAATATTCTCACATAAGCAAGCTGGACTAATCTTCCAGTACGGACAGTGTAAATAAATTCTATTACCAGATTTCAACACATTAAATCAACTTATAAAATCCTTTACGTTACAATAATTTATAATTTATAAAGCTTTTATTTTACAATATCATAACTTTCCACAATCGATTCAGATAGAAGTTACTGAACTGCTCTGGAAAAATTTCTTAAAATGTCCTACGCGCATTGTTCCAGAGTAAAATGTAATTAAGCAAAATTTTCCAAAACTGTCACGAAATATCTTCGCGACGTTCCGCAAGATCTATTGCATATTTTTCTCTGTGCGTGAATTTTCTATTGCATTGTAAAACATGCACCAATATCGTTGTAATCGATACTATGAATATTTCCATCAACACGACACAACCGATAAAGCCAATACAAAAATTCGCACTCGACAATTGACGACAAAAATACCCCATAAATCAATAAATAAAAAATAGTCAATGTTCATGTCAATGAAACATCGATTTTCCTCATCTCATCAATTGATTTTCACGATCGAAGGCCGACGTGATCTATAATCGAAGCAAAAACATGAGGAATACCGAAGGTCATATCGGAAATGGACTACCACGAAAGATTCTGGAAATAGCTCGTGTTTCTCTCCCCCTCCTCGGTGAATCCCTCATGTGGTCTGATGAAAACATGTTACGCCCTCACGAAATGTTCTTCACTCCTCTCACATAGTTCTACATATGTAAAATACACGTTATGTTTTATATAGTCCTTTACTATCATGTTTTCACTGCCGACGAATACCACAAAATTCTACTTGCGACGGCTTTATGATGTTCATGATGTAAACGGTGAAGACAGTTAATTACAAAAGCGAAGAGATCGTAGGCCAAACATTATCCAAGAATTTCAAGTCTCCTCTACAGTTGTGGTCTATTCAGAAAAATCATTAATGAGAGCTACATAACGTTTATTTGAATCTGTGTTGGGCAGAACAGTATTTTATGAATACGAAGTATTTAAACATTTTCGACCGTGATATTTTCCACATTCTGAGCAATGAATTATCTGAATATTTTGAAATTGTAAATTATTGAAGTGAAACTTCTCAGACGACTTCGATTAAAGGTTGCGTTGGACGTTTAACGCGTTAATGGAGGAAGAATAATGTGGAACCCTTAACGCCACTTGGAAGGAGAAGAGCAACAGAGAGAGAAGGAACGCGAGAGAGAAATTTTACATCGTATTTTAGTTATCACAATCCAATTGTAAATGTTATGGATGTTAATCCGTCGGAGACCAGAGATGATAATTAATTTGCATAATGATAAATTTATAAAATGTGAATTGGAAAAAGGGTTGCACACTGTACATCATGTTATTGTCCTTTCCCTCTCGCTATTCCTATTTATAAAAGCAGAAGCACATAAATGAAGTTCGTCCGAGTCGAAATGGCGTAAGGTCTTTCCCATTGGCCGATTAAATGAATGAAGTTTCTCATTAGTCGAAAAGGCGAAAACGTTCGTGTTCCTAAGAGCATCCATTGTGAATCAAGTTACCTCTCTCATCATATTTATACCAACGACTTCCACATTCGTTCTTTTACGGTGTGATCGCCCTTCATCAGTCTATGAAAGCACAAGCACATAAATTAAATTAAATTAACCACAGAAGTCATCGACTAACTTCATGTGTAAGACTTTCTCCTAATTGGTCAATGTGTTTGAGGCGGGAAATCAAAATAATATTCTTTGTTCGCATACCCTTTCGGAAGGACAACCTGACCCTGAGGGAAAAAACTGTCCAGGTACAGTCGTCGTTTTGACGAGACTGCTACTCAGCAGTGAAACTGAGATTTTAGAACGCTCAAAATTTGTTGACTGATATCACCAGGAAGTGTATCCGGATCCGTAGGATCTTAGTCTTGCATTTTTTTTTCAACCAGGTTTTTTATTCACAAGAACCATGAGCATTTACCATATTTACAAAGCTTGAAAACTAGTATAAAAACAATCGTTCTAAAATATTTCCATTCAATTTGGAAACCTTTGACCTATGGAGACTCAAGTTTTTGGAATATTTGTGTTAGCCAAAAAAAAAAATACATAGCAACGTTTTGATGGATCAAGATAGATCCCTTCCGTAGGACTGCTTTTTGAGCAATCCCTAGTTTCATATAATTAATAACGCCACTCCATCTAACCCTCTGTAGACAAATAAAGCCATATAGTAAATACGCGGTTTTTCTTGTCATTGAGATTAAAGCTGGTGTCCCGACTATCCGTATATAATATAATAATTATGTCTTTACTCAAAAAAGTTATTACTAGTCTAACCCCACAGCTGCTACCATCGGTACTATTTTTTATCTCATACGTGCAAAATGATTAAGAATTTGAATATTTTATGGTGACCATCGGTCAAAAAATACTGAATATTTTATTATTTAATACTCGAGATATGTCTAAATATCAATTAAAAACGTATTCAGTATTTAATACGTAACTATTACAAATTGAATATATTAATGAATACTCAATGCAGTCGATCCAACTTTATTGATTTATGTCTTTATTTATTATCTTTATTTCTTTCAACTGGACATATGACTTACCATCAGATTAAATTTTCAATTCCATTATTTTCTACAGTGAAATGTTTATTTTTCGAAAAGCAAATTCTCATGCCCTCAATAATGACTTTACACAGACCCTGACAATTTGTGTTCTCCAAAATAATCATTTAATTCAACAAACTAATCGGATTGAAATTTTTACTCTGATGATAAGTATCATGAGCACTTGAGATCACCGATCACCTAATCAAGTGCATAATCAATCACTGAGATATCTTGTTTAATTCAGACAAAAGATACTGACGAGATTACACGGTATTGGACGTGTTTCGTATAGCGTGACGTAGGAGATTGACGCAAACGACAATTGTCGGCTATTAAAATCGTGCCGTAGACGTTGACAGATTCATCCTCTGCTTTATCCCCATTCAAACTCAGCATTTTAAAAGTTCACTAAAACCCACGAGTACGGAGTTCAGCTTAATTTATTCCTGATTGTCCAAGGGTTAAGCGATTGTCGAATTATCGGAAGAAATTCCCCGATCATCGAATTACAATATTTCATCGATGAGTTTGCATACGATTTGGTTTTCTTTCTCTTTCCGCATTTACTTCCGGATGAGCAACAGTTGATTTGGCGTTTACGTAAAGATTCGTCGACGGAGGGCCATTAAACTGAATTCCGATGTTTTTCACATCTCGAATTACAGGGGAAATGATAATACCGAGAGGTAATAGCGATTAACCGAGAACTGGTGAATGACTTTGCAGAAGACGAGATGAAAAACGAAAATTCTTTGAGGTTAGTTGAGGGTTCTGAAGTTAAATGAAAATAGTTGCGTAACGGTTATGAACTTGACGAGTTGAAATTCTTTTTTTAGGGGGATTCCCCGGTGAAATTGAAAAGTTTTTTCTCACGTCAGATGGACATTGGGGAACTTTTGGTATTCGTGGGGGTATCCTAAAAACTAAGAAAAATAGCACTAGAGGTAGAGAGGGTGGGACAAGGGTCAGCATTACAATTTTTCAGTTTTTTTTTTTCATTCAAAAATGTCCTGGAAATACAATTTTCATGGGATTTGGGTGCCTGAGGTCTCAAAATGTTTGGAATAGTCGAGGGTACAAAGCTGAATCGGTTTTGAGCTTCGATACATTGATTCTAAGGAGCAGCCTTTTGCTTTCGAATGGAAGCTTTGGAATTGATTGATTTAGGGGTTTTCTAATTTTGCCTCGAAATTATGTAGAATGATTTGACACGTAAAAATACAAAATTTGAGCACCATATGTGCGCATGGTCAACTTGGTTGACTCTTTTAGAAAATTAAAGAAACACGCAGGTGACCGACGCTATTCGACGAACTCAATTCGATTCGCACAAATTTGATTTCAAAAATGGAAAAGTAGATATTCGTGATGTGAGTTAGTTGTGGTACTGAGAGTCACCCAGGGGTTTAGAAAAATATATTTAACCAATTAGTAACATGAACTTCAACTAAACAGTAAATTGTGTAACAACCCCCCAAGGGATTGCGCACATCCGACATCTAATGCTTTCATATTATAGAAACTATGATCATATCAAGTTTTGACTTGTATCCTAATTTTTCATCAAATTAAAAAGTATATAAACTGAAGATATTTAAAAAACGGAAAAATAGTAATATCTTGCAATTGTCGTATCGACGAGCGTACATATTTTTATAGCTTTGTGTGGGGCTCACTCAGACGAGTATTTTGAAAAAAAAAAAACATTCAAATCCCTGCAGTAGTTTTTGAGCTATTGAGGAAAAATGAAATTTTTAAAAAATTGTATAAAAGTAAAGTTGAAAATTCTGATTTTTACCTATAAATTCTCCCATATTTTTAACAATTTCCCAAAATTAATCGTCAAAATTTCGAATTTTCTAGCACATACACATTGACATCACCTAGAAACATCATTTTTTCGCGTTTCATAACATTCTAGACAACTTGCAATTGAAATTAGAGAATCGAAGAATCAGTCACATACAGGGCCTCTATTCGGAAGCAAAAATCCGAATGCAACAGACCCATTTGGAAGTATTCTCATAATTTATTAAAAAAAAATTTTGCACAGCATTTTACAATATCCGTGAGTAACAAGAAATTTAGTTAAATTTTCGAGATAAAATTCGAACAAAAAACTGACTCTGAGATAACTTGAACCTTCAATTCGACGATTCAGGGAAATACTGGATGAAATAGACACTGGTATTCCCGTGATTCAATCGGTGATAACTTCCCAGATGTGGACATGTACGATCTTATCCAACACATTGGAGGAAAATCCTGCATACAAAGTCCCTCTATGCGAGATTTTCCAATGCAATGACGAACAGAATCGTCAGCGAATTTTCTAAAGCCATCAAACGGTGGACGTAGTCATAGCCAGAACAGCATTTTTTATTTCAAGACATATTTTCAAATTACAACGAACATTGAGAGCGTTGGTTTAAGGCAGGAAATAGCCATCAGGGACCATGAAGACAGCCTTCTTTACATGAGGAGTTATTTTTCATGATGAGAGAGCAGAGCATCATGTTCTTACCTCTCAATAACCGAGAAAAGTACTATTTTTCTGCTCCAAATTCAGAAAAGTAATTTTTTTCTACTAATACAAAATTAATTGCCATATTTACATTCTGTGAATATATTCTCTACATCATTAGGGTAATTTCCACCTGCTCCATTTCAGCCTAATGAACCCCAGTAATTAATTCCCACCCTCTGATTTCAGCCTAGTCGTGGACGACGTTGATTCGTCATCAATACTCAGCGAACAGCCAGAATGTGAAGCTCTGTCCACCGAATGTAGTTCTCAGAATTCAAACTCACAAACACCATTGGACAGTCCTGGTGGTCCACGTGAGAGAATCAAACAGATTCAAGTTGAAGCTGAAACACGACGTGATGAGTTTGCTAGACTCCTGGAGGAGCACGCACAGGTCGTAAGGAAATTGAAGATAATGGAGGCCGAGGAGCAGTTGTCAGCAACCAGTGGAAATGTCGTGCATCCAACTCACGCGTGATTATAGAGTTATTAAAACCAAAAAAAAAAACAACAATCAATGGAATTCAGATTAATGGGACCACAAGTTTGGTCCTGAAGTATTAAGAAAACATAATTTTCAATGATTTTAAATGATTTCAAAGGACTGATGTTCATTGGTTGTTCGTATTATTAAATTCCACGTGAGATGATTTTAGTCAAAAATATCATATCTTTGCCGTTCTGATGATCTTGTTCAGTCATGGAAAATTCTGTGTCAAGCCAGCCATTTAAGATGGTATGTCTTCAAAAGTCATCAAAAAAATTGAGTGTGCGATTGGAAGTGAAGAAAATAATGATAATTTTTTCTCGAAATGACTCGTTCGCTTACACTTTTGCTGGTAAAACTTGACAAATTGACATCAAAGTGAAAGCAATTCGAGAGGAAAATACATAGTGCATTTCTTCTTCCTCTAAAAAAAGGATAAATTTTCCAATTGGCTCAAGTCCCTCATGCTTCATTCGATTGAGATCAAATTTGGCTCACACATAGACTGGGAGAAAAATTTAATAAAATGGAGCGATTATTTTTTGACTCAACCACTCGCTCTTGTCTAATAGTGTCAACAGAATAATTTATTTATATAACGACGTAGGTGAGCGAGTTCAGAGGACTGCGTGATTAAATTGTATGCTTCAATCGTTGATTCTAAGAACTCCAAACATGAACCTCATGCTTCGATCGTATGTTGGATCAAATCCTCTGAATGTTTCATCGAATTTCAATAGTTAGTTGAATGCATCGCTTTTTGCTGCTCTGAAAATTTATTGTAGGCGATATCAATGGAATCACATGCAATAAGATATGTTTAATGGAATAATCACTCATTTTCAACGCGATATTTCATTGTCTACGGTATATTGGGGACCCCCTATGAAAATGAAGAATTAAAACGTTTGAACAATAGAATTCTATTTTGATACGAAAGAAGATGCTCCAACAAAATATATTTCGTAAAATCTAAAATATTTTTCTCTCAGTGTAGATTTAATATACCCAAGTACAGCTATGCAAAGATTTTTCAAAATATAATAATTTGAGGTGCATTTCAATTTGTTCTTCCCTCATGGTATATCTAAAACTTAACATGTGATTCGTGAAATATTGATATGGATTTACTCTTCTTCAATCACTATTTCTTCCTTTTTTCCAAATTAACAAGAAGGTTTCTATTAGAAATTGAAGTACCAAAAAATTTCTATTTTTTCCCACGTCAGGAATTACTTAGCAACAACCTATTCACATATTTCATGATTCTCGAGTATATCATGATGGAAAGAACTCATCGCAAGATATAAACTGAGCATTAAAATTTAGAAAAATCCAATCGAACCAAATTTCAACGCACTCGCGATGCGAAAAATAAATCAGTTTTGGTCAGCAGACTAAAAGACTTAACATAAATACCGGAAGCCCTAGATTCACTCCCTAGAATAATCTCTGATTTCTCCCGTTAACATGTCAAAATAATAACGAGCAATAAAAAAAGAGAAATAAAACATGAGAGATGAACATTTAGAGATGGTCAGATGCAACCGAATGCATGTGAACTGCACTACATTCTAGGTAAAATAAACATATTCGTAACAATGAACTAGGAAAAACTATAACAATAGTGTATTAAAAACACGACTTATACATTATTCGATTGATTTTCTAATCAATTACATTATCTCCTTAATACAAAGACAGGTGTCTGTCATCAACCTCTAAATTAAACCACCAGCAAATTCTTTAAAAAATCTCTATTTTTTTCCACGCCAGAAATTACTTCCGAATTTTCTGGAGCATCGAAACATTTGAGTGGTCCAATTTGACAAAGAATCGTCATATATTCAGGTGGGACAGTTCATAAAAAAGTTCAGAATCATGTTATTGTCTAAATACGGCTTTCCAATATGGATACTATCAGGAAAAATCAGAATCGCAGAGATATGATAAAAATATATCATCAAAGTCTGACAATTTTCTCCTGACATGTGACAATAAAACAATAATAAAACATTTAAATACAACACTGTGTAGGCCTAACACTATTCCCTTGTAATAATAACGTAAAAGGAGAAAATGTGAGCAGAAATGAGAGAATTGAAAGCTCATTGACAATGTAATCATAGAAGTGTGAAGATTTTCTTAGAGTAACAACCCAGACACATCTCATGTACCCTGAGCTCACTGAAAAATGAGTTTAAAGCCCCTCAAATGGAATAACTGAACGAATAAACAGAAAATCGCTGATTTTACGTTAATGTTCATAGACTAGTAATAGGGCTTTGATTGTACAGTTGAAGTAAAATAAATGTATGATCACAAATAGTCGGATGGCAATGAATTTTTCTAGAAAAATTATAACAAAATGTGAAAGACTGTTGAGAGGTGTGATTGGATCGTCGAACGGAGACTATTTTATTTGTGGTTTCGGTTTATTTCCACGGTCAGATTACAATACCATGATAATAATAGATTTATTAATAACGGATACAGTTAATGTTATTCGGTGATCGTATTAGAAATAACTATCGATTTTGTAATGGCGAAGATGATAAAAAACTTTGTATAAAGATGAATGCTTTTAGGTTGAATATAATTCTCAAAGAATTATATTTAACTTGTTATAAATTTACACCAATTAGAGATAATGCACTCATTGTAAGACGTGAATTATAATAAACATAATAGAATAATGTACTAGTCTTTAGTAAATGTACCATTGGAAATATATAATGAATATATATTTTATTGAGTTGGTAAAATTATATTATTTACACGCAAATGATTGATCTTGAAGATATCCAATTTATATCACAGATACCATATTTTACTTTTATGCCTATAGATGCTCTCTCTCACTCATTGGTATACTAATTAATTTAGAGGGTAATCTTAATGTATTTTAAAATAATCGATGACTTATTACGCAGTTACATACTCAAAGATGCTTCGAGAATAATTCTAAGCGAAGTTCATTATTATTAAAAGAGCAGGGGGTTTAGTATTTGTTCCGGTTTTCATTGACAACGGAACTCATTTACGAATAATTAAAGCTACAGCACTAAAAATCAATCGTGTTATGGAATAAAAGTATCATAGAAAAACGGAGTTAGAACATTATCCTTGGTATTTATCAAACGAATACTTTCAATTCACATCAGTGTATTTAGTTGACTTACCTCAAGATACTAAATGTAAGAGAAGTATCTTCAAACATTTCTCTTTGAATGAATAAGAGGCTATTATCAAGGATTGCCTATTAGAGCGCCTTTTCGTCATTTTAAATCTATTATTAAAATTTAATGCTGCCTGGTATAAAGGACTTATCTTCTCGAAACCAGAGCTGTTGTTCTCCTTGTATGAATCGATTTCCAATTTTTCAATTAAATTCGGGGTAACTTGTAATTGCTTATTGGAACTTAATTTAATTCGAATGTAAGGTCTGGTTAAATAGACTGAACTATCTGGAACAGATCGTGTTTGTTTTTCTATTTTATCTGCAGCCTTGCTCTAGACCTGCGTCAAGCAGAAATGCACAAAAAAAAGAAAATATGCTGAAAAAAAGTAAGAAAAAAATAAATAATGCCTGAATTGGGAGAGGAGAGGGAAGGGCTCTAAAAGTAAATGATTTCTTGATGGATTCACGGAGGATTATGTTAAAATATCGTTCTCTGTACAATGATTAATTATTTTTAGTAATTCTTTAATATGAATAGTCTTACTCTATAATGCGTAAAACCAAGGGAATTCAAAAGCTTTTCTTGAGGTGATTAACTGTCATTTATTGCGAGAGAAGGACAGAGGTGGCCAAATTCATGTTGCTATCTGGTGGGTTCTAAAGTGACAGTTGATCACCACCTCAATTAATTTTTTCTAATTCCCAGAGTTCTAGGCATTTTACGGTAGGACTAGGGTAATTAAAAAATTTTTAAAAATTGAAAGAAAAATTTCCGGGAACAATATTTTGAAATAATGCTCCATGAACCCCTTAGGAAATCTTTTACTTTTATAGCCCTCCCCTTTCTCATCCTCCTACACTAAATCAGGCATTACCGCCTTTGCATTTATTGCCTTTATCCTAAAATTAAAACGGCCAGGTTCTATTTTTTTGACTTTTTTTTCAGATATTTTCATTTGTTGTCTGCATTATTGCTTGATGCAGGACTGCCGCAAAGTTTCAGATAATATATAAAAACAAAAACTATCTATTCCAGATCGTTTAATGCGTCCAACCGGGCCTTAAGCAATGATAGATTTATTTGAAGATTTACATTCGTTCGTAACTAAAACGAAGCCCCCGAGAAAGTAAATGATTGTGAGAAGACTACGCCTTATAGGGAAACAACGAAGGTCTTCGTAGAAATTAGAATAGAATTTCCCGACGCAATTAAAGGGCTTTTCTAACTTAACTGAAACAGTGAAACGTAATTCCTATAATAAAAACATCGTCTCTGACTGCGAAAAGCGGATACATGATCCATTATATAATAATCACCATCATGATATGATCATATGATCATGTTAATCGAATCGGAATTTCTGATACACTAAAATGTTGATTTTTGACATTTGTATTTGTCCATCATTTTATAACAAACAAGGATAATATCATAATTTCGTTTTTCTGTGATACTTTCATACAGAAACAAAAGTCATTTTGCTAGAATACAGTTAATCCATGAAAATACAAAACAATTATTACATTCCATTCAAAACAGTTCAGATATATTGAAAATTCGTTGATATATTATCCATATTTGTAGATAGCACACATTGAACTTCTGGTTAGTAATTGTAAAACATTTTAAAGTATTTTCACTCGATAATTTTCACTGGTTTTCGTCTAAGTTTCGGCACGTGGCAACGATGCCAGGAGCATCATACGATGGCTCAATTTAACATTGTGATCTCTCAGGTACCTTATCAGATCTGCTTGCTTTTCTAGGAGTTCAGTGAGATTGGATCCTCTCTGTTGATAGCCAACTTCAGTATTACCTGCGTAGGAATCTTGAGTGAATGACGTCAACCATTCCTCCCTAGTTACGTCAGGAGGTGGTTTTGTGCGATTGAATCGACGAACGCGTTCTGGAAATGAAGAAATTAATTGTTGGACGATCCATTGTCAAATCCGAATAGAAATTGAAGGAGTCGAGAATTATCTATATGTCTGATAACATTCTCCTAAGGGAGCATTCGAACATTACATCATACGATTGGAGGGGGAGGAATTTCTGATGTATGCGATACTTTGTGACGCAGTGACGAGCAAAAAATGTTGAGTAAATATCAAATAATTAAATACTGAAATATTTACTGGAATATTTATATTGAGTAGACACTGAATAATTAATAAAATACGAAATACCAGCTATTTAGATTATTTATTCATTATTTAGAACTGATTCAAGCAGTCAATACGACCGATACTCACTAATTACGAAGTTTTCAAGTACTAAGTGCAGAAATATTTAGTATTTGGTGTCCTTCAAGTGATTAAGTATTCGGATATTTAGTCTTTTTATCACTTATCCATTCTAAATACAGCAATATTTACTACCCAAGTAGTATTTAACTAAAATTATGTTTAATAGTCCCTCCACAGTTACTGAAAAAATTGATTTGCTTCATATTCACTACTAGTTTGTCATACGTTTGCATTTCATTATTTATTATCTCACAACTATATAGTTAAGTTTGTCAGAATTTCTTAGCACAGCTGGAAATTATTTCAAAAATTATGCGTAAACACCATGAGATCAATCTTCAAGGAAATATGCTTTCTAAGAATATAATTAAAACAAAAAAATACTCACTGATATAATTCACATAAACAGGAATAATAATCATCAGCTCCAAAGTAGTCAGCAGTAAAATATAATTGACAGGAGTGAACCACTCTGATGATCGGCAGTACGTCTCGTAGTCGACCTTGTGGGTATGATGAAGAATAACAGCGAGCAGTAGATATGCTGTATTCCAGAGGGAAGCTATGAACAATGGTGTTCGAATGTGCTGATACGTTGACTGATAGAAATCAAGGTATCCACAAATTCTCAGGTTGTGATGCTTCTGGCGGATGAGGTAGTCTGTCACCATAATCATGAGCCAATAGGCGCAATGGAGGTAGAGGAATATGAAATATGTGTCGCATTTGTTACGCTCCTCCGGCCATAGAGATACAAAAATAATTCCAGTGATTTCCAAAACAGCCTGGAAATTATTTAAAAAATATAATAAAGAACTGGGTTGACCATTATATATCTTTAAGGGTTATGTGGATACCACACTATATATTCAATCATTCAAAAATGTTACATTTATGGATTAAAATGAGAGGATGAAAAGTTGCTACGGTTCATATATTTTCGGACTGATTCTAATTAAATTTCATTAAGGATTTTTTTCGTAACGTTCGTTATTACATTCTTAATATGAATAATTTACGTGACGATCCCGAAACAATGTTGGGCATAGTTGGGCATAGTGGCGTATAGTTGTATTTAAATACTAGTTTAAGTACTGAATTACAGTATTTAGGATCTACAATCAATGAAAATACCCAATTTTGGAATCCGTATTTATGTGAAGAACGTCAAATATGAAATATTCGTGTACTGAATACATGAAAGCTTCGTAATTAGTAAGCCTCGCTGGTATATACTACTTGAATTGGTTCTAAATAATGAACAGCTTTATACGTAAATACCTGATATTTTGTATTTTCCAAGAGAAGGAAAGTTATTCTGTGTTGGAATTAACTGACTAAATGCACTTATGGATTTTTATTATAATTTCTTGGTAAACATGAATCAATGAGCTACTAAAGGACTATTATTAATAGAGTAATAGACAACCATCAATTCTAAATTGAGTTGATTTAGACGTGATGATCGTTTCAAGATAATTCGCGAGATTGAGTAAAATTAAATTACCATTATAAATTTTTAATCTGCTCTTTTAGTTTTGTAAAGTCATACATTTTGGTATAGCATTGTAAATTAAATAATTTGGAAATAACTGAGGGATGCTGATAATAATGGCATATCAACTTTAATGAATAATTTGCGAATTGCCGGATACGCCTCAACATGATCAATTGTGTTCGCATATAAACAAAATTCCGCAATGTTCTTTTTCCCTGATGCTTCGAAAAATAATATTAATATTCAAAACAGAGACGATCCGTTAAATTCCAATGTGGAAAAAATAATTAGTAAGAATATACTTAAATACGTGCTTAAACATTGAGTACTCAAAAATTTAGTATTTAGTGTATAACTAAATGCTAAATATTTCATTCTTTAGTATTTAAAACTTAAACACTTAACATTGGATACGTTTTTACTTGATGTCTAGAGATGTGTCAAGTATTAAATAACAAAGTATTCAGTATTTTGACTGATTGTAAATCCAAAATATTCAGACAATTCATTATTTAAAATGTGGACAATACGAAATCCCAAAGGATTTAACTCCTTCTTATTTATAAAATACTATTCTCCCCACTACTGCATGTAAAAATTAGATTTAACAAGAAAATTTTGCAAACTTTAAAAAACTGAACGGGAGTTTTCTCAGTAAAACTCGATTAGATATTTGCTCTATTCTATGAAATATTTTATAGGGAAAAGGAAACAGATTTAGCTAATATTGATGGCTGAGAATCGCCAGCACAGGATTAAATAAAAATATTATAGCAAAATGTGCGTAAATTTATCCAAATTCTACGATTGAGCACTAGAAAATCATAAAAATAATTTGTTCAAAAAAATGGCCAAAGTTAAATATTACCAAAAACCTGATGCTTCTAACTCTTGTCAAATAATTAAACTATCTCATTAACTTGAGCTTTCAGGCGAAAGATTTCTCAAATAACCCTCAATATATACAGACAAAATAATAAATCTCATAATTACCCCAAATATCAATGGAACGACTGCAATTAAAGCTGTATCTAACGTCTGAAAGGTTTCTTCCTCCTCAGAAGAGAGGACGGGTTGTTCCTCTTCCTCCATGTTCATCGGACTGTCGAAAAACACAGCACCCTTGACCACAAAAATCACCAATCATTAATCATTCCCTTTGCACTGGAGATATTTGACTCATTAACAGCGCAGTTTATCACTTTTCAACTGTCACGATTATGAAATCCATCGAAATAGATTATAAGAAATCTGATGACTAACAATATTCATTTTGAGGTTATGTTTATGTCGATCATTGTGAACTACAGTTAACTATGTGCTCCATACATACAGAGGCATGCTGATTGTTACTTACACTCACTGGAGAATGAAAAGTACGAACCAAGCTGACCATTATCAGAAAATCTGATATCAGAATTTAATTATCCAATTATTAATTACTCTCTAATCCTTGAACACCTTTCACAATATGAACAGATGGTTAACATTTTTATGTTTCGATGAAAGGACTGACGCAGCTGTCGCAACAAGTGCACCCGCCTCAATATTTGAGATATTCGCTGGGAGAAACTCTGTTATTGATATGTTGTTGTTGTTCTTAGTTGCTCGTGTCAATGACACAATAGCCTTGAAGGGAAACTCCGGTGAACCATTTTTAGTTATGTCAGATGGGCATTGGAAAACTTTTTCCAGTAAATGAATCGTAAAATAGGGGTTCTTAGCAGCCAAGCTGCATTTTTTTAAAATTTCTTACCAACTTCTGATCGAAATGGTGAATGCGTAATGATTTTCACCCCCGGGTTGGGGTGGAAAAACTTAAAAAACACCATCGAAAAACGATTTTTCCGAAATGACGCCAGAGACGAGGTAAAAGGTGGTATAAAACGTAATTGCAGAGCATGAAATTTTGCACAAAAAAGAACCTGAGCATTTCACCCTTATTTCGCATCATTCAGCCCTCAGAATTATTGAAAGACTCGAAACAGAAAGAAATGAAAAATTATCATCACGACTTTTTTTTTTATAGTTTCCATTAAGTTCATTATTGATAGAGATATAAAAAAAAGCCAAGCTTGTATAAATACACTGCCTTATTTACAAAGCCACCACTCTGAATACAACGTTTATGCCAACAACGCCTGATATTTGGCCGAAAAAAAAATGCCACGACCAACGTACTTCCAGTACTTCCAGTACTTCCAGTACGTTGGTCGTGCTTCCAGCACGTACGTGCTTCCAGCAACGTACTTCCAGTACTTCCAGTACTTCCAGTACGTTGGTCGTGGGAGAAAATCTCCCAATTGTTGAAGCGGATCGCCATTTGGGTAAAAATTTACGGTTTAGTTACGGTTTGCGTTGCGAAAGTCCTGATTCGAGTCGCGAATAGAGTCAAAAACCACTCAAAAACCCCTGGTAACTAGCTAATTACCGTAAAATATGGATTAGAGTTAATAAATTAAGAAAAATAATAATAAAGACAGGAACATGTAGTATTTAAGGATTTTGAATATGTCGCGCCCTAGTCCCGCGAATGATACCGCCGCACCAGCGCCACTTAGGCGAATTCGCAAAATTCCCCACCGCGACGCAACAGGTACGAGCGGGGACACGAGGTTCCGTCATTAGAGTCTCTGTTGCATCGTGACATGCACAACATCGTCTCCGGAGGAGCTCCCAAGGAAAATCGTTCTGGAGAATCCAGCATCATCCCAATCAGTGGAGAAATCGGTTGAACGCGACTCTCCAGAGATGGTAAGCACCAGTGTATATATTACAGTGGTGTTACCGCAGGAAAGGAGTGCTGAATCCTCGAGTTAACCTGCGTGGCTCGAAGTTGCCTCCCTACCTCACATCAAGGACGCCAACGACAGGACCCGCGATTTGGAGGATCGAGAAGCGTCCAAACGCCTGGAAACGCTACCTTATTTTCTAAGAACCAACATGTTACCTCAAGTCTTTGAAAAATAAAAAGATTTGGTTCAAGGAGGACGAATAAGGCGTCTCGCCAAGGCGATTGACGCAGCTACCTTTTTCTGCTACCTCATCGTTATCAAGCTACCTATTTTCGTGTATTATCTATGCTACCTATGCTATCTGAGACTTCTCCGAACGCCCGGGGGTTTTAAGGGAAAATTATGCTTTTTGTTGCGGTTTAACACTCTTTTAATTATTAAAAAGTGTGGAATTCCGGTTGGGCATGGGAACGCTATCTTCTTGTTACGATGATTAAAATTTATGGTTGGAATTCCCACTAACTGAATAAAATAGGGAATCGGGAATCGTTCTGCTAATTATTCAGAAGAAAACTGAATTAAAAACATTAAGGAGGTCGGACAATTCTCGTTAATTAGAATCAAGTCCGCCGAAAATCGAGGATTATTTATTAATATCGCGAGCCACCTATTGTTAAAACGCTTTGATAACCGCCCTCGCTCTTAAAAAATCCGGTTAGCTACTTATCTCGCTCTCTCTCGGTTTCGCGCTACCTATACCTTTTCTCTCTCTCTCAAATTCATGTCTAATCCCTGAATAGTCACTCACGCGACCTGGCTAAAGGGGAAAATTATTTTTGAGTAAATTCCATAGTCGAATAGATTCGCAAGAGATATTTTTTTTATTATTTAATTCAAAGAAGCTTGGATATCCTGGAGTAGATTGTTGTCATTCTATATATGAAATTATGAGGAGTGAAAATAAATTATTAGTAATGAACCAAGTTCGAATTAACCATTTATCATCCATTATTAGTATACGCCTGTTCCTTGACTAGAATTAAAGATGAGATTATCGATTTCGATTCCGATCATGGGTTTTCGTTGTTCTTGTTTTTCTTGTCCACGAATGCATCCCTCTCTCCACGACCCACACACTGAGCAACCGCGCAGTCCCGTACCCTCGTAATCCACATTTCCGAGTATGCTTGTCGAATTCCGTTTTGTCGTCAGTGGATCTTGGGGAATAATTAGTAATCGTTTTTGATTAAAGCCTGGTTTATCTGCGGTTCGTCGATTCCACGTAATCAAAAATTGGCTGGCGCCCTAAATTATACAAGAGAGGACTATTGAGCTGCTAATTTTCCCCGAGATCCCGTTTATGTATTGAGTTTTTGGCGTTAAGGATTTGTTGGATTACGAGAACGAAGGTAATGGTTTGGCCAAGTTTATGGAGAATCGAGTTATTTGGATGTTAGGAGATTGAGTTTTCGCTGAGGCCAAAGAAAAACCGTTACAAGTTGTTCTTTTCTTTTCGATTTGAAACGACGAAGAAATTGAAAAAAATTTAATGAGTAAATTTTTAGTCCGCATGAAGCACAGAATATTGAACGATTCTACAATAAAGAAAAATTAATTCTATTTGCTATAAATTGATGAATTTATTCTGTCCTTTTAAAGCCTCTTGATTTTCGATGAAAACTGAATAGTTTCCAGTGAATTTTGATGATTTTTTGATTGAAGAACATCAAAAATTGTCCAATTAATTCAGCTTCCGCTGAACACAGCATCTTCATGAAGTCTTCATAGACGAATATTTCACGACAACTCACACAAAATTAATTTCATGTTTTATTTCTTCAGTTCTCCAAGTTTTAAAAACCATCGCACGACAATTCATGCCTATCATTTACCTGAAAGTGAATTGATTATTAGGAAAATGCAGTAAATCATTTTTTTACTGAATCAACTACTGAATGTCTCGTGAGTTTATGTTGAATTTTTCATAAAATAAATAAAGAACAAAAGTCAATCTTATTCTCTTCTAAAGTGTTGAAAGACATTTTTATGGGTTCGAATTCTGAGAAGTGTGAGGTATGGTGTTTAGGTTTGATTTCAAGTATGTAGACAAAGTGGAATGAATAGGACTCTTTGAGAGATGTGACTAGAAGGTCCATGATGTCGTTTCCCTTTGTAGATCTAGTTAGTTCCTCTAAGGAATCCGTACAGAGCGGATGTGTCTTCCGAGCACAATTATTTGAGTTAAATAATAGAGAAAAGAAATAGTTAAAATTACTTCTAGAATTATTATTTCTAATAACCCATTTCCAATAATGAATACCCGGGGGGTATTTGCATGTAACATTATATTGGTAACAACAATACCTTATTCGCTAGACCATTACTGTCTGTTCTCATTTGCTTATATTATTTAATAAACATTCATCTGGAATTTCCTCGTAAGACTACAAGATAATCCCTCAAAGGAAAGGGACCGCATAGTACAATCAATTTAATTAATATGGATCTGTAATAAGAACGACTTGTTTCTGCTCTTTATAATATTCTTCGTATATTGTTGGGTAATTAAGCCGTCAGAAATGCAACTAAAATTGAAAAAAAAGTGGAATTAAGAGGCCATTCAGATCAATTATAAAGCATAACAATCAATTACTCTCCCCTAACATTATTAGCAGCAGTAAGTGATGTCCTCCATAGGCATTTTTATTCGAAATAAACGAGAGAACGCTTGCGCGTATTTCAAGCACGTGGCTATCATGAGCTTTCCGACTGGAACATTCAGCTGGAGCTTGCAGTATCGCGTGCGGCATGCTTGAGTAAGCATTACCATAGTCTAGCCCATAACAATAAATTCCATTCGACTATTAATTTACTAAAACGCGTAAATGTACGCCTTTGATACGGTTCAAGGCCAGTTTATTGCCTAGTTTCAGTGAATAATATCTACCCCAATATCTATACAGAAATTCATAAGAAATATAAATCGAAAATAATTTAATTAAAATTAATTTATTAGCGAAGCAGCTAGAGGTAATGAGCAAGGTCACACTTCTTTTCTTTTTCTCACGGTTTTCCGCAGTGGATCTTTTTTAGAAAAAAAATTCAATGAATTTTTTCATAAAAATATATTTTTTTTTAAGTTCAACGTTCCAGCGATCATATCATTAAAAGATCTTTCCTCCGATTGTTCAGTATTTAACAAGAGGTATAAACACTACATTCGATAATTTTTTACGTCTTATGTTGATATGCAATGCAACAAAAAAAATAGAATTCTAATGTTAAATGTCAAATACGAATACAAATTATTCTTGTGAAATATTCATTGAATGAAAAGCGTAGGGAGGAAGGGGTGGAATGAAATTGAGCAGTAGGAAAAATGAATATAAAGGGAAACTGAGATACATTTCTTCAAATAAAACTTGGGCCCAAAGATTACTATTCGACGGAAAGGGCAAGGTGGGGTAAAATGGACCGTGTGGTATGCTGATGATAAGGAGTTAAGCTCTTCAGTTACACGAGTCAGGAAGGAAGAGAACAAGATTAAATATTACAAGAACATGTACAATATTACAAAATATTACAACAACATTCGAGCGAGTTGTCGAGCATTTTCTGTCAAATATCATGAAATCTAATGAAGATATTATTAAAGTAATTTTTATAACTTCTTCGTAGCCTTTAAGATAATTCAGAAATACAGTTTGTTTATTGTTTAAAGTGTTGAAATCTGTACATAAGATAGAAAACTAAATTCTTACCTTACATTCTTTTCAATATTGACACACCATTTCTGGATATTTATAGTTGGGTGGTTAAGAAGGTGGACCTTCTTAGTCGCACTAACAATTTGTTACATAAAATAATGTGTTGATTGCTGATCGATTACCAGACGATGGCTGATGGATCGCCACTCAATGGTCGATCACGATTCAATCATTAGTCGATCATCGGTCGGTGCATTTAGCAGAAGTCGACTAGTACTTGATTGGATGCACAACTCTATTCCACTATCGAGTTCAATCCATTAGGGCAGAACTATTTTTAATTAATCGTTTACCTCGCCTTGCAATTATCAACCTCACATTTTTCCCATTGCAGTAAATCATCGAAAAATTTTGTAAAGAATGGCATCAAAAGAAGACTCAAACAACGAAGCTGGTCAGCCCACGAAGGACGACATCTACGACAATCGTCCTGTAGCAAAGAAAATCATCCGAATAGTTACAGTGGTGGCATATCTAGTGTCAGTGAGTTTTGTCGCAATAGTCCTGAGTAGTTACTACATATTTCTGTGGCACCCACCACCGGGGGGATCGTTGAGCTTGAAGGACCCTCACAGTGAATATCTGATGGAGAGACCTCCTCAGAGATCCAATGACAGAAGTATCAGTGAAATCATCGTAAAGACCATCAACTCATTCAGAAAAAATGGCGTACGTCGAGGCTTTAACGGGACCACATCACAAAGTAAATCGAAGAATGTTACAAAAATAATGAATCGTAATGAAAGCTACTGGAACAATCCTGAGACCTCGACAAGTGTTTATCATTCTATCAGCGAAAAACAACTGGACAGACCTCTGAACACATCTGGAACAGAGTTAAGGGGCTTGAAGGATGTCCTTGAAGTGTCAAGCGAAGCTTCCTCGACGTCTGAAGGCCCCACATATTTAGATGAAGTCGGTACGACTGGAGAAGGTATTCGTATTGGTGGTGAAAGAAATGCGACGCATGGAGAGGATCAAAATGAGGAAGAGGTGGGGCAAGGGTTGATGAATAGTACAGATGGGTTTAATGCAACGATGGACACAACATCTGAAGGTACAATATAATTAAGCATATTAAGTTAGTTATTTAGTTGCCAATTTATTTATTGATTTATTTATTCATTCCGTTTTTCATCGATTTCGTGATTTGAAGTGAGAATAATCTGAAATGTTATAAACTGTGAAAAAAATTATGGGATAACCTGGATTGTTGATGGTTAATTCTTGAAACTGCAACATAAGGGAGTGAACCTCTGGCTTAATCACAGCTCATGGTAACTGTCAATTGAAGTCGCGGTAACATTGCATTTGACTGTTCTTTTTGAAAAGACTTTTGAAAAGATATCGTGAGTCTCAATATTTCAAAACCATGAAGCAAATAAATGTTAAGGATTTTTTTTTTTCATCCCAATTTCAACCAATCAAATGGTGGCATTTCCCGTCACGTGGTACAGGTAAAACGCCTTTACTTCGGATATTTTTTGAATATTTCCCTGTTTCTTGCTAAGCAATGAAAATATCCGATAAACAATTTGTACGCGTTTCAAACCCCAAAACTGTCATTACAAAAAATCAAGTTCAAAGACTTACCTCGACATGAGCAGATTTGGAAGACAATCCTTGGGGAGATTATTGATCAAAAAATTATAAATAATGTTCCTAATAATATGGTGAAGGGAAAAGCCACAATTTAGAAACAATTCTCTGCATTTTGTGCAGCCAGAAAATGTGTACATATACGCTGGAAGCCACAACTACGAGTGGAAAACCATACCATATGACGTCAAATGCCACACATTTTATTGCTTGAAATTGGAATGAAAAAAATTATCCCGCCAAATACCCCTCGGCCTTTAAAATTAATCGGATATTTCCCGAGTTTCGTTGCGTAGCAACGAGAGGGATAAGTTTTGCAGGTTCAAGTTTCGCAGAAAATGCACAGCCCCACAATATTCCGGTGGTAAGATGAATACAAAGAGGGTAATTCGGTTCAACGAAAGTTATCGAAGTTGACCATGAAGTTAAATTACGCAAGATGAAGCCCTACGCAGTCTCTCGACCCTGTTACAGATATTAACTCAAGTACATGGATAATCTTACCAGTACCAATTCGTCTCGTGTTAGCTATTTCTACGGCTTTACGTGTCTATGCTTTGTATCTACTGATTAACTCAATTCCACGAGAATGGATGATTCATTGAAACTTATCGAAAAATTTAAAAAAGGTATAGCAATTTGTGGGAAGCTATTTTTCATACACCATGCGAAAAGTTCAGTAAAAATTACCCAACTCTTTGATAATCCTATTGTTTTTTTTTAATTCGAGAATAATTACCGTACCTCTCAATGAAGTTTATCGACTGCGGTGGAAAAGTGGACTATTCGCTGAAAGTTGGAATTTTTTTCCTCGCGGGTAGATAACGTTACCAATCGCTCCATAATTTTCCTCGGGTGGTTAATTTTGATAAAAGGGTTCAATAACTCTTGCTAAGCGTTTGAAAAATTGCTGAAAACAAAAACAAAAATAAATTTATGACTGAAAAAATAACGTGTACTAGGCCCTACAATAGAATAAAATTTGCGAATGCGACAGATTTTAAATACACCAAAGAAATATGCGAATGCCTAAAGTACTTAAAATCTAGGTTTAATCCAAGTAATGTGTAATAGATAATTCCCATTAATTAATACATAAAAGTGTAAATAACCGCATGTACGGGTCTCAGCGCTTCAAAACAATTAAAAAAAAATTTATCTAGTGGTTTGCCCTGAAAACTTTTGAAAAATAAAGGCAAACGAAGAAGAATTTCAAAGAAAAGTTCGGTATGAGGATGGAGGTACACTATCTCTATCAAACTCCAGAACCTCAACATAATTCTCCATTTTGCAATCCACGTCAAGAACCTTCGTCTCCCTTCAACAATTTGTTTTTATCATACGAGACTTCTGTTTGACGCTCTTTTTTATTTCTATTTATTTTTCAAATATTTTTACAAAAATTAATTTTTGTTTTTTTTCAGCAGATTTCACATATTTTTTGAAAGTTCAACTAAATTGTTATGTTTCATGGAATTTGTTTTTAAAAATTGAATTTAAAAATCAATTGAATAGTTGATTTTCCACTTTGGTTCTTTGAAAGTGCGCAACGAATATGAAAGATGTACCATTGAAAAGAGCATAAACAATTTATATAGTGTAGCTAAGGACAATATTCTAATTCATTGTTCCCTGCTCGAGATAACTATTAAAAACAATTTAATAGCAACGGAGGGGGTAGTTATGTCGTGCATAGATGCCTGGTAGCGCTCGGCGTGAGTCGATTGGGGATGAACATTCAGAATCAACTTTTTTCTGGCCGACGGCCTCCCGGGCATCTCGATTCTACTATAAACGATAGGGTAATTTTCTCCAAACGACCAGAATAAAACACAATTAAAATTCTCTCTGTAGATTTCAAAATATTTATCAAAAATTAGCTGAAAGTCAAATTTATTTTAACTGGTTTTTCATCGCTTCATTGCTGAATTATATTCCGTAAATAATGTTCTTTCTGAAGATATCGCTTGAATGCAAAAAGATTAGTTTTGAAAGAAGATTTGATATTCTTTTTAAATGATTAATTCAGTAAATGGAGATATCGGCAGGGGTAACTGACGTGTTTGCTCAACTTAGTAATTGAATACTTCGTGATCTTAACGATCTTGAACAAAGGTGTGTCTTGGATACACTTCAACGTTATTGACCACTTGAAGGGAATTACTAGAACCTGAGCTTATCAAAACTAAATAATACTCGATGAAAAAAAAGCAGTCCCATTTTATCTAACTGATCTATTTTGCCTCGCATGAACTTAAGCTTTCATTAGTATATAGTAAAAAATTGAACTAAAAATGGAAACATGCAAACGTTATTATTTAATTTATTTGACATAAATATAAGAATTTTTCAAGCGTATTTTTTTTTATTTTTTCAAATTTTAAGCTTATGTAAAGATAGAAAAAAATTCCGTCCAGTTTTCCGATGACATTTTTATCCAAATAATTTATTATCCACCATAAAACATCTATCAATTGAAATATAATTATATTCGATCATTGAAAGCGTTTGAAGATGTTTTAATTTCATATTTAGTGTAGTTTATAGCAAGCAAGGCTTCAAATTGAAAAATTGCTGACGTTCGTTCATTACTTTATCTTTAAATTTATATTATGTCATGATAGAAAATGCACGATTTTTCCATCTGAGTTACTTAAATAAAAACAATCTTCAAATGAAAAATTTATCAGTTTGAAGGTCTTGGGGTATTACTACTGAATATTTTGGAAAAACCCTCAGTGCTGATGTAACCGGTTATCTCCTGCAACTTTTATGTGTCATTCTAACATTGATATTATGTAACATTCCCGTACTTGAATTGTTTCATAAAATATTCACATAAGCAAAAGTGATTTCTAGAAGAATTTTAATGCAGTGCCGGTTACAAAATGAATGGAATTACTTAGAGAAGGTATTTCCCCGGGAATTTTTCTTACATTTTAAAAACAATTACTCAATTCGATAAAATGATGAGTATTAAAAAGAAAAATATGCCTGATTATTTTTCCCACCCAAATTTCAGCCAATAGAATTGCACCATTTGTTGATATTTTGTATAGCCTACCTCGAATATCAGCGATTATTGTTCCCACCCAAATCTCGGCCAATAGGATTGCACCATTCGACGTTATTTTGTATAGCCAACACGGTATTTCAGCGGATATTCTTGGAAATTTCACTGGAAATTTTGCATGTTGATATATATAAAAAAAAACAAATGTTGAAGTAACCCTCAATTGTATCTGACAGATTAATGGCAATTCGTTGAAAATTATGTCTCATGGTGCAATTCTATCGGCCAAGATTTGGATGCAAAAAATAATCCCCCGAATACCACTCGAACTTCGAAATTATCTGATATTTCCCTCAAGGTTCCCTACAAACAAATAAGCTCGTCAAGTTTTCCAGAAAAATCACTCGCGCTTCGCGCTCGTGATTTTTAAACTGGAAAACTTGACACGTTCATTTGTTTGCAACGAACCTATCGGGAAATATCCGATAATTTCGGAGCTCTTGTGGTATTATATGCGATAATTTTTTGAATATTTTGGTAAACAAACGACACTTAACCAAATAAACCTCTTTTCATGTAATGGCACAATTCTCTTGGCCGAAATTTGGATAGGAAAAATAATCCCCTGAATACCACTCGAGCTTCAAAATTATAGAATATTTCCCTCTAGGTTCCCTGCATACAAATGAAGTCGTCAAGTTTTTCAGGAAAAATCACTCGTCCTTCGCACTCGTGATTTTTTAGCCTGAAAAACTTGACTCCTTCATTTGTTTGCAACGAATCTATCGGGAAATATTCGATAATTTTGAACCACTTGTGGTATTATATGTGAAAAAATTTGATAATGTTCTAAATTACCACGAAATACTACTCGTGAGTCAATCGATGTAGGTCGAACCACTACAGCTTAGCAGGTTCACTTAGTTGAATTGGTCTTCTTGCGACTGGTGAATGTGGATGTGAATGTCCTGAGGAGGACCTAAATCATCTGGTGTGGCAATCTCCACTACATGATAATGAACGAATTGTGTTAAACCGACAATTGGAACTTCAAAAAGTCTTTCCATCATTTGATGTTAGGGTGTTCCTTAGCACACTCAATATTTAAATAATTAAGGATATCGATTCATTCTTTAAAAAAATCAAGATTAATGTACAACACACTCACCGATGTTAATTAGGTGTAGAGCAAATAAGTGTATATAATAAATTGTAATTTGAAATTTTATAGCAGAGTAAACCAATTGGTTGAAAAATGCTTAAATATAAATTTTAAAAATTGATAGAGAAACATTGTGAATTTGGAGAGTAATAGAAAATATTGAACAGATGAGGTGACTAGGACTGGCCCTTTTTACGTAATTTTATCGATTGAGATATAGTCTTATGAAATTGATCTGGCTAAACTTTTCACTGAAAAAATTCTGATCAAAATATCTCAATGGACTATAACACTAGAATATTTTAAAGTATCAACCAGTCTAATTCTTTTTAACTTTTCCATGAACTATTTTTCATAGAAATTCACTAAACTTCTGGAACCATTGGTCACTCTTTTCTTTTAATTTTTTTCATGTGTCAACTGATACATAAAGGTTTTTATAAGTGTTAGATTGGCATGCGAAGCTCTCCTCATCAAGTAATCACTATCATCAATAAAAAAAACAAATTAAATTCGTTAAGGGAATATTTCATACATGAACTGCGCAGACGAATTCGCCCAGTGGACAGAGCACCTTTATTGTTATGCTATAACAGAGATGTAGAACCCAAAAGGCAAGAGAATGAAGATTTTGGAAAATTTCAACCTCCAATGC
Source organism: Diachasmimorpha longicaudata (assembly GCF_034640455.1). Classification (NCBI taxonomy): domain Eukaryota; kingdom Metazoa; phylum Arthropoda; class Insecta; order Hymenoptera; family Braconidae; genus Diachasmimorpha; species Diachasmimorpha longicaudata. Next base: position 1,757,486 of record NC_087234.1, read on the forward strand.
TCGGACGCCTTCTGGCTTTCGCGAATACCTTTGATAATATAATTATGCTTCACGTATTCCGTTAGTTTGCCTCCAGACCTTCTGGTGGTCAAACCATTCCAAATGGCGCTCCACCATGGGTGTGGAGCATTGGAAGGGCACTATAATCATGTAAATCCAACCATCGAAAAACTCACTGAGTCCTGAATCCCATTAGATGTTTTCAATAACAATACCACCTCTTTTGTTGGATTCTCAATCAATCAAATGCTGAACACAATCGAATTGTGAGAGACACTTGTTTTTCGACAATCGAATTGTGAGAGAATTCGGTAGCTCGGAGGACCAGCGTGATGAAGTCCTAAATTAATACTAAACTTAAAGTTAAAGGTGCCTTCAGTTCAATGCCCATGAGGATCTGCAGAACGTCGAGGGGGAGGTTTTTAGAACTTGTGTCGTAGGGTCTAGGAGATGGGGAATTCTCAGGAGAAAAGTGGATGAGGCTTTATTGGAGGTAATTTCAATGAAATATGCATTGCAGGTAATTGAATTGGGAGAGCGTTGAGGAGAATCAGGATGATGTGAAAAGGTGAATGAAAATATTGGGATATAACACTTTTAGGGATTTGGGAAATGGACCATTGAGGAGCAGGCTTCACTACTATGATGTCCTGACATATCTGGACGTGTGCCAGGGACCGTCTCCCCGAGGTTCCCCCTGGGTACGATGTCGACAATTTGATAAAACTTGTGCCATCGTAGCGAATAGTTCTCCAGCTGACTGACAGATCCGGGTTTCTCCAAGACCGAAGGGACCCTGCAGGGTTTCCGTGGATTTTACTGAAAACCATGACCCATGACGTTGTTTCTATATAAGGATTGTGCTGCGCAGACTCATGCAACCACCAGACTATAGTAATTTCCATCAAACCACGCAAACTCTGCTCCAGAAATAGAACAATGTCGGATAAGGACTGGCGTGATCCGTGGGTGTAGCCCAGAATGAATATTGAATTGCAAAGATTAAAAAATAATAATATAAATATTGTAATTGATTGTGACAATTAATTAATTATGCAAATACCGAGGAAAATGAGTGCGCAAAATGTTATGGCGAGCATAAGTCGAACACTTGGGACACGACATGATTCAAGTGTTAAAGCGTCTAACGAAGTTAAATTCGCGGGTGAAGAGAGTAAAGACAAACTGTACGAGCCGAAACATCGACAGAAGGCCTTCCGGGTTATGACGGTTGTTGCATATGTGATATCTGTGAGTCTCGCCGCAATCATATTGTCGTTGTATTATATGTTCATCTGGGATCCTAAGGATCATACGAGATTCGCTGTCAGAGCTGGTGTTAAGCACAATCTCACGGCGAAAGTCGAATGCCTTAACCCAACGTTACCAGCTGGGGTGGAGCTTGCGGATGTCATTGGTAATTAGGGACAAGCTCAGGATTTTATAAAGAAACAATAGTCTGATAATATTTCGGATATCAATCAATAGAATTAAAGTACCCTGAACAGACGAACAGAAATATTCAGTAAAAATTACGTAGAAGTTTGGTAATTCCTAAGTGAGAATAGAAATTCAATTAAAATTCTGGAAGGGCCGGTAAATTGTACAAAGCGCGAGAATTGTATAATGGTAAATAGTACCCAGCGAGTTACGTAATTTTTACGGAGCGTTCGGTTATTTCTATTGGACATTTACCAAACAGCATAACATTTGAACCTCTGTCATTTTTTTATTTGAAATTAAATGAAAAATTGATAGAAATTCTTGGAAAATTCCTGTCCAGATCAGTTTATTTTATTGTACCTTCCTGTATTTTCTACTGTGCCGCACCACAATTTTTCGTTAACTTATTGTGGTTGATTAACGATGAGCGCCGAAGATATACGAGTATTTCCGGCGTTGGATACCGTCATGGGACCTATTGTATCAGCCATTTAGCATCCATCTTCTCGTCACTCATTAGAATTTAAATATTTAGGAGGCCGATCGATATCGAAGTTTTCCTAAGCTTCTAAAGTAATTTTACAAGGCGGCGTAGTAATTTTTCTTAGTCCTGCAGTTTGCGCCGAGATTGTAAAGCAGCGCAGTCATTTTTATCGGAATCACACTATAAAATTTCCGAGACTCTTGTCTTTGCGCACCATTTTTATCGTGGATTTAAGATAAAAACTATCTTAGATCTACAGTTATTTCCAACGTGCGCAAGGATCCGTCATTTTTACCTTAGATCCACCGTTAAAAAACAGTACAGCATAAGCTGAAATACTTTTAATTATTTCAATAAAAAACTATCTACCGTAAAGCCCGGATAATTATAAACACGAGCTTAATAAATTAAACAATATTTTTAAGACATGACAAATGATTTTTTTTTACATTCGCAAATGAGGAAATAATGAATGATAAATTTTCTTCTTTTAACGTTAATAGCGACTTACTTGTGTTTCCAGAAATTCAAGAAAAGACGACTACGAAACCCAATACAACAGATGTCTTGATGCAGGAAAAATTAATTTATCCAGCAGTTTACAACCGAGAGGATCAGCCCATCGAGAGGCCTACGGAAGTAGAAGCCTCCCTCGACCCTTTGCCAACGATCAGTCCCACAAGCTCGGAATACGAAGAAATTTCTGAAGAGAATGTTGAAGGACCTCTAGAAATTGAATTCGATAGCGATACCCTACCCCGTAGATAAATTCAATAGGTGGAAAAAATAAATAAATAATAAATGTCATTTAATATCGATCAGCTATGATTTTCTTCGATTATTCTTTTCTACATTCGAGTACTTCCGAGGTATATTATTGAGTAGTTACATTTATTAATTTGTGTTATAATAAATCAAAAGTAATAACTACTCTCGAGTTGATAATATCAACAATAATACGATTGCCGTTGGTGAAAGAATTTATTGTTTTAATCTGAGAAATCTTCCAATAATTAGTACCAATTAGGTATATAAGTATCTGTTATGTTCATAGGTTTTATTCAATAGAAGAATATTTTTATGTATTTTATTCTTATTAAGTTGTCAAGTTATTTAGTTCGTCTGAAAAGAAATTTGTAAAAACGGGAATTATCGGCGAACTCCGACGATTTCCTACAGTTTTTAAATTTAAATCTTTCCTGAATACCTTAATTTTTGAGAATTCTTCTGTTCACAAAAACATTGCCATGGAATTTTATTTCAATGTACTTATAAGAAAGTGTCAACATTTTAACACTGTTAACATTTTCCTGTAATGAGAGACTGGAAAACTCGTGAGAAAAAAAGAAGAGTTGAGGAATTTTGCTGTAACTTCTACAACTAAAAAAAATAACTTTTCGATTGCAATGGGGACAGGGAGAAAAAGTGCCATTTTTCGTCTACCAGTGAGTATTCGAGTATTTCGTATTCGAGATAAGTAAAAAAATGTGATTTTTGGTGAGGGGGAGGTTTATTATCCCATGAGCCAAAAATCACTTTTTTACGAGCTACGGACACAATTTTTCATTACAATTTATCAGAAAAGTACTTTTCCTCACTGGAAATTACTATATGATTCTTTAGTTGTATTAGTTGATCAGTTGGAAGTTAAATTCTAATTTAATTTAAATTTTAACTGATCCATAAGCTAAAAATATACCACTCAAAGCACTTCTCAACTTTGGTTTGTTTACATTGCTCTGAAAACAATTTGGTTTTTAACTTACAAAAGAACCCTTGTTACATTCATTTTTTTAAATTGTTGATTTTCTTTCTTTCCACCTCTGTCAAATAGGGGCATTGATGTGAAAAATGTTTATGTTATTTAGACGTGATAACTCAGGTCGACACCCAAGTTGTAATTCCCCAATAATATAATTTCGTGAAAAAACATCCGTGAATACAACATCACTTGGAAACGTTATGAATAAATTATTGAGAAACTTTGATGATACCATAGACTATTAAATTTTTAAAAATTCTGGAAAAATTCCAAAGACGCAATATTTTTTTTTATATTCCGGCCTTTCCTGCCGAGAAAAGCAGGATTTCTTCTTTCGGCTAATGGGCCCTAGGGGAAGCTATTTACCTACTAATAACACTAGTTTAGTCATCAACGCCAGGCAATTTCATCAAAAAATATTTATTTAATCATCACAGTATGTACTAATCTCCAGTCATCAACATATGTACACTCTTCTCCGAAGCAATCATTTTGCTAGCTCTCTCGGTCCCAACAATCCCCGCCAGCTGCATCGCATCATATTTGCAATACAGAATGGTGACTGTCATATTACCGTCATTTCCCGCTTTGGGATTCTGGTTAGCCTCATGCATCAAATTGCACATCTCCGAGTAAAACCCCGTAACCGTCGGAGGTGCGAAGAAAATAAGATGTCTGATGCCCTTGACCCTGATCCTCCTGAAGAAGTGAAATCGTTCCGAATAAATCAAGAAGTGGGCATCACTATGAAAAAACATGTCCCTCGCCCTCGCCACTTTTCCCTCCTTCGTGTATTCGCAAATCTGCACAAAGCTCATTTCCTCTTTCTTAAAATAATTCCTCAGCTTAACAAAATCAAAGTACGAAGGTACGAATATCATCGTATGGTTCATAATGCTGTCCTTGTAGTCCGGCAATATCTTCGACAAGAAGAACTCCATTCGTCCATCAATGGCTTGGGCATAGCTGGAAGCCTCAAACTTGTGAAAAACTTGAGGTAACTGCACCACAACTTGACAAACAGTTCCAGAAACACATGGATTAACTATCTTAACTTTGCCAGCGTAATTCTGACATCTTTTATTGAACACCGCATGTATCTCAGGCAATTGTTGACTAGCGAATATCAGAGTTTGTCGATAATACTTTGACCATCCATTGACACTCCAGCTCCTAACCCTCGAAAAATCAGTGCCATGGGGCTTTTTCGGCTGCAGATGGAGATGATCAAGTACGTGAAGTAAGTGGTCCCAATTCTGCATGAAGAACAGCTCAGTCTGGTCCATTATCAACAATTCAATCGACGCCAGAAAATCGTAATCCCTTTCTTCCTCGCCCTCAGCTCCCACCACCATCCTCAATCCCAAAACCGAAGAGATTATGATGTCTGAGGAATAAAAATCCGAGTATAATTTCATCGTCTTTTTCGTGACTGATATCCCGATTTTAAATGTGTCATCAGTGTTTCCCTTGAAGGTTTGCTCGTAGTCCTCAGGTTTCGGATTCTTTTTAGGCATAATTATTTCGCTGCCTCCGAAGTCCTCGAGAAATCGCTTCTTATTCATCACTGATCCTCCTTTGTCCTCTCCAATCAAAATAGAGATGAGAAGCTCAATGATCTTGAGGCAGGAGTGCCTGAAGGGGACAACAATCAAGATCTTGGGACGAACTAAACCCTGATCTCGATATTCGTCAGGTACTTCACCCATTGATGATTTGTTGGACTTCGAGAGCTTGGCATTGTGATGAAGAATTTTGGTTCTGGTCTTCAAAAGATGATTTACTGCGTGAAGACAATACACAAATCGTATCTCGTTTTCGTTTGAGAAAGTCCTCTCGGGATATAGCAAATCCTGGTAATTATTTATTACAGAGAATAGTTCTTTTTGGAGAGGAGTTAGTGGGCTGGGATTGGAGTTCAGGTTGTCCTTTATATTGAGGTAGTTGGCTCTCGTGAGGTTGTTCTGAATCTGCGATTTGATGTAAAGATTGTCCCAGTCAATTTGGGAAATTACTGAGGGAACAGAACCGGATTTGGCGAAGTTTTTACGCTCGAGAATTTTCGGAGTTTTTGAATGTGATGAATTGGTGGGGATCTTCGGAATTTGGTAGACGAGTCTCCCCAGGACTGGCCAGGTTATCGTTTGCGTTTCGGGAGAGACATTAGAAGAAAGGACCTGGTGGAGTTCGTCGGAAAGGTCGTGATTCAGGTGGAGGGAAAAGGGGTCTTTTATTATTCCCTGGTCTTCCCGAGAGGTTTCCTCATCCTCTTCGTCTTGTTCTTTTATCTGAATTTGAGTCATCCCGTCGTTATCTCCAATGTCTTCTTCGTTTTCGCTCATTTCTCTATTTTCTAATGCCGAAATTGCTTCGGTGTTTACCTCCTCATCGGAAGAATTTTCAGCTTCTGAATTCAATTCTTCTTTATCTCCTGCATCTCCTGCATCTTCATGTTGAAAATCTTCAGCTTCATCCTCTTCCTCACTTTCAGATTCAGATTCAATGGCTATTCTAGTCTTTTTCTGAGAATTATTATGAAATGTAGAGAGAAGAGTCTTCATGGAATCCTCTTCCTCTTCTGAAGATTCAGAATCATGTCGGCGTTTCTTTGCCTCTTGTTCTGCTAGGATTCTTCTTCTATTTTCTATCTCAGCATTTTTAGCGTCTCGATCTTTAACGTAGGAGGCCTCTCGCAAGTTGAATTTTCCCTTTTTTTGTTTGGCTTTTGGTTTTTGGAATTTGTCGTTGCGACGAGCTTGTTTACCACCACGAATTGGTCGTCTACCTCTCGCCATTTTTGTTGACGTAAAAAGCCTGAAATTAAGAGTTTTATAATGATTTCAATTTCATAATTATCATTAACGAGAAATATATGTGGATTTATCTCTTTAGTTATATTTAGTACAGTCAGTTTTGCTGATATATTACCAATGGACATCCCAATGGCTATTTCGCTCTTCAACTAGGCGACATTTCAACTAAACATTCCAACGTATGTTTCTGCAACTGAGTAATGTCAACTACAACAATATTAACCGATTTTTTCAAATTGTTACATTAATGAAAATTTAAAAAATCGTTTTCATGTATTTGAGGTTTCAACTGACACATGAATAATTTAATAATGCTTTGTTATCCAATGATCAAGTGTGTTTTACACAACAATGGATATCAACATTGGAAAACATCAATCATTTCTTATAAAATTATATCGAGATTTATCCTGTTCCCTTGCGTCCCTAATCCTATCCAACAATTTTCTGTGACGCCATGAAATGTAAAACATATATAAAGTTCCCGTCTTACATTTGTGTTTATCTATTTATCATGCATTTTCATTATTTTAGTTGACATGTCGTAGTGAAAATGTCGCCCAGGTAATAAGTCATGTAAATATAATGAAGAGAAATGAGTGACACTCCTCGTAAGATTTTAAACTAAGAGAAAAATTTAGTAAAGCGAAGGATTATTTTTTGACTCAATCATTTGGTATTGTTTAATAATTCCAACGAAAATAATTAATTGATGCAACGAAATATGTCTGCACTTTTATACAATTGCGTGATTAAACTGTACACTGAGCAAAAAAATGAGTGAATCAAAAAAATATTGTTTTGAATAGTGGCAAAGAAATATTTTTTAGAAAGAAATGAATTATTTTTCGTTTTTATGGCATTTAAAGGCAATCGATTTTTCTAAATGGTTAACAATAAATCGAAGCAAACGAATTTGTATTGATTCACGAAAATATTGTCTTGGTACTATTGGAAACAATATTTCCACTCGTTATTTCTTACTACAAAAAATCCAAAACATAAATTTGAATGATTAAGACCCGTCAATTCGAAGGCAAACAAATCAATCATCAAGTTCTCCTGAATATTCATATTTTACGTATTACAGGAATCTATTAATAATTGCTATTAATTATCATAGCTGTGTGTCTGACAACTTTTGACTATGAACTGAAATTGGAATAATAATTATGGTAACACCCACGTGCTTGTGTTGTCACTCGAAGTCGATATTTTTCACCCCTTAACAGCTGATAATACTCGATTTACAACAACTGTTGAAACTCTTCTAAGCGCTGTTTATGGGATTCAACTCATCCTTCGACTTCAAATAATTATTCACACATCAAATCACGAATTAAGGCCAATTACAGAGGCGACGTACGTGTGCAATTGGTACGGTAATGAGAGGTTATGTTTGATCGGAATGTCGACGGCGCCAATAATTGGCTGTTCCAATTACTCATTCCACTCCATTGAGATTCCATAAAATTTTGTACCGACGGCGATACAAAATTTCCGAGAGATTTCCACTTTTCTGTTTTTCTCAAAATATCGTTATACGCGTCATAGATAGCAAGTTATTTTTTATTGTTTGTATGTACGTGTGAAACACTTTTTTACATATTTGACAGTGAATTGTTAGTTAATTAGCAAATAATTAAATTGTATTCATTGAATATTAGAACCATGGAAAATTATGCAAAGAATGTTTTATTTTAGAGGCTTGAGCTACGACAATAAATTTTACGATTTATTATTTGTATCCACTCCCAAGTTTCTGAAACTAATCATTTCGAAAGGCTGTTTTTTTTTTCATTTTCAAAAGGGTTTAAAAATAATACAAATGGCTTGAACCTTTTCTCAAAAGTTTAAATTATTGAGTACAATATTTGAACGCCAGAGGCTAAATCTAGTAATACCATATGGAAGTCATAGGGACCCTATATGGTAAGTAGCGGTCTACGCGACAGCCTATGATGGGACAAAATTTCAAATTACTTGAATTTTTTTTTTAATTACTTGAATTGTTTAATTATTTAAAATGCTATTTTCGAAAAGTGCTGCAAGGGGGGGGGATAACAATTATCGCCAAATTTCATATGTTTATGTTTTAGACAATTCTACATAATTTCCAATTAAAATTCGAAAATGTCATAATTGAACGATTGCAAAATTGCCATTCCAAATAAAAAAGTAATTCTAATTGCAAAAATATTGATAATATTTTTCGTAAATTAGCCGGAAGAACAGTAGATTAAGATTAAATAAATGACCGTCTGATTAAATCCATTAACGACTAATTAATCAAATACGAAAAAATTCCTATCACCTTCGCAAACAGATATGACTCTATTCCATATGCGATTGAGTGATAATGACGTACATACCGTTTATTGAACTCATGACGTTGCTGTACATCATAAAAATATTTTTTCCTGTAGTTACGAGCTAACAACTCTGACGCAAAATTCCTGTGAATTTCACTACGTGTGAAAAATATGCAGTACTAGCAAGATGAGTCTTCCTAGAAGTGATTATCATCAGCCAGATTCCTGTACATGAAAGAGACTGGATTTTTTCTTCGCATATCATTTGCATAAAACACTATCAACGTTGAGGATAAATTATTAGCGATTTCGGTCATCAAAACCGCCAACTTCTTTTTTTTTATTATTTGTTTATAGTAATGGAACCTATAATGTCTAATGTTATTTACAATATCATTCTGTTACATTTCTTTTCTGTATATATTTATTTTGTTTTACCTACAATATATAATTTGCTAAATTTGTATTTGATATTTTTTTTAATCGGCAAACTTCCTCTATGAACCTATGGTCAGAAGACCATAGACCAATCTGCGTCCCGCAGGGGCATCTGATTTTTTTATGTTTATTTAGTGTTTGGCAGAACAATATTTTATAAATACAAAGTCTTTAAATACTTTCGGACTTGATATTTGCCACATTCCAAGAACAAATTATCTGAATATTTTGTTGTTCTTTATGTCACGGACCTAAGTATTAGAGTCTTTTCTATTTAAGACCAGTCAAAGTACTAAATATTTTGTTATTTAATACTTGATGCATCTCTAAATATCAAAAGTACTGAGTTTTTAATGCAAAACGAAATCCTTAATTTTCTAATACTCAATATGGCGTATTTAAGTATTTTCTTAGTAATAATTTTTTCCACGTTTGAATCTAACAGAACCTCTTTTTTTTGTAAATGTTAATATTTATGTAAAGGTGCCAAGTATAGCCGATCAGGCTTTTTACATTTTTATTATTTGTTGATATTCCGATACTTTTAACGAGTTGAAAATGATGAATTTATTATAAGAACGCTGTGTACTATCCTTCAATATAAACTATAATATTATTTTAGATGAAAGACTTTTGATAACAATCGATCTATTTTTCCACAAATGTTCTTTAAAAATGTGAAATTAACGAACAACTGTTAACTACTCAGATTCAATATTATGAAGGCAAACAAATTAAATGTATGTAGACTAGCTTTTAAACATGAAACATATATGAAAATTGAAGTATATTAATCGTGAAATGTTTCAACAAATTAAAAAAATAATGATACTATTTTTGGAAATTGCGGTGAAAAAAGTATATAGCAGCAGGTAGCAGGGAGCAGGTAGCAGGGTAGCAGGTAGCAGGATAGCAGGATTTTCTATTTTCTCCATACATTTCATTCATGCATGGCATTTTTCTATTTTTTCTTTTTTTTCTATTTTTTTCTTTTTTCTAGTTCTACGCCAGCATAATTCATCATATTAAAGGTGTATCCAACAATTGACAAATTCTTCATTAGATTTAATACGCCGTTGTCGCTCATCAGCACCCGTAAGTTACATATAAATTATTTAATGTACAATTTTTCAACAAAATATATGAATTTAAAAAATAAAAATCGAAGGCTAAAAATTTACAATTGTGATTCAATTTTACTCAATTTTATAAATTGTCCTGACACGATGATCAATTCTAATTTCATAATTACAAACATCTTGAATTGAAAAGACTCATTACTTTATTAATAAAAGTTCATTAGTGGCTCATTGATTTATTTTTAACTAGAAATTATCATAAAAATCCATAAGTACACATTTTATCAGTTAGTTCCAATACAGATTAATTTTGTTTTATTGCTCAAAATATAAAATATCAAGTATTTCGATATAAACTATTTAATAATTTAGAACCAAATCAAGCAGTAAATACTAGCGATAGCCACTATTAAGGGAGCTTTCAACTATGGCGTATGCGAATATTTAATTTGTTTTTTAATACCAAATTTTTAATATTCACTGATTTCATCGATTATCAATACTGAATACTATTCAACCCCCCCCCCTCCCCCATTTACTATTTAAACTAGTAATTAAATAAAATTATACACAAATAGACTTAACACTGATTTAGACCAAGTTAAACAAGTTGCAAATACTATGACCCTAGGGATATATTATTTTCACATAAACCGGCAATAAACAAGAAAATCTTTTTTGTTCTTAACTGTTAATATTACGTATTATACGAACACCGTTGTGTTGCTCGTAATAAAAAATCGTATCTGTGTGTGCCGTGCACTTGATTATTACATGAACAGTATTCCCAGCGGTTGAGTGCTTGGAGTCATAAGGCAGATCATTTATGGCTATCACCTCTAAACATTACTAGAATGTGATATTAATGGACAGAAGATTATGGAAAATATTATAATATTATAGACATACTTATTAATATATTCAATAATAGTATTCACTAAAAATTAATGAGATATATATTGGATTATGAATAGGGATTGACTCAATAATATAAAAACGATTTAACTATAAACTTTAATTATTTATTATCGCACGCAGAAGGTATATCTTTCTGGTATGATGTCTCCAGACAGATCAACTGACTCTTAGTGACCAAACATTTCACACTCTAGACCCATTCGACAAAAGGCCCTTGTTCATTCACTCCTTTGTCTTTCTTCTCTGGTTCTATTTATGAAAACCATTCTAAACATTTCGGTACTGGTCGAAGAAAAACTATAAAAACTATAACATACTGACATCGACTGAAAACAGCTATACACAGACGATTCATTTTTCTCCACACATATCAAGCACTCTCAATAATATATTACCAATGAGTATATAAATATAAATTGATCGTATCATCCTTCCCTCGAACACCGAAATCCTATGCACCTGATGCATAATCCAAATGTCCTGAGTTCTGAACTATCAATTTTTTAAGTAAAATTACATTGAGAGTACTGGAAATCCTGATGAATTCCCGTCTGACCTAATTCAAAATCAATTAGAAAATGGGAGGTCAATATTAAATTTTTTCATCTTACATGCATGTGTGTTTGGGTGCGTGTGTGTGTTTGTAGAACTCAAGCGTTATGAATTATTTACATGAAGTGGCTCCCAACATTTCTTCATCATTTGACGTTGGACGTAGGCAGAACTTACATATCATGTCCTTTAAAAATGCGCTGCCCTTCAATATTGAAAGTGAAAATATATTCTATGTTGCAATATTTTTATATGCTCATAATATGTTTGCAACAATTCGCAAATTCTTCATTAAATTTAATACGCCGTCGTCATCACATGTTTTGTCCAATAATATTTTCGCATATTTATCTACCATAATAACAACAATAATAATAATAATTTATTTTCGTTCCACTGCGTAGCTTTACATTTTTTACAGTCGCCTCCAGGTCTTCGGAAATTAGACACGTCCTACAATATTCAGTGTAGACATGACCTATCTGGAGAGCAGAATTATCCCTGCATACATATTATATCTTATCTATCTCAATATCTAATAATAATTAATAAGTGAGAGTAGTAAGATTATTAGTTGTGTTATTAATAATAAAACTACTGAACATCCTGATCCTAAAATTTATCATATTTGTCTAGTAATATTTGTAAGTGTAATCCATTTATGTTATATTGTTGTAGCATGAGGAGATCACTGAAAACGGATGATTGTATGGTTGAGGAGCTTAGGCATGTGATGATGAATTGGAACAGCACGTTGTACGGAATAAAACCTTGGAAAAACAGCATTAGAGTCTGCGGAGTGGGAAAGTATGGTGAAGTGCTTGCCGGAAGTAGGAAGGAGACAAACGAGATTAATTAACCCTTCTGTTGGCTTGTGTTTATCTACGAGCACCAGTTCATTTTCAATAGTTTATTGTGGTGGGACATAACCAAACGCTGGTCCTGTTACGACACCGTGATCATTTATAAAATCACGCGGAGAGATATTTTTAATAAAAATTGCGTTTTTTTTTCGTAATTGCAAAGCGAGGTGTCATTGTAAAAAATATTACGGAATTTTTCCTGAAAGTTTCATAGTTTTTATCTGAATCTTGTGTGGAAAGCTACCGTACTGTCACGTAAAGTTTTCCTGTTGATTTTGTAAGCGATGAAGGACATGTGGGTTCCGTAATTTTTACTGGATATTTCTCTTTTCCATGTTTCGATAAATAAAAGTGGAAGAATGTTGGTTTATCGTATTGTGACTCTAATTTTCTTTGACAAATGGCACGTCCAGAGGATTCAGTGAATTGAGTCTGATCAAACCGGTTATCTGATGCCATTTATGAATCAATAATTGTCTAAATGAGGTAAAAATGTCCTTTGTTTCTACACGGAGATAACTAGAAAATAAAAAGCTCGTGGCAGCTTGAAAAAAAGCTTTCAATTCCAAACAAAAGACGTACATTGAGAAGAACATATTATTTTGCAAAATATATTCACTCGACTCCAGTAAATCTAAATTAATATTTTCATAAGATGTGCTACTGCCAAGTAAATTTAATTGTAATTAGCAAATATTCTTGGCACAAATATTTTTTTCTCAGTGCAACGTGACAGCTACGAAACAGTTCCAGTATTGACACTGAAAATTTTTCCAGGGAAAAACGTGAATTGTTCCCTGTATTTTGGTGAAGGTGCTAGGAAAATCCTTAATTTTCATGAAATTTATCAGAAATTTAGGAAAACCTTAGCATTAATAGGACTAAATTTTTTTACTGACTCCAGACCGCAATTTCTTCCCGCACTCGTATTGAAATTCTTCTGTAAAGTTTCCCTTCGTATTTTTGTGCACCTTCAGGTGCTGACAACTATCGCGTTTTAATCTTCCGGGCAACATCCGGAGTCTTTCAACATTAAAATATGACTGGATTTATTACTTTAGATAATCAGAATAATTGCGGACAACAATGACTAGAGATTTATTGCATAACAAGAAAAAAAACCACAATTTTTTTTGAAAATGTCGGTATCATGTCTCTTTAACACAAACAAATTCAACACATATTTGAACAGATGTATTTTTAATACAATGAAACATCAACTGTTTTTACACAAACAAGTACAACACAGACATTACACACAATCAATTTAAACACAGCGGGAGCAGAATTGGGGGAGCACCCGATAATCGGTAGATTCCGGGTTCGATTCGCGGTCCGGTCTATCAATTTTTCGAATAAACTTTTCTTGGAAAATGACATTTAGCTTAATAAAGTCCTGGTCCTCTGGTCCTGGTCCTCTTCCTACCTCATCCAAAATCCTATCCAACAATTTCCTGTGACGTCACAAAATGTGGAGCGTTGTACAAATTCGCTGTCTTACCTGTGAGCTACACATTCATGTAGGATCGTAGGTTGGAGTATTTTATGAATTATGAAATAACAATTATCTTTATTAAAACTTATACAGAAAAAATATAAATGAACACGTGAAAATGAATTTGTGATCTGCTCGATGTCACTCCTTCGAAATCTTGCGACCAACTAAACCCTCTACCGATCTCTCTTCCAAAAAGTCCAGTTGTTTCTTTACTTTATTTACCTCTCTTAAAACTAATCATACAAAGGTCTCACTCGTAAAACTAAGGCAACCTTTGTCCTAAACAAGGAGTGCGTTCACACTCAGGACCACACTCCTGCACTCCTGTCCCTGTTCACGAGTTAATGCGTTCCACGTTGTGCGACCCAAACATTCGTCGATATTTGACACTTAAATTTCTAAATACACACTCTTACAAAAAACTAAACTAGACTCTCTCAAAACTTATCGCTATTTTACCTAGAACTAAAACACAATGGGTACAAAAACTCTTTTACAAAAAATACGAGAACATAAATAAAAAGAAATAAATTCTTAGTCACTACATTCATGTTGAAGTTGATTATGTGAGGTCTTTTGTCGGTTGTTGATGTTTATGACAAATGCAATGAATCATGATTAAATGATCAGACGTGTGTATCCCGGTTTAATTATTTTATTTTATACGCTGGAAAGGCACCACCGCTCTGCTTCGTTTCCTTAAAGGAACTGACTAAAAGACAAGGGATACAACACCCTAGACCTGATGTCTCTCATCATCAATGGTCCCACTCATGCACTGCACCTCTGTATACATTCAGTAAAACAGAGCATACACATCACCCCCAAACTTCCTAAAATTTTCTCACAAAAATGTTTTCTACTTTCAAGTGGAAGCACCAGAATAAAATAAATACTAATCGTACAAAGATCTAGTCATTCCATCTGCAAATTAATTTTTGACAAACATTCAAAATCTAAACTCCAATAATTTTGAAATGGTAAATGTCAACCTTTCCTTGCGTTGACCAGACATGTAGGGAAACTGTTAAATCAAGGTGTTTATGAGAGAGCGGATCTCAAGGGGATGCGTCGAGTAATTAAAGCCTTCACTTGACCTTTACAATTGTTGATGATCTTTGATGGATTATGTAAATAACTACCGGTAGGGAAAACTTCAATAAAGACGATAGTCTGATAAATTTAATGTTAAATTGGGCGCCCCATGTGGCAGACGACTCATTACGTCTCTTTCAACCTATCATATATGGTTTAATAAAGATTATTCCGAAAATACGGACTTTTCAAATAACAGCACATAATAATAATAATTTTTGCATTGAAATTTTTTTGCCGTAAGAAGGTTGGTAGGACGGAAAGTATTGAATAAAACATGTATAGACTTTTACAAATAATTTCCCGATCATGCCACCTGTTTTCGGGCCCAAAATTATTTGAATACTATTTACTAATGATTTTTGCATGGTGAAGTACCAAATGAATAAGCGGTCCACCTACGTATACCGGCCAACAGACAAAAAAAATATTCAGACCTTTTTTCTTCCTAACTTTATAATGAATAATTTTGTATTCATATTTTTTTCTCTATTGTCGATATTTATCGAGATATGGAATAAAAACCAATAAATTCGTGAATTCCAATTGTTTGAGCAATACTTCCGCGGTGAAATTAGGCGACGAGGGGTGGGGGGGGGGGGGTATTTTTCATCGTTCCCTTCCTCAACATTAATATAAACAATCAAAGTAGACAGATCTTTTATAGAAATTTTTCGCCTTAAAAACCCCGATGGCTCGACCAAGTAAACTAATGATGCATTTGAAATCCTCAAAATGGCGTTCCCCAAAATTCCAGGGAATCCCAATAATAATAAAAAAATTAAACCTTATTAGAAATTTTCACAAACACAAAAACTACCTGAACCCCACAAACTTAAAAAAAAACACTCATAATATCCCCCCCCCCTCGCACTCCCCTCTGCGCGCGCAGGCGCCACCCCACCAGATGTCAGCACATGCGACTTTTCCCAAAACTCACATACACTGGCAAAATAAAAAAAAAAATCTTATCCCTGTGTTGCATCCTCTCGTATCTCGCAGCGGGAGCCGAGGGCGCTTCTACGGTAAGCCGTGAAACACAAAACGTCGTGAAAATTTTCAGTTGAATTCCCCCCGATTCCGGGTTGTTCCCTGAGCATAAAAACATCGAAGTAATAAATTAAAAAAACAGCCAGCAATAACCGACTGACACCCGCTGATCCTAGTCGCCTAGACTCCAGTGATGCGGTGACGATGCGTGCAACGACTACCTCGACATCTCGACTAATTGGAATTAATTGATAATTAAACAATCATCGAGGAACGGAGAAGTATTTTTTTAATTCCCCTGGACTTGTCTGCCTCACACAACATCATCCCGGGTGGAATAGTCTGATGAGACACTCTATTGAATATCTGGTGGTAAGATGGCTGTGCAGCTGGACGGCGGGGGGAAAGAAGACTTGAAAACACAATTTATAACCCGCGAGGGTACTTACAAACTTATGACACTATCGGAATATTCGAGGCCAAACAGAGTTGGTAATACAGACACGAGGGATAGTGCATCGGTTAGAGTGTCATTCGTAACATTACCTGATCCAGCCGATCCCAGTGGTACACAGGGTCTTGGTGATCGAATGTGCTTCAATTTTGGAAAAGAATTATATGTTTACGTTTATCGTGGAGTCAAAAAGGTAATTAATAACGTTTAATTTAGTTCAAATAAGTCAAACAATCTCTACAATTATTCACCTTATTTTTATTTTAAAATCAATGTATTATTTTTTACATAACCTAGAAAGTAATGTCGAGATAAAAAAGAATGACTCCATCTTTGACTTTAGAATCACCACACCTATTTGGAAAAAATACAATGAATCAAGTTTTTTTATTTTGGTTTTTTATGAAAGAGGAGCCGTTTTGGTTTATCCATCGAGTCGGGAGGGGTTTGGGTCATGTCATGGGGGCTTGAGGGGGAAGATCATGAAGGATGAGGTGGGAGTGAAGAGGGGTTGATGAAGATTTATTGTTGAATTATTAGGCGGTGGATTTGAACAAACCGGTGGATAAGAAGCTGTACAAGGGAACAAATCCAACGTGCCACAATTTTAATCAGACAACTGCTACTGCTGAGATTGCACCACTTCTCGTGGGGTTTTCAACTGGACAAATACAATTAATCGATCCTATCAAGAAGGAGTTGAATAAATTGTATAATGAAGAGGTAGGAATCATGAGATGGGGGTTAAAATAATGTCGGTAATATTTTATCGTTGATTCGTAATTTAATACTGATCCAATTAAGTAATAGTGTCTCGTTCGTTCAGATGCTGCCAGCTATCATATTTCAATTATTTTGCGAGTTTTAATAATCTGTCAAGGTTGAAATTCCTTTGGAGTTATTATATTCATTTATAAACGAAGTTGCAGACCGCGACGAAATGATTCAGTGAATGATAACAGAAGAAAATGTTAGTAACGTTAACTCATACTGGGACAGAAATAATTCTTAATGGAGTTATCCCGATGAGAATGCTAAAATGAGATGAAAAACCTCGTAATTGAGTTTTTGATTACATAAAAGTCGAATAAAGATGCATAATTAATAGTTAATGATTTTAATACGCTTTTATTCAAACAAGAAAAGTTCAACCGATAAACTGATTTAGTAAATAACAGGGAACAATTTAATTGACGACAATTTGTGCAGTGGCAGCCCGAACAAGGGCCTCTTCATTACAACATTAAAATGGGATTAAAAATTAACCGAATTTTAAAATAGTTCAAAGCTCGATAGAGATGTTTAAAGTATTGCAAGGGCCTGCTACACAACGCCACAGATTCAATTTTATTTTTCAATCATTAAATTTCTCATCCATATGAAATTGTTCATAGAATTATGATATTGTTAACATTCGTTATCAATAAACAATGAACAGTTACAATTTTTTAAACGTGATTTTTTTTAGATATGAAGTCCATGTTTCGCAAAATTGTGAATTTGAATTAATCTATTGCTCTTCTGAACGAATGATTGTGATGGTGAAAAAGTCATTATAGAAAAATTAATCATAGAAAACATTTATAATTCAAAAAGGACAATTTTAAAAATAATACTATTTATTATGCTCTAAAAGTAAACTTCAATTTTTCTTCCACTTTGTTAAATGTTCCCTAAGACGCTCCTATCGAGATCGAATTTCAAACTTTTAAAGTTTAAATAATAAAATCATTGTGACACGTGTGAAAACTCAGGGTCAAATGCGCGTCACATTTCCCTCATAATGGTTGATTAGGACAGTAAAATCCAAATAACCAAAGTACTTGAATAATTGTCATTCCATTCTGTCCCTTCAAGAATAACATTAAAAAAAATAATAATTAAATGTAATGTTCCAGAGACTGATAGACAAGACAAAAGTGACCTGCATAAAGTGGGTCCCAGGCTCGAGCAACCTCTTCCTAGTGTCTCACAGCTCAGGTCAACTCTACCTCTACAACTGGGAGCTCCCTTGTGGTACGACCCCACCTCATTACCAGCCCTTCAAATCCGGGGATGGTTTCGCAATTCATACCTGCAAAACAAAATCCACCCGTAATCCCCTGTACCGATGGGTCATTGGAGCTGAGGGTTGTTGCATCAACGAATTTGCCTTCAGCCCCTGCGGAACAAATCTAGCTGTTGTATCACAAGACGGCTTCCTCCGGGTGTTTCACTATGACACAATGGAACTTGTAGGTTCAGCGAGAAGCTATTTTGGTGGTTTTTTATGTGTCTGTTGGTCGCCAGACGGTCGTTACGTTGTTGTGGGAGGTGAGGATGATCTTGTGACTATCTGGAGCTTCAACGAAAAACGAGTAGTTGCCCGGGGTCAGGGCCACCACAGTTGGGTGAGCGTTGTAGCATTTGATCCATTCACAACGTCTTATGGAGAAGCTGATCCTGATTTCAGTGGATCTGATGACGAGGCGATACATGGCAATCACAACAATCATTATCACGAGAAAACAAAAAGAACTTCCACAGCTTCTCAAGGATTAAATTCAAACAGAAATTCTTGTGGCTCTGAACTGAGAGTATCCGGTGGCACTTGTTACAGATTAGGAAGTGTCTCTGAAGATACCCAATTGTGCCTGTGGGATATCACTGAAGATGTACTGCGGCAGCCTGTGTGTGCCAAACAGAGGGCATCCACTGCTGGATCTGGTACATTCACCTCATCTGGTACTTTCACCAGTGGTAATGGATCCACTTCGAATCATTTCAACAATAGCAAATACAATAACATGAATAATATCTCCAAGGATGACAGGAATGATACAACAGCAAGTGTTGCTGTTTCTACTGTTAATTCATTGACTCAAAGATTTGCTGGTCTTGGTTTTGGTGATAGAAAGGGTGATAATCATAAGAGAAACTTTAGTCTACCATTAAGAAGTACAAGTACAAGTAATAGTAATGTACAAGTGCAGAATAGTGGTGAAAAATCAACGACTAACGGAAGTAATATGAACAGTGTCAGTGGTTTTGGTGGTAAAAAAGTTAGTTCTGTGATGGATGATCCAATGAGATTAATTGGTACAGCATGGTGTCCGAGATTTGATGAGTGTCCTGTACTTGAGCCACTTGTTTGCAAAAAATTGGCACACGAGAGACTGACTGAATTAGTTTTTAGGGAGGATTGCTTCGTTACAGCTTGTCAGGATGGATATGTTTATACATGGGCAAGACCTGGGCATATGGTAGGTCCACTTACTATTAGCAGCACACTGCACAGGCCACATCACCATAGTAATGTACACAGTAATATCAATTCCATGCGACTTAATGATCTCTGATGGGGGAATTTCGACGGGGGTTAACTAAGTTATTCGACAAGTTGATAATACAAAATTTTGATGATTATTGGAATTAATACTGTTTGGTCTGGTAGTCGTCAGTAGAGGAACAACAAATTTATTTCCTGGCAAAATATTACTTTACACTGTTTATTGTATCGTTTATCAGCTTATTCTCTTTCCTTCCATTGAAACTGAAATTATACGAGCATCAGATTGCATTACGGCTTTGAGTTTTGAGAGATATTTCATCATTGTTTCAAGGATCAATGTATTATTATCTTGTTATGTAACAATTTTAGCTGTATGTGGAGAATTGTTTGTGGAAATCATGAAAAAATTGAGGGTTTTACTTGACGTAAAGAATATCAACTTTTTCAGAATTTCCTTTTGATTTTATTCAGGGCCCAGTGACATGTGAGATCAAAGAGAAAAATATTCCAGATTGAAAGTTGATATTCTCTCATCATTTTTACTCAGAAAAGATATTTTTTTCATTATTGATTTACTCACACTGAAGCACATATAATCGAAATTCATCTTCATTTCTCTAGTATATTTTATACATATACTTTATCTATAGAATAAAAACAGTTCATAGTTTTTTCCTTCAAATTAATGAGCTGAACGAAAAAAAAAAACAAATTTTCAATTCGATGAGGTATTATCATTCATTTTCTTCAACCAACTAATAATACTATCGAATAAAAGTATTTTCATGCTATATATTCAATACTTTTCGGTTCTTCAAAAAAATTAAGCTAAACATGACAAAAATATTAATTTTTTATTTTTATTTCCAATTAAATGCGGTTCCATTCTCGTGAACGAAGTGAGGGAATAAACGTTTAAAAGAATTCTAAAGTAAAAATAGTACGAACATACAGAACATTTTTCTCTCTAATCTCAACTAATCAAGTAGCGACGAATAGCTCTCAAAAAGTAATACTCTCAATTTTTTCAGAAATTTTGGAGAAATTGGAATATGTTAATAGGCTGTTTATCAAAAAATCCTTCACATATTGCATTTAAATAAATAAATAATTCATTGTCTAAGTTCAGTGAGTCACCTATAATCATAATTATCTGTCCTAATTATCCTTTAGGTGCTCACCGATGGTTAATTTGTTTTGAACGCAAATTATGTCAATTTTGTTTTCTAAAGAAAAAGAAAATTAATTTATTGTCTTGAAAATGTTGCCAATAGAAATTGAAACGTTAATACATAGGCTAATCTTTGTTGTTGCTTTTTTTCGTCGTAATAACCAGGCTAAATAATAATAATTTTAATCAATCAAGGAAATGGGGGAATTGGAAAGAGAAAGAGGAAAAGTCCTTTTCATCATACAAATTTTTACATTGCACTTGGTTTTAATGGGGAATTGTTTCAGATACGAAACAACAATATATCGGAGATGAATATATTGAATTTTATTCAGTTGTTGAAGGGATTCTCTTACATTTGAAACAAATTATTTCGATTTGTTGGGAAAACCTGTAAGACAAGATGCGAAGGAAAATTATATTACTGAAGTGGAGGTTGGATTTAACAGTGAAGTGGCACTTGCCTCAATTTTTAAGTTCAAAAAATTTTGACCTATTTTGGGGACTATATAACTCTGTAATAATTGTACTTTATAGCATTTTCGTCAAAAATTTGCCGTTATCGAGATTATGGATATTTTATGATTGGTAGCGTCTAAAAGAGTAAAAAAAAATCTTCCTGTTTGATAATAAGGATTTGACTTGAAGATTTAGTGGGTTTCGAAGGAAATGTCAGAAGGCATTGTTTAAAGAAAATAGAATTTTCAGCGAAAAACCTTCAATTTTTCCTCAAAACCACTTATTCTTGCGGATTCGATAGTTTCCTCAATACTTTGCCACTTCACTGAATTATCAATTATTTAAACATTTTCCTTATTCTTCGTGTTAAAAGTATTAGATAGACTTTTAGGTATTTATCCAAAGTGCGATATTGCGTGTGAAGGACACTGCAAGTTACATCATCTCAATTATTTTAATTAACATATATATTTTTTCAAGAGAAATTAATAATTGATTTAGTGATGTATGTGGTTGTGTGCCATTCCTTGGGGATTTGGGAGGGGGGAGGGGGTGGGGGAAGAGATGTTTAATCTTCACTTTCTCTGAATTTCATAAATACAGAAAGGAAAAGAACGAACACCTACATAAAATCCACTCATTTGTTTTTTTAATTAAATTACTAGAGAATTTATCTATAATTTTTGTGTTAAGTTCCCTTCCCCGACCCCTTCATTCTTTGTTCGATTTATCAACAGGGCAGGTCCCTCTAAACAAAAAACGAAGAAAAGGAAATCATTAAATCATTTTTAAAAGTCCCCAAACTCTTTATATTGAGCATTTAGTTTATAGAAATTAGAACTAAATGTAGATGGAATGCTAGACAATTTATTCAATATTATTAATGATAATCCAACAACAACAATCATCCCCCCCCCCATCCACCTCCATTTATCATTCATAAATTTGTGAGATTTAATTTTCTTTTTGTTAAACTGAATTTTCATTACTGTAAAAATAATAATAAATCATGAAAACCAAAAGAGGAAAAGGGGAATGTGTAGATAATTAATTAGTTTTTTTTATTGTCATAAGTTGAATGAGACCCGTGCTTGCTTCCCTGCTTGAGATTAATATTTCTTTTGGCGAGTGAATGTGTGTTACCGAGAGTATAATGAAAAAATATATACAATGGGAGAAAGAATGTGAATTCTAGAGATAACGAGATGATAAACCATTAATAAAATAAGTTATTCGATGCCACATGAGATTAATTATTTACTTTCTTATATGTTTACCGATAGAAAAATATAAAAATATAATTGACGACATTCAGTTAATTTATGGGTACAAATTTAAAATAATATTTTCGAAATGTTCGTTACTGCTGATATTTTTAATACTCAAAATATAAGTTATGGTCGGCTTATCTGTAATTTTTTCATCCAGAATTTTTTATAAAATTCATATCGATAGCTATATTATATTATTTTTCGTGAATTATTTGTTTCTTAATGAATGAGTTGTGCGATATGGCTTTGGCTATTGCGAGATAACGTGGATTTGCTGCTATCCCCAATACTTATCGCATGGTACGTATAAATTATGATTTCCTTCCTTTGCTGTTTAATTTTCATTTAGTTTAATGGACACATGAATCATTTACCCAAAAATTTTTGTCAAATAAAAGGTGGATGAATCAAATTTTTTCATTTCGGTGGGAATCAAATTTTTGTCAGAGTGATCCAACGGAGTAATTACAGTGAAATGTTATAACTGAATGATAACACATCAGATTTTTTATAGAAAATAAGATATCGACTGAGTTTCGTCCTCTTGCAAATTGATCTCGATTTTTTTCGACGGCTGAGGCGGTTCTGAAAGTATTTTTCAATTTCCAATTTTTTCGACGACCCATTTTGAAGATGTAGTTAATTTTGTTTTTTCGTTATTTATTTGAGTACTTGGATTCCAGTCAACCAATTTTTATTTATCTGGAATTAAATTTTCAGTCTCACAATTTGATTTTTATAATATGTTTTTTCTTATTCATTGATATCTATTAAGAATGTATGTAGATCTAAATAGAAAGATAAGCAAAAGGATCTAATTATTTGATTAAAAATCGTTATTTGTTTATTTATATCATTTGTCTTCCTCACTTTATTCTCAGTTACAGTTTGCATTCATTGTTCGTCGATTTAGTGATTTTTTTATTTATTTTTCAATTATTGATTTCAGTCTGAGATAATTAATTTGCAGTAAAATTTAAGCTCCGAAAATAGTTATTCGGTTTAAGTTATCTTCGATACCATCTATTACAGTGATAAAAAGAAAATATTTTTTCAATGTGGAAGTGATCGCTCGATTTACACAAATGAGGGACGAATCACGATTTAAATTGAAAAATGAAAAAGGAAAAATTGAAATATCTCAAACACTTTTCATGGGTGAATATATATGTTTCCATTGATTATGATTGAAGCTAAATTTTTCAGATACAAAAAACGAATTCAGTCCAGTCAATTTTGTGAAATTCTACGTAATCATTTTGCACGAAAAATTGAATATCTCCGAAACTAATCGTTCATTGAAAGTCATTTTTCAATACCATCCGTTGTATGTATGAAAGAAAAATTTCATCGGAATTTTAAGGTGATAACTTGATTTTTGCGATGATGAAGGGGGGAACAATTTTTTTTTCCAAAAACAGAAAAATGACAATAGCCATAATATCTTTCAAATTTCGCTTTTCAATTTTTGATTGATTCAATCGATCCAGTCATGACGAAAAAGATGAAAAAAGAAAAATTGAATACCTTGTTTAGTTTTGGAGATATTTCGGAAAAACGAATTCGAAACAAATGACAATTCCTCAAAAATGGCTTAACCGATCGAGCTGGATCTGACTCCAGAGTTAATATCAAATCTTATCCCCTATCTGACGAAATTTCAATTTTTTAGAAATTTTCTACCCACCTGTATCTTTTCTTAAATAAACAAAAGCCCCGGTCAGGCCAGAGTACACATATTTTCAAACAAAATTGTATTTTGATATTTCAAACTATTTTTCATCGTTTTTCAGCAAAGTTAAATTTTTTTGAGTCCGGATTGGACGATTCCAATGCTTCTATTCGAAATCAGAAATTAAAATATCAGGATGAAGTTGAATGAACACATGATATATTTATTAATAATTTATTGCAGGTGAAATGAAGCCTTCAAAATCGGCTGCGAAAAAAAAATCTTAAAAAACAAATTCAGTGGCGAACTGGCCAAATGAGATAAGTTGCTTTATCTCTAATCCAACTGTTGGAGCAATATTTCCAAATCGAACAAACCTAGCGAAGCTTTACTCTTCACACTTCTTGTAGTACTCAATTTGCCCCACACAAAAGGTTCTAATAAAAATTTTGTCATCTCTCCCAGATTCCGAGAGATCCGTCAAAAACTGATCACTAGTCAAAAGGAGCTTCTCTTCTTTTCCTACTTCGCTACTGAATTTCTCTTCTCCCTCAGTCGTAAAAAAAGTATTGAAATTAATTTATTGGAGGACGAGACCCATTCCGTTGACTTATTTAACATGAAAGCCCTTATCCAAACATTTAAAATTATTCTAGCTATTGAAATGGAGAAATTGATAAATGTATTTTCTGCTCCAGCCGGGCCAACAAGTTCTAACAGTTCCACATATTGTCAGCCCTGGTGAGAGTGGTGGGACAGTAGTATAGCCACAGCCTGATTCCCCCAGATCGACAGACTCATCAATAATTAATAATAAAAATAGTGATAACTATTCACAGTCATCATCGCGGTCTACAGTAGTACCATTTCTACCCCCAAAAAATCATCGTCATTTGTATTACATATGGCCCAGCGAGCACTACTCGAGTCCAGTCTGAGTTTTCAATGATTTACGAAATCAAAAAAGCTGATAAATATTTTTTTCTCCATCGAGTTAATGTCTCCAACAGAAGAGTGATTATTCATTCAACGATCAACAGCAAGACGATATAGTTTAACAGTTTTCACATGCTTTTGTACAATTTTTTAAGTAAAAACAAAACTAACGAGATAATATGACAGAGTTGAGTGGCTCTTATAAATATTGAACTGAATCAATTCATTAAAAAAACTATTGAGAGTATTAGAAAGTGAATTAAGGTATGCCTGAATCAAAGTGTGAAGATTGCGATTATCATTCCATTATTTGCTTGATAGGTAGAATTCAATGATTGCATGAAAAATTAAAACAATGTCAATTGATTACAAAAAGAAATTATGAATCTTCGTCTGAATAGATTTGCAATGCTACGACCCTCACGTCTAATCTCCAGAATAATTGTCTTTATTAGCGAAAATGAATATTAATTTGTTGATATGGCGCAGCTCAATAAATCTTTTAGCACAATTTTCATGAGAGATTCATACAAAAAAAGATGAATCGCCACTGTTGAATTGCCTTAGTAAAATCGTAAGTAAGAGAAAAAAAATTATGAGATTTATGTAATGACAAAGTTCTTCATTTCCTCACGTTTATGATTATACATGAGAGCAGTTGAGTATTTTTTAGCTTAACAAAATGACAAACGTTGAAATGTGTAAAAGAATCGTGTGGGAAAAAAACATAATGGAGAATATCCCAGTGGAGAATTGCAATCATTGTTATTTTTACCAACAAATTTCACATTATGGCAGTCACTTCATTCATTCAAGTTCCAATTATTAAAATTATTAAACAACAAAGAAAATTATTTCTACAGTTTTATCTAAATAAACAGTATAATTTTGAAAAATGAAACAATATTTTCGTTGTATTAGAGTAGAGTAATTCTGAAAATTCCGAAAATGAATATTTTAGTGAAAAACACTTGGATATTCTCTCTTTGCTTTACTACAATGTATGATGAAAATAACGTGGGTGTATGACATGTTGATAAAGAAAATAAATTGACATGAGAGAGTAGTTCCTGCACCTGAGGGCTATGAGATAACTTTCCAAGTTTTCAAGTTTTACGAAGAGACTGGATAATTCATTGTCGGCATGTGAAAATGAAAATTCCTGAATAAGAAAACATTTTGAAAAATTTTCCAAGAACTTTTTCGGATTCAGGAATTAGAGTTTAGAAAATTATTCAGAATTTTTTCCTAAAATCCTATGGCTTTCAGGTGTACATTCAATGTATTATAAGGAAAGTGGTCCGGAGAATATGGCAAAATATATAAATGAATTTTAAAAAATTAGGTACTTATGAAATATCCTAAAGATAGACAGTATTTCAAATATGATATTCCACAAGGCGATACTTCGTATATTTAATTTATGAATAAATCACCAAAATTGACAACAAAATGTTAGATCATCGATGAAGAAGTTATTAACTTTTGAGTAGATTAGAGACCTGATTGTACGATTTTATCGAGGGCATTTTCTATTAAAATTACCGGAAAACAAAATAAAAAAATATTAATGCAAAGTGTACGAGAAACTGATTAATTTTTGTTCTCTAATTTACGCAGATAAATTGCGGTTTCATAATTAATCAAGCATAACAAAGAAAGCTAGTACAAATTATGATATTTTTTCATATGACTGTTGCCATATAGTAGAGATTATTATATATTTAGTTGAACTTCACATATTTAATCATTATATTCGATTAGTAATAGATGGTTATTATTCACTGTATTTGAATAATTTGTTTTGTTTTTTTTTTCTTTAGTACTCGAGGTTTCGTCGTCAAGACACTTCTCAGCTCATCCCACCTCCCCAACTCTGTTCGTAAGAGTGAATTCTTTGTAATTATAAATGAATGAGAAAAAAAACAAAATAACTCATTGTTAATTGAGGGTTTTTTCATTTTTCCTGGAATATCCTGCATGTTTTTTGTTAATACTAGTATTTGAGGGGAGTTCTGCAAACTTTAGTCGAGAGTAGAATAGAAATTCTGATAGAAAATCCCAGACAGAAGAAAATAAAAATTCAATTTTTTAAAATTAAACATTCGAATATGATATATAATACATATGTATGTTCGGAGAATTAAATTCTTCTCGATCAGACCAAGTCTCCTCTCCTAATTTCATTAAATAAAAATTGCAATCCCCGAGGAAAGTCAAAGCGCTATGACAACCCTCATGAATCTCGGCTTCGAAGAAGCGCCCGAAAATTCCCCCGCTAATTAAAAAATTGTATCTCCCTTCCTAATGAATATTAAGGAATGAAACTGACGCTGTTCGAAAGAGAATTAAATTCTCTTCGATCAGGCCAAGTTTTGTTCCTTAATTTCGCTAAATAAAAATTAAAACCCACGGAGAAAATTGAGGGACAGTGACAAATGGATTAGATTAGATTAGATTAGATTTATTTTCCAACTATATGGCTTTCACGCCTTTTACAGTTTTACATTCCGATTTTTGAGCATACGTTGTATTTTTAATACGCTTAACCACGATATTTGATTGGTCGCGTTTGCTGCTGAACGATAAACTAATATATGATTGACAATAGAATTAATTTCAAACAAACCAAAAATAGTGCAAATATTAGAAAACGATGCTGTGTGTACAGCCTCCAGGTGCCATCCTGTTCCTAGCATTGCACTGAGTCATTCCATCGACTCAGTTGGTAGTGACAAATGGAATCTCGGCGCAGAGCCTACGTTTTGATTTCCCTCGCGGTTTTTAATTTTTATCTTCCGAGATTAAGGGTTGTAACTTCACCCAATCGAAGAGAATTTAATTTTCTTCTGAACAATTTTTTCATCTCTTAATATTTATTTGCAGCAGAAAAACAATTTTTTAATGAACAGACGAATTTTCGGGCGCCTCTGTCATTGCCGAGCTAAGGAAATTACTTAACGATTCAATCAATCGATGACTAGCTGTTATCAATTTTTAAAATGTTCACAGATTAGTACCAATGTGTGTTAATCAACGTTCACACAGAAGCGAACAATAGTACGTTTCGAATAACTTTTCCAAAATTTACGAGTAAAAAAGCGGGAATTTGCAAATCAGTCATGAATTTACGCGCGTATTTCCTGTAAGTTAATGAGGTTATGCTGGTAAAATAAATGAAACCACAGAAACAGACAGGATAATCCTGAAATTATCATAAATACTAATCACGAGAGCGGAATCTTCAATTGTTTCCGTCAATTCAGCCCAATGAAAAATTCACCGTTGTCTTAATTGATTCAATTAATTGATAATAACTCGGAAACTTGATCCACAATCGCAAAATTTACGGGCGAAAAATTAAGTAATACGATAAATGGAGGGAAAACACAATGAGAATAATAAAAAACGAAAGGTAAATTCCAACTTATGCTCCCAAAAATGAAAATTCATGACTCAATATCATTTTTTAATAGCCAAGATCATCGAGTACAGCTCCCGCAGAAAAACGGAAACGTCCAGAAAATCCAGAATCTTCAACTCCAAGTAGTTCACAGAACACGAAAGACAATATTTCTACGAGCAGTCGAAACACGATAGCGTCGAATAATGGAAGCAATTCAAATGTAGATAAAAATAATAGGGAAAATACCAGTAAAATAGATAGGAGTAATTCACAACAATCAGAGCATTCATCAAATGATTCACCAAGTCAAGACACAAGGTAATTTCTCGTTGATAATTTATTGTTTGTTAATTTGTACAAATGAAAAAGATGGAGGGACATGAAAACATATCAACATGTAGATTTTTATTTTTGAAAATAGTTCATTTTAAAAATGTACAGTAAAAGAACTTTTTGTAAAGAACATGATTACGACTTATTCCATTTTTAATTAACGAATCATTTTTTTTCTACATTAAGGGGCTACAGAAAATATCTCTCAATTTTTTTCAGTTTTTTTGAGAGCTCATTCCATGAATGTGATCTTTTCTGTGCTTCTTCATAAAAAGTGGAGCTTACGTTAACATGTTCGACATATTTTGAGTCTTTTTTTCAATTTCCAGATGCTCATAGTATCATTTGTTTATAGAAAGATTTCAATTTTTTAGATGATTCTTTGTTTTATTTTTTTTGTATTATTTTCAGTATCACTCGTAATCAATACCGATATTTTGAGCTAAATGACCAGCTCGGCTTTCCTTAAAATCCTGTGGATTTGACAATTATAGACCAATCTGAGACTGATTAACTTTGATTCTATGATAAAGAGTTACCTTAGAATTCATCCAAAAATAAAATTTTTTAGGAAAGTCACAATATTCAACCACATTTAACAAATCTTTAGATGCAAGCATTGAATAACATTTTATCCTCTTATTCTACTTTATCATTTCCCCTAAAAAATTCTAAACAGCAGGAAGGGAATGTAAAAGCAGAGTGATATGTCACTTATTTGAAATTCATAATCGAACTTCTCTTATAGTGTGTTCCTCAAATTGGCGAAATTTCAGGACAAAAACTCAAAGTAAAATATTTTCAGGGAACAATTCAATTTTCGTAATGGCTCCAAGTATTTGTTTTGATAATAAGAGTTGAAAAAAAAAATAGGAAAAAGATGATATAATTACAAAAATTCAAGACTCAACTCGTCTTAACAAATGTTGTATCATTAGGAGCCAAGAATCGAAAAACAGATTACCAAAAATCTCCTCATAGACAGCAAAAAATAGAAAACTTTCATCTCGATTCACTACTTCGCTGCTGAATCAATTAATGAACTGAGTAATTAATGAATTAATTTATTAATTTTCTGGATTTAGTAAAAAAGCGAATAAAGATGAAAACTCTCAGAGAACGATCTCCAGTAATGAGCAAGAACCAATGCCCCCCACAGCCAGTCAAGACACTGACTCTTTCCCCATTGCAAGTCAATCCGTGGAGACCGTAGTATGCACCAAGATCCCAAGCACAGAGAAACCTCCAGAGAGTCCGCCGAAAGAGGACAATGGAAAGAGGATCAAGTTCAGTGATCAGAAAGGATCGAAGAGGAAGAAGGTCAATCATGGCTCAACTCATCAGGAGGATCCCCAAACATCTGGCAGAACAAAAGAGAAAGCAAGACGAAGATGTATTTATGGTGCCAAATGTTACAGGCAAGTCTCAAGATCAAATTGTTAAAATACTTCGGATATTTTTTATCAAGTAAAATACTTTTCAACATTTCTATTTAAATGTTGCGGCTTTTGGGTCTCCATTCGCCTCTCAAACGGGAACATTTTGCAACGATTTTGTACAATTGAAGCATTACAGATTTTCATTTGTAAAGTTTCTTATTTTTTGATTGATAGAAAATATTCTGTTTTAATTTTGAAAAAAACAAGTAGCTTGGAACCCCTATTTGTGGGAACCGATGGGTTAATAAAGCTTTTTCCTAATTTTTTTTTATCGTTCAATTTTTGCCATTGGAGTTGGTAATTTGTTTCCGAATGGATCTGTTGGAATTCGAAGTAAAAAGAAAATTAAGAGTTTGCAGAAAGATATATTTGAGTAGCGAATTTGTAAAACGAGATAAGTTGACTTATCACTGAGTCCAGTTTTTGAGCAGTAATTCCAAGAGAGATATCGGAATATCATAATTATAATAATGGTAGTGCTCAATTCTCTTCTTAAGGTACTCACTAAAGGTACTCATCTTCATTACCGGTTCGTTACTAACTTAAACTATTGGTAACATGAACATTAGCAAAAAAATGAATTTTTCACCTACCATTTGATCGATCACGCCCATCCGACATATGATCCGACATATGATCCTTTGATATCATAAAAGGTATGATCATACCAACTTTCAACTTGTCACCTCAGTTTTTCATCAAATTATTGCCTATAAAATGCTGAAAATATTTTAAAAACTGGACAAATGACAATATCTCCGCATTTTTGTATCAACGGGTATACATATTCTTATCGCGTTGTATGGTATCCAGTGAGACGAGTATTTTGAAAAAAAAATTAAAATGTATTCAATGATCCATAAGATATTCATTCAGGAAAAAAATGTAGCTATTTCGATCAACATGGATAGGATCCACTAAGGCAAGTATTTTGAAAAAAAAATTGAAAACTCTACCGTATTTTTTAAGATATTGTGGATAAATGACGTTTATAAAAGTTGCTATAATTCAAGAACTACTGAACCAATCGAGCTGAAACGACGCATCAAAGTAAAGAATAACAATTGCTATCATAATTTGGAAATTCAAATCTTTAGCTACAAATTATTCTTCAAAATTGCGAGTTTTCCAGCACATCGACACAGACTTGCTATGAAAAACATCGTTTTTTGCGTTTCATAACATTCTAGGTAATTTGCAATTCAAATTATAGAATCGGAAAATCGGCCAAATAAAAGACAAGGCTTCCATTCGGAAGCAATAAACATGAATGTACTTTAAACAAAGGATATTTCTTGAGATTCTCAATCGATAATCTTAGAATTCTTATGTTGTTACATTTGACAATTTTTCATGTTAATGAAATATCCAAAATTCCGTCTACTTATTTTATGGCATCATCGACAAACCAACCAAATCAATCTATTGTTATTCTCCAGACGAAGTTCCGATCACCTAGCAGAATTCAGTCACCCAGGAGACGAAGACTACGAGGTGAAAGATGAGCGTCCAGAGTGCAAATATGGCTCGCGATGTTACAGAAGAAACGCCAAACACTGGAAGGAGTTTAAGCACACTAAAACCCAACGAAAACGTGCCACAACTCCTGGCAGATCTCAGGGTTCAGACAACTACTCAGACACCTCCTCAGCCGAGGAATCCGTGGATGAATCTGAATATGATCCTTCAACATTGGAGGAGAGCACAGACGACGAGGATGACGAGTAAAAGAGTGACTTTTAAAGAGGCTAAAAAATTTTTTATTGTAAAAAATGGTTACATCGTGAAACATAAATCATTTTTAGTAATAATTGAGAGTGGTTTGTTTTATTGAATGTAGTAATATATTTTCTACTATTTATTCTGTGAAAAAAAAACAATATTAATCGAAATTTAAATGGAAAATTCGTTTCTGTGCTAGAGAACGTATTCAGTTGTATTTTTTCGTCTCAAGAAAAGACTATTGCGGAGGGACTGGGCTGAAATGAATATTCGAGAAAATTTCGATTAATTAAGAAGTACCTAACAAACTAATTCCAAAAAAAAAATTATACCTAACCCATTTTATCATGTACGTCAGAGGAAAATGCTGATTTTGCGATTGTTAGATTCCAAATATTATTCATACCATAATTTTCATCCGAACCATTTGCATTTATAAACAATTTAATTTGTTTCCGTTAAGGGGTTATCCGTGAAATCTTTTCATTTTTCACAATTTTTACAAATTTCTGACAAATGGTTGAGAAAATCGTCGTGAAAAATTTTTCGTGAAATAGACACACGACAATTGTTCAAGCTTTGAATAATGATAAAACGTAAAAACGATATATTTTTTCATATTCTCATCTCTCCCATCTACGGTTTTCCAAAAATTCCCAAAAATATGTTACATAAGAGAACCGGCAGTAACTCCTTAATACTCGACTGAATTATCTTTCAAACGTTATGCTATTTATTTTTCCATCATCAGAGTCAACAATATATCATGTTAATTTATGTAAGCTCCCAGAAGTCCGCAAAATTATGATTAAAAAATATACAAAAAACGAACAACAAACGTGGATACTTTCGAAGGCAGTTTTTTATATTAATATTAAGAGATAAGTTTGATAAAAAAGAAATGATAAATGGATTATGTTTCATTTTAATTGACGATCTGATACCATCATTCAATCTTTTTGCAAAATCATAATAGGAGATGGTGACAGATTTTCAAATTTGAAAAAAATCAAAATCATGTTCGCAAGATAACTCAACTCAGTTCAAGGTCTTAAATATAGTAATAATTAGTCATTTCATTTTTTTTAAATGTAAAATGATAATTCTGAGTTATTCAGTACTGCAATAATATATAACAGATATCCCAAATAATAATAATATCGTAGGATATAGATAATATACATAAAAACTGAAGAAACAAAAACAAACTAATTTTTCCGATTCAACTGAAATTATTTAAAAAAATCCTAGATTTTTCCCATAGAATTCAACGAATACTTTGAAAAAAAAAGATTGAATCCTATAAAAATTGAGGGAAAAAATATGAGAAAAACGTGGAGTTTCCAGCATTATCAACCCCTCTGGTATGGAAAAATACGAAAATCATCAAGGATTGATGTACCTCAGGTGTACGCAGTAGCTTTTTACCTAATTTTAATGGCTGCTCCGTTCTCGGAGTTTCTCAAATTTCACGGACTGTATATAAATAGACTCGATGGTACGCCAAAAGACGCTTTTAAAATCATCTGCACTTCCTAGACATCCTAGTGCCATATTATCCGTACTCCTTATTACATCAATAACTTCCAACAGCGTTTCCATCCCCCAATCAGAACGTCTTCCTAAACCTCGATAGAATGCGAAAAATGTTATCGAGCATTTTTGATTTTCCTCTCTAGAATCCCTCGTAACCCTCATCGTCTTCAGTAGGATACTCTTCACCAGCGGCAATAGCGACTTCTGCCAGCATGTGCTGAGGAATTTCGGATCCCCTTACCTGTATCAGGTAGCAAACATTTTCAATTTTGGATAGACTCTGCTTCAACGTGTAAATCTTCTTATTAACCTCCTTTCCAGCAATTCCATAAGTCCCTAAAAATCTCTGATACATCGCCCTGACTATATCACATGTCTCATAGCAGCTGCCAATCTGACCGCACGATAAATCATGAATGCACTTCCTCATCAATTCCCCAGTGAGATCAGCAATTCCCAGGATGAACTCGGAAGGAGGCAGTAAAGTGCTCACAGTCTGGACTCCATCCTCAGGATTTTCCTCAGTCGATTCATTCTTATCGTCTTTTTCATACACAAATGTCTGCTCGACACTTTTCCAATGAGGGAGGGAATGGTCCATTAGAAAATGGTAAAAGGTCAAGGCTTCAATGAACTCTTGCAGCCCTCCTCGGTAAGCCCTTATGAACTGATAGGGGTCCTGTCCATTGAGCTCATGTGCTATCCCTCTGAACAATGTAGTAGTCAGAGTATCCAGTCGAGCTTTTGCCTCCTTGAGGACAGCCTCTCGTTTCAAATCCTTGTCGATTGTGTGAAGGAGAAAAATTATCCTTTTACTCTCGATTGTGATGTCTCTATTGATCTTCACTATTCTCTCGTATCGATCATGCTTGGCGTCCAGTTCTATGGAGTATCTACGAAATTGTTGTATCACTGAATTGCCCTCGTCGATGTTTTCGAGGACTTCACGACCCTTGTCACCTATGTTTACCTTGGAGCGACGATTTCGACGATTGCCACCGATCTCTGTTGACAAATTGTAAGTTAATTATGGGAGATTATTCTATTTTGTGACTTAAAGTGTACAAAGTTTCCTTTACTGTGAGGAATTTTTACAAAAAAAAAGAATTATTGAGTTTAGTTGAAGGAATTCCGAATACTTGTCGATATTGTTAACAAAACTAAAGGTAAAACCATTGTCATAAGAACAACTTAACAATGTTTTTGTATCTTATGGAGAAGGGGCGGAGGGGGGGGGGTGAAATCTAGAAGATCGAGAGGTCATACATCGTAAACAAACAATTTGGTGTGATTTGGCTTTAATGTTTTGCTAGGATTGAGGTTTTTCCTTTTTTCATCTAACAAAAAAAATGAATACGTACGTCGTCCTTGAGACATTTTTAATTTATCCAAAATTAGTTTATGAGGACTGAATTAGTTTTATTATTTGTAGGATTCGATTTCGGATTTAAATGACGTTCTACTGTTGTGACAGCTGAGCGGAGCGATCAAATTATGAGGTTAGAATGCCTGAGGGATTCGGGCAGTAGTTGACAAATACAATAATTCGAAGAACATGTTTATGTAGTTGACGGTACATCATTAGTACATGATTGTACCGTCAACAATTTCGTTTGTACAGTCACTAATTAGTGATAATTCGATAGTTAATTCCTGGAACTGATGCTTCATCTCAATAAAAATGTGGCAAATATCTGCAAGGTGAGATGAAATTTCATCTGGATATTTTTTGAATAATTCCCTGTTTGTTGCTAAGCAATGACAATATCCGATAAACAATTTGTACGCGTTTCAAACCCCAAAACTGTCATTAGAAAAAATCAAGTTCAAAGACTTTAGCTCGACATGAGCAGATTTGGAGGAGAATCCTTGGAGATTATTGATCAAAAAATTAATATAAATGTTCCTAATAATACGGTGAAGACAAAAGCCACAATTTGGCAAAAATTCTCTGCATTTTGTGCAGACAGAAAATATCGTTATGGCGTCTACGCTGGATGCCACAACTACCAGTGAAAAACCATACCATATGACGTGAAATGCGAGACATTTAATTGCTTGAAATTGCAATGAAAAAATAATCCAGCCAAATAGCCCTCGACCTTCAAAAATTAATCAGATATTTCCCCCCAGTTTCCCTGCGTAGCACCGATCGGGATAAGTTTAATTAAATATCCGATAATTTTGAAGGTTTTGGGGTATTACAACCGAATAATTTTCCATTATTTAAGAATAATTTATTTTATAAAGTGGTGGGGAATTACTGACGAATGGGACAGCCAATAAGCACTGGTGGCGTCGCTGCCAGACAGAAGTCTCTAATCCTCTAATTCATCTGTGGATGGCGTATCTAGATACTACGTAGCAGCAATAATAGACATCAGCGAATATAAATTTATCGTCCCGGTAAACCTAATTTCGTGAAAATAGAAGTTTACTACGTAAACTCCGTATCCCATCGTTTAAGTTTTGGAAGTTTCAGAGATAATGAGTTCTTAATCAAGACATTGATTATCGGGAGAATAATTATAATGTTTTTCGATTCCTAAAACCTCGCACATGCTGGTAAACTTGTGATGGTGCGCAAAATCACCTGTTGTTTTCCTAAATGTAAATAAAATCGATATAAGTGATTGACGTGTAGCTCGAGAGTCACAATAATGTCAGAAAACAACTGCTGGAAGTAATTGAAATAGGCTGGACCTATTAATTTAACAATTGTTTAAGGTAAATACAATGTCACCAGACGATGGAAGCTGATGAACTCTCCATTTTTTCTTAATTAATCATATTTAAACAATTTATTTATCTGTCGACTCTGCTCAAGATTTAGTTCTATAATAGAGGATCTATTTTTCAGTAAACACTTTTTTTCATTAATTACTTAATAAACTATGTAAGGCCCGGACGAATGGATAATCTTTAGCTGGAGAGTATTGAAGTTTATTTTACAGTATGTTACAGGTTACCATTTTAATTTTAATAATCAAACAATTGACAATCGACGATTTAATGGTATCAGACAAAGTTGAAAACAGTCGCGAATATTCATAATACCACAAGAACTCCAAAATTATCGGGCATTTCACGGTAGGTTTGTTGCAAACAAATGAAGGAATCATGTTTTTCAGGTTAAAAAATCACAAGCGCGAAACGCGAGTGATTTTTCCTGAACAACTTGATGGCTTTATTTTGATTTTTTTAATTGATATTTAGAGATATATCAATGTATTCGTAAATACAAAATACTTAAATACTTCATTACTTTGCACCTATAAAATGCAAAATATTCACATAATTCCTTTCTTAGAATGCGAAAAATATATGTTCTGATCTAGATAATCGACATTATGAAAACTTTCGTAAACGATTGTCGTTATACATGAAAAGTCCATTTCTTGTGAGATTCTAAATATGAATAAATTTATTATAATTCCCAATCATTGATTTTCATGATCAGGGACTATATAAATAATTTATTCAAAATTCTCGTAATTGTAAAAAACCACAGCTTTTAAGTTATTTCTTCTTCATATTCCTCCTCACACTAGAATTAAAATGGAATCCCTAGACCAATCTAATTGAATCTGCTCTGGTATTTGCCAAAATTGTCTACTTTGATTGTATATTTTGATTTCTGTTGCACGTATACCAACAAAAACGAAGCTAAGAACCATTTCAGTGAATAAAAAAAAGACAAATAGTTTCATAAAAAGAGTAAATGTCGTTCTCTAACGGATATAATTAAATCATATCAATCATTAACGATCAACTCTCAAAATTAAATAATGTCAGATATCACTGTGAAACTATAGAAGACGAAAGCCATATAATTGGAATAAACTAATGAATCATAATACTTTCAGATGTGACTTTTCTCTCGCAACACAAGGCAAACACGAAGGCCCCTGAACACTCCCAAAAATGGAGAAGATAATTCCCATAAATTGGTTGAACAAACTCCTCTTGGTCCTAAGCATCGCCGCAGTAATGGTCTGCCTGATTCTCGAGCATTGGTTCTCCTTCACGAATTTCCCCATCTACATTCCCCTGACGTGGTCCCTCATTCTCATAACAGTTTCCACTTGGTTGAGTTGCATTATTTTAAAATGCACCCTGAAAGCGACAGCTCCCTTGAACATCGAGCCCCTCACAAAATGGTTGAAATCTCGCTTACAATTCACCTCGACAAATTCTTCTCCCTCTCCTTCTCATAGCCACAACATCTATGATTCGACAATTTCAAAACTGGTCTCCGAGATTGACGAGAAATACATAGCCACCTGGTACGACAGTATAACACCTGAGAAAACCTTCAGAAACGAATCTAAGCACCTCCTGAAACAACTCTTCAGAAAGATCTCTGGAAAACTATCGCAAGTCAGTGAGATTCGATTGACCCACAAGCTAACGGATATTCTGCTTCTTCATCTGAAAGAATATCGACGATCATTGAGAAGAATGGAGAAAGGGAGCAGTAAGGACCTGGAGGAAGCTTACAGGTACTAATGCTAAGTGACGATGATCTTTCGTTTACATAAAGTCAGCGATAAATTTTATTGTTTTCTTATCATCTCTAACATGATTTTTCTTTTGTTTAAAGTGCTGGAACCCCAGAGCTGGGTTATTTACAGTACCTTCATTTTGCATTCTATGTACATTATTTAGTTTAAAATATTGAGTATTATCAATTTTTCAAAAAATGATCTCGGTAGATGAAGAGGGTTCCACGTCTAAATATCCAGTCGAAAATACCCAAACAAAAATCTCCAATGAAAAATGTCCAAAACAATAATATCCAAAACACAAATATCCAAATGCTATCAAATCCAATACAAAAATTAGACAAATCTATTTTGAACTCCAATCCACCTTCTTGGATCTACAAACACATCCAATGTTCGCGGATATATTTGCTATTGGGTTTTTTACAATCGGATATTTTCGAATTGGATATTTTTAACTGGATATTTTGGACTGGATATTTTCGACCGGATATTTAGACGTGCTCCCGATGAAGAGTGATCGGAATAGTTTTTGTTATTACTTTTGTTCCATGAAATTCGACCACTAAGTGCCTTCAGCCCTTACCACATAATTTACGTGTTAAATGACAATAAATTGACCGATCGATTTATTTCTGCTACTTACAGATGCTCACACCCCGGGTCCAGGTCGTTAGTAGCTCTGGAGCACACCCTTCACCGAATGGTCACTCTAATTGCGCGAGAATTCCTCCAGTGGGAGCTCACCAGTTCCCTTCCCTGCAAACTCCTCCTCTCGGTCTTAGCCAAACGCCTCCTGAAGACGATCAGTGAGCTGAGCAATCCCCAGGTATTTTTCACGCATTCCCTGAAGCTCTTAAAATCATCAGAATCATCAAAATCATCGGAAAAGAGAAACGGAGTCATTTCGAAGGCTCTCGTAGGAGGAATTGCTTCAGTGACAGCCCCGGTGATTCCCAGGCCCTTTGAAGAAGCTGCTCCGACGTTTGAAATCACCGAACCCAATGGGAGTGGTGATTCTTCCTCTGAACGATCGGAATTATCGTTGGAGGGATTATCATCTCCAAAGGGTCTTTGGGCGGAAGAAGCTGAGGACCCAGACGAGGACGGGATCTCTCCTATTTACGAAGAGCCCACGGACTTCGCCACAACGATCGCTAGATTGAGAAATCTCCTCCAGCAAAAGTCCTCGGCGACTACTCCTCAGCCCGAGGAGAAGTCTCACGTTTTTTACGAAGGAAATCAGTTTAGCAATTTAGCTATTCCTTGGACGGAGTTCTGCACAGCCCCGGATGGCTCTCAGCAGCTTTTATATTGCATTCAGTTCGATGATATTGAACAACATGGAGAGGATTTGTTTGAAACAACCACTGCAACGACTAGAAGGCAGTATTCGGATTTTGTGCAGCTGCATACGACTCTCGAGGAGGTGCCGGAATATGCTGGGCTCATTTCGGAGATTAAATTGCCAGATGGGGGCAGAATGGAGATGGAGAACTATTTGAGGGCGCTGTGTGGAAGACTTGGGGAGTCCGGACAATTGAGACATTTTCTCAGGCCCAGCAGTGGAGGCGGTAAGAAGGCTGATGCCGTGGCACCGAGACTGGACAGGTTTCTTGCTAAAACTGTCACGGGAGTGTTCAACACCTTGAGGACAGTTGTTCCAGGGTTTGAAATGGAGGAGGAAGAGGTGAGGATACTGATGTGGTAAAGACGGTGAATTTTTGTTAGGGAAATGATAATTCATGGGGAGATTTTATTACAACATCGTTTCATATTATAGAAAGGTAATAGAATAGTGAATGAAAATGTGATACTCGAAATTCAGGTTTTACAGGGAATTGCGGTATTTTTTAATCAACGTATTTATAGGCGGTATTGTGGGGGGCAAAAGTCAAAGCTTCATAGTTTTTTGTTCTATTAAATTTCGATTTTCGATTTTATCATTTACTTAGTGTTTATAATATTCCATTGAAAAAAATAGAATTTTTAGAATTATGGCATCTTTTATTTCTCTAGTCTTTTCTTCAGTATAATGACTTTTCTAATTGGGACATAAATTTTCTGTCGTTATAGAAGTGAGGTTTTACCACAGAACAATTTTATTTGCATTTTTTGGTAGTAGTTAGACTATAGAGATATAATAAATATAGTTCAATGAATGAATCATGAAATAGTCGTTTTTGGTAGTTAAGCTGTTTTTTAAAAGATTTTCCCTATGTTGCGATCTAAACGCTGAATACGTTATCGTCCCCAACCCCCGGGTAGAGGTGAAAAATATTTAAAAAACACCCGCAAAACTCGTTTATTACGAAGTAAAAGGTGTTGAACATAATTCTAGAGCATGAAATTCTGTACAAAAAAGATTCTAACCATTTCACCATTATTTCGCATCATTTACCCCTCATACTCATTGAAAATCTCGAAGTAGGAAAAAATTGAAAAATTATTATCACAATTTTTTTTCCACGTTTTCCGTTATATTAATTATTGGTAGTCAAATTATTGGTATTAATTATTGGTAGGGTCTCCTGCCACCCTAAATTTTCCCACTCCATTTAGAATGGATTTTTTTCAACTTTTCACATAAAATAAAAATCAATTTTTGAACTAATCGCTGAAATGTCTTTTTTTTTCTAAATTTCTATTCTAATACTCTTGGCGTTTTGTTCTCGAACTTTTTTTTGAATCCATCACAACTATTATGTGAAACCCGATTGTCTATTTCCACTTAGGGGGGGGCACATAATATTTATCATAGTTCCACAAAAAGTTTCGAATTTCGAACAAATAGATGTTAGGAATATTATAACAAAAATGTAGAAAAAAAATAAAAGTTGTGATGCTAATTTTCCATTCTGTTCCCACTACGACCTTTTTCATGATTCGCAGAGGTAAAGAAGGGGGTGGGGGAGAATTTATGCCCTTAAGTGCCCGTATGACTTACCGTCAGGGTAAAATTTTTAATTGTATCATTTCCTAAAGTGAAATGTTCTCTTCGGTAAACGAGTTCTTATGCGTTCAATAATGACCTAATAATTATTATTCCGCCCGACAAAATAATCGCATTGAAAGTTTTAGTCTGATGGTAAGTAACATGGCCACTTCATGATTAAGTACAGCTGACTTTTCGTCGCGATTAAATTCACTTTAATACTACGGATTAAGCCTGCGTCATATTTTTCTTTTCAAAAAGGCGGCAATTGAATCAGAAAATTCCAAAATAGTCAAATTAGCGTTCAATTATCAACATTATGAAGTGAATTTAAATATAACTTTTTATGTTTTATATAACTCTTAGAGCTACCTTTCAACTTCATGATATAAAAACTCTCTTAAATGTCTGGCAGGTGTCATTACCCACCCTGATGCCGTTGGCCGACATCCCCTGGAGGTTCGTCGAGGACATAAAAACGAAAAATCTCTCCGAGGAATTGCAACAACTCGTTGGTGAGCGGATCGACTACTGTACTGTTGACACAGCTTACGAAGCTGTTGACAGTGTCGAAGGAAGTGGTGACTCTGAACTCTTGGCCCACTGGTGGGAGACTGCCAATTGTCCTTACGATGAGGAACTCGATGAAATCGACTCGAAGCTCATAATGACGTGCTCCCTTCTCGACATTCTATGCGAAATCCTTGCAGGGATCAAAAGCTCCAGCACCATCCGACAAGA
The DNA here is from genome assembly GCF_034640455.1 of Diachasmimorpha longicaudata. Classification (NCBI taxonomy): domain Eukaryota; kingdom Metazoa; phylum Arthropoda; class Insecta; order Hymenoptera; family Braconidae; genus Diachasmimorpha; species Diachasmimorpha longicaudata. Next base: position 1,799,584 of record NC_087234.1, read on the forward strand.
GGCGGTAATTAGGTGGATAAAACTGTTCTTCGGGAGCTGCATTGAGGGCGTCATCCAGGACTGGTTAGGCGGCATCTCTGACATTTTGAAATTCGAAATCGATGACGGCCAGGGAGAGGAAGCTGTTGACAATCTCGAGGAGAAACTTGTCAATGAGGTCGTAGAGAAGGCTTGCGGTGATCTTAAAATTGTCTTCGGAGAGGGGGAATTCAAGACGATGGTGGAGTTCTTCGTGAAATCCTTTTCATGCAAAAAAATAAATTGTGATGTTGCCCTTCAGGTGCTGGATGTAGCAGCTTCTGAACTACTCGCTGTTTGCCGGGAAAAAGTGACGGAGGGGTGAACTGGGAAGTACCTGACTTTGTTTAGAAATTGTTCTTAGCATGTTGACCGATGACAATGGCCGAGGGCTAGAACGTCAGACTGGTGTGACGGTGAACGTGGGCCCGATGTCGCCCGCGGTTGCGCCAATTTTTCTGATTTCGTTTCTACTTTCTCGGCTTCATTGTTGAACGGGAGTGTCGTACAAGAGACAAATGTACCTGACCAAAGGTTCTGCCATGAGGGTAAGGTTTTTACTTGGTCGATAACGAATGCGGTGCAAGGAGACGGGGGGGGGGGGGGTGATATGGGAACAAATTGTAGAAAGACAGGGGATACGAATGAAGAGGAATTGAATTTCATTTTTATTAAGACTAGAACAATAACGCTGTTGCGCTGCAAGTCGATTTTGTTATGAAATCAAATTATCAGAGAAAAACGGAAATATGTTATTATCCATATTTGTTATTAAATATTAACATATTGAATGAATTGCTGAACAAATAGGAATGAATTAAAAATTAATATTTTATGGGGTAAGAAATTCCGATTCCGCATTCAAGGTGGACACCTAATCATTATATAATGTTGATGATTATTATACGACGGATCATGATGTTTTTATTATATGAATTAGATTTTACGGTTTTGATTAACTTAGAAGAACCTTTTAATTGATTGTAAGGATTCAATTCTAATTTATATGAAGACATTTGTTTTTTTTCTGTATTAAAGTAGGATTTTTCCCAGGATCATTTATTTTTTCCTTTTAATTACAAAGGAATGAAAATCTTTATCTGAATTTACTCTCTAGCTGAATTAGAGTTAAATTCTAATAAGTAATTGAAAGCTACTCCTAATTTAATCAAAATAGTGGAGACAGATTCATACAAGGAAAACAACAGCTCTGATTTCAAAAAGATGAGTCCTTTATAGAAATCAGGATTAAATTCTTATAATGAATTTGACAGGATGAGAAGGTGCCATGATACACAATCCTTGCAAATAGCCTCTTAATTATTCAACCAGAAATATTTAACTGCTCTTATATTTAGTATCTTTATGTACGTCAATGAAATATGTTGATGTGAATTTAAAGTTTTCATTTGATATAAGATCACCGGGTGAGTCAAGTTTAACATCAAAATCAGTCGCCATTATAAATTACGATGACATAACAAGGATAATAACATAATGCCGTTTTTCTATGATATTTTTATTCCATAACAAGATTGATTTTGAACTCTGTAGAGTTAATTATTTTTGCTCTTTCAATAATACAAATGGCATAGATGTTCTGTGTTAAAGTCAGAGGAATGAACAAAAAACATGAAAGATTTATAGAAAAAATGACTGAATATGCTGTATCATCGAGAATTTTTGTCTTTTTATTCACATTCCACGTTTTTCAATTTAAAAAAAAAAAATAAATAATGAAAATTTGATGTTTTTGTGAATTTGGCAGTGATAACCAGGAAAGTTGCCCCACTCTTGATTAGGCAATTTACATACTACCTAAAAACATAAACTTTTGAGGAAAAATTAGACTACGCTTCATACAACTTTTTTGATGATACGGGTTGTTATTGAATGTCATGAAAAATATTTGGGATGGATGTAGAAATAGAAAATAATCGTTATCTCTGCGATCGCGTTATGCGATCAAAAAATGACGATCATTTGACGCACAAATTCGCTAACTACGCTTGATTATCGTAAATATTTTTTTTTTATTAAATCGTAAATAATTTGTTAGCCAATTCTTGTTGAATCTTTGATATAGCTGCCTGATGGCAGTCTTTCATAATTTTAATTTATGACGCAATACGTAATTAAAATAGCTTTACTCAGATAGATAAAAACTGACCGCAAGTTAAAATTCAGAATCCACATGGGGCTAATGGAAAATTGAATCTAATGAAGATTGCGGAAGAATCAATTGAATTCGCATTTACATGGAAACAACTGATCAATCAATTGATCTTTCTTGACAAATTGCAACGATCCGAAGAAAGTGGAGGATTGTGGCAGTTGAAAAAACTGTATTGTTGTTGTTAGGGAATTAAAAAGGAGAGGAAAATTGAAAAGTTCATCAATTTTCCATCCACTTCAAAGTTATTTTATCGTATATTTAAATACTAGTCCGCGAGGAACTTTCCACTGCGAATATGAAGCACAAAAGTTCCTCGCAACTATTGTGCAATCTAACAGTATTTTTTATTATTATTTAGTCCGTGAGTGGTGATTCACGGATGGCGCCCAGGAGAGAAAACAGTATACTTCTATATAAAGGCAGAGAGCTATTTAACAGCCGTATTAAATTTAGGTAACAAATTAATATTCAAACAAGCGGCGACCGACGCTATCTGACCGAAGTGATGTGTAGTCATTTTTTCTTTCATTTCTACCAATTATTTTCATAGTATTCTTCGGAATGGATTTGTACTAATTTGATTTCAAAACTGACAAATTGGATATTGACGATGAGATTGAAAAATTAAAAACATTTATTGTCCAATCTGTCGAATGGTAAAACTTCGATTCTATTTTTAAAGTTTTTCAAAACGATTTCAACATATGACTTCACTCTTTATCTCTACAACAGGCACCGATGTTCTACAGGGTCTCCAAAAGGAGATAGGTAATATTTTGATGAAATGAATTTATACAAAAAATTAAACAAGAAGACGATATGGAAAAAAATTGATTTAAAAAATTATATCTAAATGCACTATCTTGGCTTAGACATGCAATAAAATTATATTCCCGTGAAAATAGTTCTCAATGAAATTAAGAGAAGGATTCTCTTGTATCATAGTCGAATATTTTAGAGAATTCGTCTCGCTGAACTATTGCATTCACATTTAAATCCAATGGACGCCGGATTACTATTATGCAAGAGAACAAATCTGAAAAATTGAAAGAAGAGATTTGATAAATTCTCATGACGCAATCGATCTTAAGACCATCGAGACGAACATTTTGAAAAACTAAAATTGATTGAGTGGCTTTCAAGGTATTGCATAGATTCTATTTCCAGGAAAAGTTAAATGAATATTCGAAACTACTGGCGAAATTGGGAATATTTGAATCACGAACGGTTGTTGTTATAAGAGACGAGTTCTCTTAAAATTTCAACTTCATATTTCCATTCCAGCGAACACGAGAGAGCGCACAATTATTTCGCACGAACAGAAAATTGCAAACATCTCGTAAACTTTGTGAGGACACGTTATATAGCTTTTGATCGATCTATATAGAGGGAATCGACACAAATAAACAAAAAAACTAAAAACAAATCGAACGAGAAATCGCTTTTTCGACCGATCAAGCTGTTCACGTGCACAGAGTTGGTCCTCATTAATATCTACAATCGGTGCAAATTTCAGATTTTTTTTAATCTTTTGGGTCAACTTATTGTGTAATTACGCACACTATGTGAGAATGAAAAAATTTTATCTTTTGTTATCCAATCAAAGGTCAAGAATAATAATATTTTCCTTTCGTTTCACATCCTCTCCCACGTATCTACACACAAAACACCTTAAGAGCCTCATTTGATTTCGAGTAGTTCATTGTAAATTCTTGCAATAGAATGAATGATTTTAGGTTTAATACAGAATGAATGATTAATAGAATTTCACTTGTTTTATGAATTATATTTATTTCTTGAAGTTAATGTTATTCCCTGTTTCCGGTAGAATTGTTTTCCTCAGAGATTTATATTTTTTAATAACTTGAAATTTACATTATATTACGAATAATGAATATTACGAATGTATTAATAAACCATATCGACAAAAACAAATTTTCTTCGAATAATTTTTAATGTGATGAAATGTAAAGGAAATACTAAATATAGCATTTTGTGAAAGTACTGCTTACTTCATTTCAGACTTTATTTTTTTGACATGTATTCTAATATGGATCATTGAAATATACAGCGGATTCAGAAAGAGGTGAAAAATTGGATTGTATTTAAACTAATATTCTTAATTGTTAATTAAGCGATATTTATAAAGTACAAATTTTCACTCGAGAACACTCATTCCTTAGAGTTTTGGTCGCCTTTCTGTTTTTCAAGTTGCGTCCTGAAAGGAATAATCAAATTTACAGTTGCAATATTTAGGATTAATTCATTTTTTTTTACAAATAGTAAATCAGTAGCGAACTCGTTAAACCAGATAAATTGATTCATCTCTGAGTCTAATTTTCGTGCAATAACTTCGAATCTAAGAAAGATACCTGAATTTTTGTGGTAACATTTATTGTAGTACTGAACTCGCTCCACAAAAAAGGTTATGACAATTTTTTTGCTATTTTCCCTACGTTTCGAGATATCCATCAAAAACTAATCAATAGTCAAAAGTCGTTTGTCTCGTTTGACATTGAGAAACACTGTCGATCAGCGATGGGCACAAATTATTTACTTAAACCATTTTACTAATTTCGATAGTGAAGTATTCTGACAAATGGATTGAAGTTTCGAATAAGTCAAAACTAATTAATTAATGCAAATGTAAAAATTAGAGTAGTGTCACTATATTGCACTGAAACATTAACAAATAAAAGAATAGACACTATGAACAAGGAATTACTCTTACGTTTCATTTTAAAACGAACTGTTAACTGACAACGGACAAAACGATTCGAAAGCTCATTCAAAAGTTGGACTCCACAATGGAAATATTATCTCGTAGCTCGAGATATTTTTTAATGTCGTTTTACCGTACAAGAGACGACCCAGAGTGTGATTAATTTAAACATAACTTTTCTAAATCACTCAAATCATGCAGACATGAAACTTTTTACGTTTAAAGATAATTATTCATTAGAAAATTGTCATTTTCATGGACAATAGGAGAAACAGACAATTCTTCAGATTTTACCTAGTGATTTCCAATTAAATCATTGTATTTTTCGTACTCGTTTCGAAAGAGACATCGGGTTGTTGATGTGTTCAACTTACCCAGACTAACGGAAACTTATGATCTTAATATATGTTTTTTTCTAAAAAACTGATCGACAGAGAAACAATTTTTCATCCAACGATCGGCGAAAGAGCTCTTCGTACTTTTACGCTCTACCCTTCAACTATTGAACAATCTCTGCAAATCGAATTAGTTAATTACCTAAGTTGTTGGTTAAAGTCATCTTCCACGTCATCATCATCCCAGTTATCCTCCCAGACACTGATATCCTCATTATCCTCATCCTTTGCGGTCCAATCTATCCAAAAAACAAATAAAAACTCAACAATTTACGAAATGAATCAGCAATTTAGAGGTTAGAATCTTCAATGAATCTAAAACATCAAAATCTCTCACCTTCAGCAGGAAATTCTTCGAATTCGTCATCCTCCTCCAGGAGTCCCAAATCCACCTTGGTCTTATCGCCTTTGGTGTCAGTCATACTCCCAAAAGAAACAATCTACCTCAAAATATAAATGATTTTGGAAATGTGAGGTTAGGGTACACCACTGTAATGACGACTGTCACGGCACGAGTGAGAAACACTGAGAATTTTGGAGTTTTCTCGGAGGGGTGTCATGACGTCATTGTCGTTCCATCAGGCGAGTTCGTTGTGTTTCACTTTAGTCGCAGCAGTTATCACTCAAACAAACTACAACGAAGAAAAGTCATAGTAAATTAAGAAATTGCCACCGGAACTGCGTGCACACCTTAATTACCTCCAATCGTGATTTCTCCCTTCAAACAGTCTTTATTCAGTGAATTATTTTCGCATTGTTCATGAGATTTTGACGTCGAACAGCAGAAAGCAGGTGACAACTCAAATTTATTCGATTTCCTTACAAAGAAAGACTGGAAAGAGTGAAAAGAAGTCCTTCATCTAATGCTAAGTCGTGCATCTGTGGACTTTCATAGTTGAGTGAAAGTTGAGGACAATTGTCTTTTGCAGGACGAATGGGAGTGAATTTTCAATTAAAATTTGGATGATCAGAGAGGAGAGGAGGATAATTAGCAAATGGAGATGCATCATCAACGCACACCTCAGAAATTCCCAGTATTTGTGTTCCCACCGAACATAACATTTTATTTAGATGACCAGTCCACACACAAACAAGTACTGACGTTGTACAATCCGTATGAATTTCCTGTTAAGTTCAAAGGTAATTGTTCTAGTGACATATGGAACAGTTTTCAGTGTTTTTCATTCTTCAGTAGATGCTTTGTCAGGGGATGGATCTGTAAATGGGAGAAGTTGAGTTGGTAAAATCTTTGTTGATTGTTTGTTTGTAGCTTTTGAAAATAATATTTCTATTAAATTTCATGTTCTTTTAATATTTCTCTTTCACATTCCTTAATTTTCATTGGACATTATGTAGAACGGTTTAAACCGAAAAATCCGAAATTTGAGGGCCATGTCTGTATGCACCTCTCCCTCTGCCACCTTTCCGAAATTAATTTTCAGAAAATCGAATAATACATTACTAAAAAAATTTTTTAATGTTTAATTTCTCAGATTATAGGTCTTAATGAGCACTAACTCTGGGCACAAGAACAGCTTGGTTTTCGAATAGAATTTTTTTTTAATATTCGCTTCAATTTCTTCTATGTAGATCAATCAAAGACATATACTTGTTCTCACAAACTTTACGAGATATTTGCAATTGTCCGTTTTGGCGAAAAAATTGTACGCTCCCGAGTGTTCGTTGAAATCGAAACATGAAGTTGAAATTTTGAGAGGCATGTCTCTTATGACACGAACGGTTTGTGTTTCAAATATGCCCAATGGCACCAGTGGTTTCAGATACTCATTTAATTTTTCCTGGAAATAAATTATATGCAATGCGTTTAAAGCTATCGAAAATATTCGTCTCCATGTTCTTTAGATCGATCACATCATGAGAAGTTATCAAATTTCTACTTTCAAATTTGCCAGAATTGCTTTCTTGCATAATAGTCATCCGGTAAACATTGGATTCAAATGGGCATGCGATAGTTCAGCGAGACGAACTCTATAAAATATTCGACTATGATACAAGAGAATCCTTCTCTTAATTTCATTCAGAACTATTTTCACGTGAATATAATTTTATTGCATGTCTAAGCCAAAATAGTGAATTTAGATATGATTTTGAATCAATTTTTGTCTTTATCTGCTTCTTGTTTAATGGTTTGTATAAATCCTTTCCATCAAAATAATACATATCTCCTTTTAGAGAACTTGTAGAATATAAATGATTGTTGTTGAGATAAAGTGTGAATTCATACGTTGAAATCATTTTTAAAAATATCAAAAATAAGATCGATGTTTTGTATTGGAAAAATTGGACAATTAATTTTTTCAATTGTTCAATCTTATCGCAATTATGTCATTTCTCATTTTTGAAATCGAATTAATACGGATCTATTCAGAAAAATATTATCTGTGAAACTGGTAAAAATTAAGGAAAAACTAGTAATTACCCGTAAGTAACGGTCGCATTACTTCTGTCAGATAGTGTCGGTCCCTGCCCTTGTGCTTTTCCCATCAACCACGTTATTTTCAATCAAGCTTTAAGTATTCAGACATTTTATGATGATTATATCATACAAAACGTTGCAGGTCCGAATATAAAATTCTATATTATACAATCCGAGTATATTTTAAGCCTCCAAAAAAAATAGAAAGTTTTGTTGTGGAGAAAATCGATACATCTGATAAATTAACGCGACCCATTCGAACGTGAATGCTTGCATTCAATATTGATTATTTTTGAACCCATCGAGAATAAATTGACCGGACCACTAGAATTAGAAATGACAATTTTGCTGCTTCAATTAACAATCAATGCCGTACCTATTCATTAAATTCGAGTCGTATTGATCACAGACCACACTTGTTCATAGAAAAGCCTCGTCATTGAGAGTTAAATTGCGAGAATTTTCTGCAACCACGTTATAAACAATTTTTTCACTATAAAAATATTCTAAAAAAAGTATTCATGTCCAGAAGTGTCAAAAGTTGTAATAATTTTCTCTCGTCATTTTGGAAACGGAGAATGGTCAAAAGAATAATTTACATAAAAATGGAATTTCAATAATACTCGAATGTCATGATTTATTCAAATATTTCTTACATAATCTAGCGAATAACCCTGATGATTGAAAATATATTACGAAGTGGTAAACTCAGATAACCCACTTCTAATTATTAAACAGTTTTCACTGAATATCTCGGAATCTGAGGGAGATAGCAAAACCGTTGTTGTAACATTTTTTGAGGAGTAAGTTGACTGCTCTAACAAATATGATTACAAAAATTTCACTTAGATTCAGACATATTTCCAAAAAATTGGCGGAGACATACGTGAACTTATCTCGGTTCATCACTTCATCACTGCTATGATTAAATTTTGGTATCAGACTGTAAAAGATTTTTGGACATCCTTGAGTTAGCACTCTCATTGTCAAGATATTTATTTGCGCTTGAAAATTAACTCACATTGTGCAAAATTACTCTATATATTTTTTTCACTGTTTTAGTACTGAGTACAGCGCCTAATAAATACAAAGTGGGTGATCCAGAGGGGACGATAAAACCAAAAAATTGCATAGATATAGTGGTTCGACATACAGCGTTGTTAACAGCGAATTGTAATGTTGTTGATAAATTCAGAATACAGATGCAGGAACATCCCACCAAGCAGGTAATTATCGGAGCCGTTAATTCTTAATGACGAATTAATTATTCGACGAGGGGTTAATTGTTCATGACCTAGAATGAACCTATATAAATCTATAATAAACGTAGAAGAAACAATAATTAATTGTTAAATAAAGGATTATTAAGTTTTTATTCGATAAAGAATTAATTATCTAACGAGATATTTTCATTTGCAGGTGATAGGAAAGAGAGACGTCGAAGCAAGATTATTGGCAGGTATCAATGACACTACAGGGCGAGGAACACCTGATCCTGAATCATTTCAGCAAATTCCTGGAACTGGAGATAGACAACAGAGGTCTTACACTCTGTCTTCGCAAACTAGGGGATTTGATAGTAAGATACTTTTCTCTGCAATCCAGTGTTGAGCATATTTGAGTAGTGCTTTATTTGAATACTAGTTTAACTTCATAATATTGTAGTATTTAGTATTTATAGCCGATGAACAGACTAAATATCGAAAGATTTAGTATTTCAAAAAATAATAATACTAAATACCGGAATACTTATTTACTTTAAGAAGACCAAATCCTCAATATTCGTGTAGTTAATAGTTTGGTTCTAAATTCTGAATAATTTTATACCGAAATACAAAATATCTTTAATGACAAAACCGAAAATAGCGATATCACGAAATTTTATCTGAACAAATGTAGATATTTCGATTGATCTAGATAAGGCTCATTGGTATAAGTATTTTGAAAAAAAAATGGAAATCTGTTCAGTAGTTTTGGGAAAATTGAGGAAAATATGTTAAAGAAGTTGTTATATCTCAGGAATTCAATATTATTCAATTTTGGATTGAAATCAATGTTGTAGTCAACTAAATGTTGATTTCTTTCAAGATTAATTTTTGAAATTTCTAAATCTTCTCGCACACTCCCACGAACATGATCTAAAAACATAATTTTTTCATGTTTTCTAACATTCTAGACAACTTGCGATTGAAATAAGCAATGAAAAACTGTCCCACCTAATTTTCCTATCTCTATTCAATTCACAGATATTTCACAAAAACTCAGCAGGAAACTGAATCGATTTAAATAATTTTATCGTTTCGCTAGTAATTGTCAGCATGGAAAAATGTTATTAAAGAGTTTTTTTTCAGGAGGAACTAATTACGTAGCACTCATTGCTGGAATAATTTGTATAATTGGATTACTTTTACCAACGGAGGGTGACGGAAGTCACCTATTGCCTGAGTATTTCCACCTATCAGTCAACTTCAAGCTCATTTTCTCATTCGTACTAGGTAAACTATCTTTATCATTGTTATTAACTTTGAAAAATTTAATTAATACTGACCATCATTTCAGGTATGGTAACAATAATTGTTTTGAGGTTGTGATGTGATATTAAGTGATAAGTGACAATGAATTTTCCTCTACGATTGAATGCAATGGTGAACGCACAATTCAAGTTAATGAATCTGTAATACAGAAAGAAACAATTAATTACGCCGAGGAGATCCCACAGGACTCACGTTCAATTTTTCTTCATATTATCGTAATGGTGGTTGTTAATGTACTTCATACTAGTCCTTTCTCAAGTCCAAATGGTTTATACAATTTAAGTAGACATTTCGAGACGATATAATTAATGAATTCTTGACTTTTAATACAGATATTTTTTTATTGAACGGAGGATTTAGGAAAGATTTATTACCCTCTTCCCTCTGTCATCAAAATATTTGTCTATCAATTCCTGGATTCGTTGAGGAGAGGTTGAAGAATAATTATAAATCCCTCTGCAATTTTTATGACAATTTATAATGGCTTTACAAATTAATAACAATACTTTTCTGTTGTTTTCAATGCTCCTGCAATGGATATTCGACGAATAATCGTTATGTCTTTTTGAAATTATCGATTGATCGAATACTATCGCTCTTGCTTTGACTGTTTGCGATCAATAAGTGGGCTTTACAACCCCTTCACTCTGACTCTTTATGACGGCATACTTAAGACGTTCCACGTGAGGTTTATAGTCCATTAGTACGTCAGCGGGTAAATGCAAAACACGTCGGAGAGTGTCTCTGATTCTGGCTGTCGTCGCCACGTCTGATGATGTTTTATTCCATACACATATCTTGTCCTCCTGAAGGGAATTATTTTGTTTTATTTAAATTATTTAACGCTTCAATTCAATGCATTTTTATTAATATCTTTGGAGGGAAGGGGAAAATTTACCTGAAATCTTATAGATACAACTGCTCCGCAAATCTCCTCGCCCACCATAAATTGTTCTCCTAACATGGCAAGTACCAAATTTTCCCAGCAACGATCAACCAGTCCTTTCCTCAGTGTTACTGCCCATTTTCCACCTTGTCTGTTGGCTGAATCCTGAGCAGAATCAATTTTTTAAGTTAAAAATGTGATTAAATGTAATTAAGTTGTCATTCTCTATTATTTGGGGAATATAATATATGAGGGATTATTTTCACAATGATTGATTTCTCAGAAAATCAGAAGGAGAATTTGCTTTTCTGTGTCATGTTGTGACGTTGTCAATTATAATTATGAGGACAAGGGGTTTTAAGGAGTCATTGGATTTGATTTTCATTTTTATAAATTTCCTTCAATCATGAAGAGAGCTACAACAACGCTGGGAGTTACGAACAATTAGCATTGCAGCGTTGAAGATCAATCTTCTTATGGAATAAAAATATCATAGAAAAAAGGAGTTATGGTATTATCCGCGTTATGTGATCATAAAAAACATGAACACCAGTTGCACCTGATGACAAACCACTGATTTTGAGTAAACTTAACTCACCCGGTGGTCTTGTATCAAACGAAGACTTTTTATTCACTTCAGTATATTTAGTTGACTTACCTGAAGACAACAAATGTAAAAGCAATCAAATATTTCTCTTTGAACGATTAAGAGGATATTTTCACGGATTCTTTATCATCGCACATTCTCATCATTTCAAATCCATTATTAGAATTTAATGCTGATTTGCATAAAGAACTCATCTTTTTGAAATCGGAGTTGTTGTTTTCTTTATATGAACCAGTTTCCACTTTTTCGATTAAACTAGGAGTAGCTTGTAATTGCGCATTGGAATTTAATTCTTATTTAGGGAGAAATGGATTGATGTGAAGATTTTCATAATTTCATAATTAAAATTAAGTCGCCAAAGACATAAATGAATAGAGAAAAAATCCTTATCCATATTTTAAAAGAAACAGGGATAATATCATAATTCTGTTTTTCTATGATACTTTCAGATAGTAATAAGAATAATATTTTTATGATATTTTTAATCCATAATAAGATTAAGTTGTAGCGCAACAACGTTAATTAATCGTAAACGCGCGTGCTATGGCCCTAGTTACTGTTAATACATCAACAGTGAAGTACTAAGCTAGGAGAAGTGCAATTCAAAACAAAAATTTGTCTACCTTCAAGCAAATAGTTTCAAACGTAGTTAAGCCTTGAGTCGTACAATAAACATCGCACCATCGTTTTCAGTAATTTCGCGATAACTAAAAAAAATTTCGCATTATAAACGAGAAATTCAGGACTTTCTCACTTGATGTGTATTTTAGGTATTAACTATGATTATAATATCTATGATTATTACCTTTCTTTTTAATTAATTATTTTACGATGTACCGCAGGCGAAAAAGAGTTCTATTCTTGCACTTATCTTAACTTATTGTATTTCACTGCAAAAAATAAAAGTTAGCAACCAAATACTTAGTTTGCAATACTTTGTTTGAGTGAGGAGCTACTTAATATTCGAATCTTCTCAGTAATTGAATTAATTAACATCTTTATTGTAGTAAAACCCTTCAAAAAATGAAAAAAAATTTAAATTTGAAAATGAGAATTTAATTCCCTTTGAAATGAGTTGATTGTTCATTAGCACAATGTGATTTTCTAATACATTTCTATATGTTAGTTATCATTGAAGTGTTTTGATTCGTTCAATCACTGGTATGTGACCATTTTTATTTATTCCGACAGTCCACCGTTATTAATTGTTCATTTCTTTTCATTCAATTGAGTAAGACTTATTTTCACATAATTTTCAGATTTCCATTGTAATTAAAAATTATCATCATCAGTATCATTATTATTATCCATTCATTCGATACAACTGAATGTCATTGACAATGTTAGCTCTCGCCTTAACTCTTGATTATGATGTTAATAAAAAAAAAAATTTATATGGGGTTTTCCACAGTAAAAGCCACAGTCAAATATTTTGGTAAGAAGTACTACATTTTGACACGATTATAGGGAAAAAAATATTAAGCTATCTAGGATGATGATTTAGATGATGATTTACACAATATCAAGACCATCAGTCATCATTACAAAATCGGCAAGTTGTCAAAATTGTTCAAAAAAAATGCTGAAACTGTTGTTTGAAACATTTTTTAATTAGAATATCCATTACCAAGATATGTGACGGCGACTTTTAATTGCAGACACCCGTATATACTTGAATGAATTTGAACTATAACATTTGCAAAGATCATCAGAAATCTCATATTCAAGAAGATTTATAAAAAAATTGAAATGTTCAACACCTATTATAAAAATCAAATAAAATCATACAGTTATGGAAAACGTATTTTACCGTTGTCTTAATGTCATGGGAACGAGAATTCTAAAGTCTGACTATATTCATTTGAAACATGATATTTACGAAAATTGTCGGAATTGGGACTTGAAAAATGTAGCCTTTTTATGAATTTTTAAATCAATTAAAAGAGCATTGTTATCGCCTCCGTCTTCTGGACTTCGTTAGAAGAGTATTCGAATTTTTTTAGTTTTGACTTATTGAATGTACGGACGACTTAAAAATGAGAACTGAACGGAATATTAATTATTACATAGTAAGTGACATTTGATTGCTTCATGGATTTTGGAAAACAATTTATACCGAAAGATTTTTATTCTATACAGACTTTTATTCAGATTTCAATATTTTTCATTTCATATTTGGAAATGGAAAATAAATTCATCAAAATGTGAAAACGTTCACGTTTTATCATCATATTTTGAAAATACGTTTAAATATTATTAAATGAGGCCAAAGAGAATAGCGAATATTTGTGCCACAAAAATGTTTTTAAAAAACAGAAAATCTTCACAAGCAACATTTTTGGGCGTTATGTGAATTTTTGCATTCCTCCACAAAATAAAACCCCATAAAATTTGGAAAAGGGCTGAAACATGAAAGAACGTTAATCGTTCCCTTCATAAAAAATGTCTCACATTGAAACTCGCACAATAATGATTTTCATCATGTAGAGAATTTTCAGATTAAATCGGGTGAAACATTAAATTTTCGTTGTTTTTCACAGGACAGACTGTTCTTCCCGTTCGCTATAAAATGATCTTAATACTAAATGATTAGAACCAATGAACATACCTCCCACATGGGTTTAATTCCATTTTTAAATAGATGAAAGTCAGATGAAGCTAGAAGCTCAGACGGTCGCACTAGGTGACTGTAAAGGCCCCAGAATTGTTCCACACTACCGAACCTACCGATGAACTTTAAATTTTCAGCATAACGTCGATCACTTTGTTTGCCAAGTGATCTTTTACTGTACCAAAGATCGTAACTGTACTGCAACTGATTGTCGTTTGGATTTATTTCTAGTGGAGGCTGAAACAAAGTACCAAAAATATCACTAGATAAAGATGAATGCAGAATCAATTTACTCATACATTCGCGTTTGTGGAACTATTTTGTTAACAAGAGATGAATTTGGGCGAGAAAATAACTCTCGATTTTTTTTATTTGAGAAAAGTCCTTGTAAAAAATGTCAGACTCCGCAAAGGAAAATTAGTATTCGGCTGTTTGAAGATCGGGAGGAAAGTACTTCCCGTCCTAGGGTGAAAAAGATGCCCACAAGAGTGGAAAACTAAGACTTTCGGCTCTGGATACCCAATCTGGTGTTTTTGATTCACATTTCTGTCACGAAAAACGTCTGTCACCTGCTCGTTTTTTTATTATTATAATTTAAATGAAAAATTTGAAAAAAATTGGAAACTTCCACCTATACCTATTCCCTAGAAAAATGGTTGTTTTCATTTTTTTCAACACCACTAACAGTTAGTCTTGTTCATTACTTCCCGCTCTTACCATAACTGATTTATGTTCTTTTCACAGCTTTGGTCGTCAATTATTTCACAAAACACCCTCGCCAAAATTTCCAATAAGTTGACACGAGGGCTCGCGTATCCCCTATTAATTACTAAAACTAACTACTAGGAACGAAGAAAACAGAAATCATGTGACAACCAGAGTAAAAAATTTTTCTAGATTTTTAGAATTTTAAATGTATTCAAATTAACAATTTCTGTGGAGAATTTAGAAGAACAAAAAATTGTTACATTGTCATATGTATATATATATATATATATCTCCAAAACTAAAAGTCTTAAACAGAAAACCCGAAACCTTACGAAAACCTTTGGAATATTCCCAAATATGATGGTTTTTATTTTTCTAAGGATCAAATTAAGAAGAAAGGAAGAGAAAAAAAATTTAAAACATCACAATTAGGCGACGTAAAAATGAAATTGTTATACCATTTTTCGTTTGCAAATATTCCAAATGAAATTTCTAAACCAGATATACAGCGGTATAAGTTTTTCAAGGTATTATTCCATTTAACTCACCCTTGAGGCTATATTACCTTAATCTAGCCACAATCACAACTAGATCTGTCATAGAACAAAAGAATTTGAAATTCGGAAATTGCTCGAATTTTCCACGAGATTTCCTCTGTTAAATTTCTCTTTTGGCAACTTCAGGGTAATAAAAAATTGCAATTAATGAGCTTCAATTCGGCAGCAAACACTTAAAAATTATTTCTTGCCATTATCTTGATCTTGAAAATAATATAATATTATTTATAAACTGATATAATTCTCACCAGTCTCAACTTGAGTGCCAGTTCTTCGTCCCCGCTTCCATCACTACCCTTGGCTCTGGAAAAACGATCATTTGCTATCAATAATTGTCTCAATTCTTATCTACAACTTGTTTATCTACAATTTGAAATGGACCATATCGAAATCCCCTAAGAAAAAAAATGATAATTTCACCAATAATCTTTGATTGAGACAACGAAATGCCCTAAATTCCCATTCAAAATTCCTCGATAAATTCATGTCAGAAGCACTCATTGGTGAGAATAATTTTTTCTCAGTGTGTGCTCATCTACTGAATAACCAAAAAATCGGCGACTTGGCTCCCTGAAACAAGTCTCAGTAAAAAAATCACAAAAATACAACGAACGTCACTATTGATCTCCCTAAAATTAAATTTCAGTAAAAATTTGTTCATAAGCATGTTCCCTGACACTTCGTCTTTAGCAATTAGTAGAATAATATCGTTACCCCAAATAAAAGAATGGTAAGCATTTCTGTACTCACCCGTCGAATTTTTCTGACATATTGCAAGGTATTTATAAATACTATGACTTAATTAAATGGATAAAATATTTGAAGAATTTTTCTCTCAACAGGTACACGTTATTACAAAATAAATGTTACAGTAATTGGGTTATTTTAATTTATCTCCTTTTATCGCGTTCCACTATGTTTCTTCCTTTCTACTACACACGCCGTCTGTTTTCTCTTTTGACTGTTTCTCGGGTCCTGAGCACTAGGAATATTTCCTTTCCCCTAGATTTTACTAAACGAGAACATGGTACGACTGATTGGAAGTGACGTCTTGGTCGAATTTCGTTTTAATTGATTACTATTATTTTTGTTTTTGAAGGGAAGTCGTGTATATCTCCATTTTTTTCGATTCTCTAATTTCAACCACAAGGTGTGGGATCTACTAAAAAAGGGACTTGACTGAATATAAAATGCTGTAGATTGATTTGACTAATTTCTTTTATTTTAAAATTGATATAAAGATGGGACGCCTATATTCCCTGGATGATCTCTCTAGAAAACTTACAGCCCGGTGGGACATATTTGATAATCGATACATAGCCTCAAATCACCCTTTCAGATTGCTACCAAATTAATTAATTTGATAATTACCAAAACCAATTACCTCCTCCCATTCATTGTTTCCGTAGTCTGGTAATTAGGTTTGATTCTAATAAAACCATTTTTCCAACAGCTTATTTATGTTCGTTATTTATTATAACGTGACCCTGTCCAATCGAGCCAACCTCATTACAAAGACCAAAACAATTGTTGGAATATTTGAGTACAGCTCTTTCATTGTCCTACAAAAATCACTCGACACCTCTTGTTTATTTCTCTGGGAGACAGCTCTACTAAGGGACTAATTTACGATCGGTTGTAATCCGCTTTCGAGACGGTTTAATCCTAAACATATGCTGAATGTTTCTTCGAGTCATAAAATTGTTTTTCTTTTCCCTGAGAGCGTTTTCCCTTTGATATAGTTTTCACTCTCTGGACAACGGTCCTCTAGTTCGGACGTGCCTTCCTCGTCCTAATAAAGAATATTCTAAAAAGTATTTCACTGTGTCTCAAATAATTTGATCATTTACACCCATATTCCAATAAAAATATTCATCACCTGTTGAAAGAACTCTTTGTTGAAGTGCCCAACTGGAATTTCCAGCCTCGATCGAGGCTTAACCGACAACCCTCGATCAACCCTTCGAATTATTCGATAATTTCCCAATAATTAATTATCATTGATACCTTCTTGAAGGATTTTAGTGGTATATAAGTGGGTATATTGAGGTACCTCCTTTACAAACCTAATAAATATAATCACTGAATAGAACATTTACGTCTGAGATTGAATCAGCCCTGGATTCGATAATGAAATCAAGCTTCATTCTATCTTGGACCCTCCAGTCTAGAGGAACAAAACTGTTTCAAGATTCCATTGAAATTCGAAGGAGCACATACGACTCCAGTTGCCTCTACGTTGGGTCTCCCAGGCTCCATCCCCAATTCTGGATCTACCTTGCTTCCATCGTCAGAATTAACATTTCTTACCTGGGGTAAGGTATATTTTTCTACAAAATACAGAAACGAGGAGAAAAAGCAAAGTAGGAATGAATAGATGCAGTACAATTAGATTTGTATAGAAAAATCGTTTAAAACTTTATAGAATAATAAGGACATTTGTTTTTGTTTATATAGAGCTATAGATATGAATATCCAAGTTAAAATAGAAGAAATTTTTAAGAGAGGCTGGGGAGGATGTAAAACAAAAAAAAAATTGTAATATCAAAAAAAATAAATAATAATAATAATAATAATAGTTAAAAACTTTGTCATAAAATGTAAGTTTAGTAAAAGTAGGATGTACCTCCTGGGAATAAATCAGAAGATGAAAGATTAGATGGACATCCACAGGGATTTCCCACCATTTCGAGGAAGATCTGGATCTTACTCGACATTGGGTCTAAACATAAACTTATTTACGAACTTAAACAATATATATATTCAGAAAAAATCAGACATACGCCATAGTACATTCTAAATTACGGTACTATTTTAAGTTTATCGGAAAAATATTAGTCTAATTGAAAATAATTTCAAAATAGTTCATTTGTCCTCCTCTGTATGAACATTGACAAGGGAAAAATGTCGCTTCAATCTCGTCATGATTTCATTCCTCTGATAAGCAACTTCTCGGTAACAAAATTGTGAAAATGCCAATGGGCATTCGTACAGGATCGTCTCCACACATTTTGTATCCTCATCTGACTGCGAAAATGTGAATTTTGATATGGAGTTCACTGAAATGAGAAGAATTTCGTCATCACATGTGTTGACATTTGGAGTTTTTTTTAACATAAACGACTAATTATGGAGTGTAATGGCTGGTTGAGTGGGGTGTTTTCGACAGACATCGGGGGTAAACAAGCGGTTCCTTGGGTTAGTACTTGGATGGGTGACCGCTGGAGAATACCACGTGCTCGCTCAAAAAATTACTGTACAGGGAAGACATAAATGTGGAGATACTGGAGATCCAGTGTATCCCTAACAGGAGATGAGGAAGGGCCGGCAGTCGGCCGACTGTCGACCAGCATTGGTCAAGTGTCGGCTCACTGTCGGTCATTCTTCATCTCCTGTTAGGGATCCCTTCTAGTCTGGAACCCTGCAGCATAATCGGCGGCCGACTCTACGGTAGGGATTTTTCATGGTTTCCTTCTACCTCTACTCCTGTGTAAATGCAGTACAGTTGGAGAAAAATTCGGTCCCATGTCGCACCGCAGGGGAAGGGAACAAAAGGTAAAGGCCCGAGAGGATATACTGCTGAAGATAAAAATAAAAAATAGCAGATTTCGATACAAGTGCGATCGGGTGGGTGACGAGTGTAAAGTTGAAGTATCTGATCAGCTGAGTTAAAACACCCGGTTGCACGTATGTCCGAACTAGACTTTTTGTTAGTGATGATTATGTTCAGCGAGTGATGGATTGTGCCATTTTTTGTTTACCAGTAAACGAAAAGCAAATTTTAGAGGCCAAGATCATGAGAAAATGTACAATTTTCATTTAGAACATTTGGCTTTTTAATTTCAATTTTTCAACCTGTGCCACTGAAAGTATGTATTCAGATATGTATTCATTTCCCCTTTCGTAAAACTATGTGTCAAATCCCATTTCTAAAATAACGCGGCATAAAATTGAAAAATTTTTTTTTTCAAAATTTTGTTCAATTATTCCAGAATTTACAAGACATCGATAAATTTAAATGGCGCATTTGAAAGGGAATATGTTATATTGGTGCTCCAGAAATGAAAAAAAACTTACCACAATTAAAACCGTCGAAAAAACACGTTTCATGATTTGACATAATGGTATAGGAATTTCCGTCCTGTCTGATTGAGAAGTGTCCACGTGCCACGTTTTTTATCGCAGGCATATGATGAAGATGCTCTTTGTATTTGACGGAATATTTCCAGTGATCGTAATTTCCACTTTCGTTTATAATATCAAATTCTTCACTGAAAAATGAAATAATATATCAAACATCACCAACGAATCGATTCGTAACACATTTTTAATAAATTGCTCGAATAAGAGTTGATAACGCGCTTTGAATAATTTCAGAGATATAGCAACTTTTGTAGATTTCCTTTTTTGTCAATAGCTCAAAAACTCCTGTAAGAATTTCAATTTTTTTTCGCAAAATTCTCGTCTCAGTAGGTTCAATAAATATCAATCGAAATGTCCACATTTTTTGAGTAAAAATGTGGACATGTGGATTGTGTGGATTGTGTGTGTGTGTGTGTGTCGAGATGTCGCATTTTTTAAGTTTTAGCATCATAAACGTTGTGAACATCAGAAATTAACAAAAAATAGAGATGGCAAGTTGAAATTTTTTACATTTGTAGCTCTCATAAGATAAAAGGTTGCTATTTTGGACAGGCGGTTCCAGATATATTGCAACTTTGCGTGAATGTATTTCCTTGAATATTTCATAAACCACTCAACTCATATTAATGTTGTTTTTCAACACACTCAGCTCAGTGGGGACCATACAAAGCTATGAAAATATATTTCCCCCTTGATATAAGGTCATTTGTTTTTGTTTTATATAGGGCTATATATGTTAATATTAAAGTTAAAATAGAAGAGATTTTTAAGTGAGGCTGCGTGGAGAGGATGTAAAGCAAAGAAAGACATTTGTAACACCAAAGAAATAAATAATAATAATAATAAATATATACCCATTGATACAAAAATTGCGATATATTGCCATTTTTCCGTTTTTTAAATATTTTCAGTATTCTATACTCAATAATTTGATGAAAAATTGAGATAGCAAATTAAAATTTGAAATGATCACACGGATGGGCGCAATCCGTCGGGTGGTTCTTACAACATTTACTGTTTTATTGAAGTTAATGTTACTAATTAGTTAAATATATTTTTCTAAACCTCTGGGTGGCTGTACTACCACAACTCACTCACGTCGCAAATATCTACTTTTTAATTTTTGAAATCGAAATGGTGCAGATCCATTCGCAAGCATACTACCAGTCGAAGTGGTAGAGTAAAGGGGAATAAGTGATAAGGCATAAAGTGTCGGTCACATCACGTCTGTGGAATAGCGTCCGTCACCTACTTGTTGTCACTATTTTTTTATTCATAAAAAACAGTCAATATTTACCATATACATAAGTTGAAAACTCGTGTTAAACTTCTCTGTGAGTGTAATGCGTTAAACAAACTTTAAGCTCGTGGCATAAAGTTTCAATCGGATTCCTTTCAATTTTATTTATTTAATTTAATTTTGTTATTTTGTTTTCATTTTATCAACTTCTTTGGAAGTTTTTCACGATTTCCTATTTATATTCAATGAAATAAGAAATACTACTCACATTGTTGGATTCAACTTCAACATATTACTGAAATCGGCCACAAATTCCCAGACAGTCTCAGCCCTCGTGTTTTTAATGGTGAACTCAGAAACAAAATGATGATTTTTTTTTAATAAAAAAATTACATAAAATCCGAATAATGCGAAGAATAAATACAACAGGGTACGAAGCTTCCATTTCAGTGGATTAGTACTCATCATAAAATTTATAACTTTAAATGGAAAAAAATAATTCTCAAGAAATATTTTCTCAGTTGAGATAATTAAAAATTATAGTTTTAAGGAATTACTCGGTCTCGAGGCGATAATTTAAAATTATGTGAAGTTGTAAAAGGACTCCAGTGATTTTTAGCTTCGCCTTTCTCAACCGACACCGTTGGAACTGATAGAATTGAAAAACGAGAGAGACGAATATCGTTCGGTAATCTCCGGGCCATTTCCGCCTCTACTGGTCCATTCGGAGGCTGTTTAGACGTTCTCGTCGCGATAATGAATACAAAGCCCACGCGATATTATAAGAGCACGTGTTTGAAATATTTTTCTCGAGCTCATAAACACGTGTCTGCGCATGCTCAGAATTCCAAATGCATGGAAATTCAATGAATGAAACTCTGATGTACAAAGGATTGAATAATTGAGAGGTTTTGAGGTAAAACGGAAGGCCTGTGGCTGTAGAATATTTTAACATTGTATCTTCTAACAATACAATTTTATAAAATACTAGCGACCCGCCCCGGCTTCGCACGGGTGCAATCCTGATAGAAAAACTGTGAACGTTGTATATAAAAACACAGCGGCTCGCTCCGGCAAAAAAAAGTTATTGTGGGTTATCCATAAGAGATAGACATATACCATCACGGACTTTTCTGTAGACCTTTTCAATGTGTACAATACTTAGTACATTATTTTGATAAAACTCGTTGGGTTCAGCCTGCGTTTGCAATGTAAGCGGAAAAAATGTAATTATTTACGACATCACATTAGAAACCTCAAAAATAACAGTACTTCTCCACTATTTAGTGGATGTTATTATACATATAAACCTTCCTCTTGAATCACTCTATCTATTAAAAAAAACGCATCAAAATCCGTTGCGTAGTTTCAAAGATTAAAGCGTACAAAGGGACAGAAAAAGCGACTTTGCTTTATACTATGTAGTGATAAGTTTTGTGGTAAATAATAATTTTAAAAACATTTAGTATTTAATGCATAACTGGATACTCAATAATAGAATGAAAAGCTAATAAATTTCGACTGGCGGTAAATAAAACGTACTCAAATACTTAATTATGTTGGACGCATAAATTCCAAATATTCAGATAGTTCATTACTTAGAACGTGGAAAATATCAAGTTCGGAAGTATTTAAATACATCGTATTAATAAAATACTGTTCTCGTCAACACTGACTGAAGCCATGTCCGCTTCACGCAACCTAGAATCATTTACCCTTAATTGGTTGTGAAATAGAAAAATTGAGAAACATTTGTTTCTAAAATTCAAAAGATTTATTTAACGTTAATTCAACATATTATTAAATAATGGTCTTATAATAGTTTTGTACCTTTATTTACATGCATTTAATCATGAATATCACAAAGTGTTCATTTTTGCGAATGAAAAAGTATTACTATACTTTATCCTCAGCTAGAGGGTATCTCTCGAGCGCTTCACTTCGAGTGCCTGGCATCATGAGCATTAGCTAATGCCTTCTTTTCCTATCTTCCTCATGGCTGCATCGTGCTTGGCGAGGATGTCAGTCGTAATACTGTTTTTGTTCATTTTTTTCAGATTTAGAACTCTGATGAGACCATTTCGGTAGCCTGCAACGATCCAGAGGTAACTCCAACCATTAGGATTCCAGGAAATCTGAAAACACCCCAAATTATTAATTAATATGGATTCAAAGTGAAAAATGAAAAATTTGGCGTTCTTCATTTTTTTCATCTGCTGTGAGCTCTCGGGGAGATGAAAACATCAAAGTCGATGAATTACAAAAACTAACTCTTAATGTCCCGTGTTCGATCAATAATCAATAAATAATAAAATTAAAGAAAAAATAAAAATAAATAATAAATAGATAAATAATAATGATACAATTTAACGTACATTCATGACGATGCCCATCGCCAATTTTTGAGTAACTACTTTAAAGTGCACTTGGAAAGTTTTTGAATATTGTTGTCTTTAGATCGATTGAGTTTTTTCTGCACACTGGGCGAATCATCAGGAATTGCCGAAATTGGTGATGATCTTACGTACAAATTCATCCAGTGTAAGACAATAAGCCATTATTCGTAAAAGAGCAAAAAGTTTGACATTTTCTGTCACTGTCATTTCGATGATTTCCTCTCAAACATAAATAAAGCCGCCATAGCACTCACGTTAATGAGCAATTAGCGCAGCGGCGCCGAAAATCAATCTTGTTATGGAAAAAAATATCACAGAAAAAAAAAGAAAGAAGTTATGATATTACCCGTGTTAGGTGATCGTAATTTGTAATGTGGGGAAGAAGAATGAACTTGATTTGGACCCGATGACATACCACTGATTTTGAGTAAACGTAACTCACTTGGTGGTCGTGTATCAAATGAAGACTTTAAATTCACATCAGTATGTTTAATTGATTTACCCGAACATACTGAATGGAAGAGCAGTCAAACACTTTTTTTTTTAATAATTAAGAGGCTATTTTAAAGGATTGTTTATCATCGCTCCTTTTCATCATTTCAAATGCATGATTAGGATTTAATTCTGACTTGTATAAAGGACTCATTTTTTTTTAAATTAGTAGTAACTTATTGGAATTTAATTCTGATTTAGATAGAGATAGATTTATGTGAAGATTTTCATTCCTTCGTAATTAAAATAGACCCCCTAGGACGTAAATGATTCTGGAAAGAATCCTTTCATGATATACGAAAAAACCGAATGTCTTCATATAGATTAGAATTGAATTGCCATAGGCAATTAAAAGCTTCATCTAAGTTAATTGAAATAGTGAAACCTAAGTCATATAATAAAAACATCGTTTCTGATTGCGCAAAGAGGAGTACATAATTCATCATATAATGATCACCATCACCATCATAATGATGGTGATCATGTTGAACGAATCGGAGTTTCTTACGCACTAAAATCTCAATTTTTCAAATTTCTATCTGTCCATTATTTCATATAATATGCCCACATTTGATAACAAACAAGGATAATATCATAATCCCGTACTTCTATGATTCTTTCAAACCCCCATAAAAATAATTTTACTGTGATATTTTTATTCCATAACAACATTGTTATTCTTGCAGTATTCTATAAGGCAGCACCAAGTCCTATCATCTCCATATTTTATAAAAAAGAAAAATAGCGTTTTATATTCAATAAAATCACTCCACAATCCCCATTGGCTGATAAAACTCACCCTATTGATAGCTGCCACGGGATACTGCTCCACTGGTACTTGTTGCATGGTATCAGTACTTAAAAATCCTTTCCTATCGGATCTTGCCATCCAGGCAGTGCCGCGAGTATTATTCAGATCATCGCAAAACGCCACCCCAAATCTCTCCTGGCACTCCGCATATTTTTCCGGCTTGTACTGATATTCCTTTCCCTTGTTCGCATCTTTCTCCTCAAAATCGATCACCTTGGCATTAGACACAAGCCACCTGGTCCTCGATATTTTATCAATCTCCTTCAGATAAAGCATTTGTGGTGGAAAAATCGCCACAATTTCTCCAGCCGTTGTCCCCTGACAGACTCCATTAGCCCAATCAGAGCTAGCGATGGCATAAACCGGTGAATTTGTCGGCAAAATAGGCAGAACTCTAGTTGCTGCCTCCCTGACAGGTGCAAGATATGTCTGGGTATGACCCAGCCCCAGAGCATCATCATAACAAGTTAAAATAGTCGGCCAGTGAGTCATCCAAGTACCATTGACAGCGACTCCCTTCTTCAGCAGCCAGAAGGGAAGACTTGTGTCCTCAAGGTCCCACATTTTCGAGCATCTGTCCATTCCAGCTGTCACCAGATACCTCTTTTGCTCCAATGGTACAACAGTGACGAACATCACCGCATGACCGTGAGCATAAAAATGCATAAATGGATACAAGTAGATTGTCAATGATTGTTTTGTTCGTAGGAGAGGTGACTGTGTTGTCAAATCCCAAATGGCGACGTAGCCATTTGCAAAACCAGCCGCTAGAGTATCGTGATTAGACGTTTTCGACCAACTCAGCGTCATACATTGTGATGTCCCAGCTAATTGATCATTAATACGTAAAATCATCACGGGATCAGTCGTGAAGAATTTTCCCTGACCTCCCACCACCTCGGGAAATGGCATTGAGTAAATGTGAATAAATCCTGAAGACATGGCAGCAGCGAGCAGACCCATTCTCTTGCCCCCCTCTTCATATCCACCAGATGGACACCACTCTAGACACCAAATTGTTCCTCCTTCATGTCCCATTACGTAGGACAGCTGGGGAACATTGGGTTCCATTGAATTATTCTCCAGTGCTCCCAAATTCCAAATTTGTATGCTATTTTTTCCACAGTAGCTTTTACCAACCTCGAAATAATCCTCCATTTTCTTGTGAGTACTGACAGCCACAAATTGTTCGGGCTTTTTATCGTACAATGTTGGAGGAATTGGCATCCAAGCGAGTCCCCAAACAGGTCCTCCGGTGAAAAACGTCGGTGTATTTTCAATAACATCACCTTCGAATCTTTCCCATCGTCTCCAATTTTCCTCTTTTAACTTGTCTTCCTTCAGCTTCAAGGTAGTTGTTGGAATCGATAGTTTTAATTCTGGGAGATAGTCCTCAGGGTTGTCGATAATGTCGAATTCATTTATCCTCAAGTCCTCAAAAAGACTCAACTGATAATTCTCTGTCTGGAAGTTGACAGTCCAGTCCCAGGCAAGTTCAAACATCATGTACTGATTCCTGATGTGAGCATAATTCGCTAAAAATTGGGCCTTCAATCGTGTGGGAGCCCTCGCTATGGGGCCCTTCTTCCGTTTGACTTCTCCATCCTCAGCTAACATCTCATCTTCATCGATCACCGGTTCCTCCTCTTCTTCAGATCCCTCACTGACAACGTAATCAGAGTCATCTCCATTGACTTCACTCGAGTGCATGTCTTTTACATGTCCCATGATCTCCAATTTTTTCTCACACGACCACTGACAGATCTTGCAGACAAACATGTTATTTGGACTGAAGTTACATGTCTTGTAATGTTCACAGATACCCTCAAGTGTCGGTGAAGAGAATTCACAGTTTGGTTCCCTGCAGAAGGCCTTTTCATTATGATTTATCGCCCTCGTCCACATGGCTTTCCACACCGAAGGAATTTGTTTCACCATCTTTGGTTTATCTATGAGCTCCTTAATTCTGGCGGACATCTTTTTCTTTTTTGAAGGAAGATCCTCCGATCCCTTCACCAATTCCGTGAACTCAGTGATTTTAGTTGCTGCTCTCTCGGCTGCCTTTCTCTTGACTCTCGAGGTGTCTGTCACTTGAGGTTCCATGGACTCTTTAACAATCTCTTTCTTTTTCTTGCTGGGTATTATTCCTTGATCCCTGTGCACCCTTTCATGGTATTCTTGAGAGGATGGCATCAAGACAACTTTGCAGATGGGACATGTCCACATCAGCGATTGTTTTTCAACTTCGGTTTTTCCACAAAATGTTATGTGAGAGATGAAACCAGCCACTGATTTTTTCACCGTTCCACAGCTCTCGCAGATCAGCGCTGGTTTTTTCTTTTTCGTCTGGAATAAGAAACGACTCAAAGCCTTCAGGTCAGAGAAATCTGGCTCTGGATCCGTTGATTTCCATCCCATGCTATTGTGCTTCATGAGATTATGACGAGGCCAGGAACTAGAGGGTACCTCTTCCTGGCATTTCCCACATTTTATAATTGTTGGTTGTGATTTTACAGGGACGGATGGTCCTGGTGAGGATGAGGATGGAGATGGTGTTGGGGTCTCGTTGAGTTTGATGGAGCAAGCAACTCTGGGGGTGTATTCTCGATCCACTGGGAGAGAGGAACGACCTCGACCTCGACCTCGACCTCGACCTCTTCGACGACCTCGACCCCGACGACTCGGGGGAAGGGGAGAACATGGCTCCTGATCGGAATCACTGAGACCTTTACCGTCTGTCTCGTCGGGATGAATCAACGGTTTTCTTTGACGGATTTCCGAGTTCTCAGGAGTCACAGTTTCTGGATCTTCTGGAAGTTCTGAAGACGGGGCAACAATTACCGGTGGAGGTAACAGCTTCTCGAGCTCTGATTTCTTCTTCCTTCCTCGACGTTTTGGAAGGCTGACGGATAACTCCGGAGGACTTTTAGGTACGGGAGCATCTGGTTCCTCTTTTAGACCACAGGGAACTGGAGATTTTTGAGATTGACGTCTACCCCGACGTTTAGAAGATTGTTCGGAAATTAGCGATGGGTCGAATGCTTCAGAGACTGAGGAGCCTGAGGTTTTCGAGAGTGAATGGCCCCCTGGAAGTCCAAATTCAGTGGTAGAAGCTTCAGAAGAGATTTCCAGGGCTAGCGTAGAAATATCATCCGCTTTAGAGGCATGCAAAGACCCTTCTGAGTGGTTGTGGCTTTCCAGAGA
The DNA here is from genome assembly GCF_034640455.1 of Diachasmimorpha longicaudata. Taxonomy (NCBI): domain Eukaryota; kingdom Metazoa; phylum Arthropoda; class Insecta; order Hymenoptera; family Braconidae; genus Diachasmimorpha; species Diachasmimorpha longicaudata. Next base: position 1,827,521 of record NC_087234.1, read on the forward strand.
AGCTTCAACATCAGCATCTTTTGGAATGTTGTCTACTTCTGGAGAATTTATATTCGGAATTTTCTTTTCATTTGGAATCTCCACAGGATCTTCGTCAGGCTCGCATCCATGGGGTTGACTAGTATCGACTGATGTTTCCCCATCACATCTCTCAAGTTCTTCTTGATTTGCTACTTTAGAACTTTGGGATGTTCTTCTTGACGACATTCTATCCTTGGATTTAACAGTCTTGGTGACATCCTCAATGTCAGATGCTTCTTTATGTCCTCGAGATCGTCCTCTCAGTGGCCTTTTATACTCTGATTTCGATCCACGACTCTTCAATGGATTAATTTTGTGTGACGACGTTGAAGAAGATTCTGAAGTAAATTCAGCGGTTTCTGCCTCAGCTGTTTTCTCTGCACTGAATCTTTCAGCTTTGAACGTAGTATCCAATGTAGTTTTAACTTCTTCTGAATGTATCTTCTTCGTATCGTTTTCATCGGTATATTCTTTGGTAATTCCTCTCAATGAAAGTCGTCCATTTGATGTCTCCAAGGATTTTTTTCTTGATTTCTTGATTCCTTTCGTCTCAAGTTTCTTCGGTGATTTTGAAGCAACAGAAGTCAGGATCTCGTTGCCGCCATTAACTGCACTGGAAGCGGTCGATTTCGCTGATTTTACCGTAGAATTAAAATTATTACTTTGGTCTCCAAGTTCACGACTTGGAGATGATGTCAAGATCTCAGAAACTTCAATCTTCGATTTTTCTGAGCTTTTCGGCTTTTTAGATGATTTATTGATATCAATTTCATGATTGGGTTCGCCCAGGTGGCTAGAATGATCTACTCCCAGCAACTGATCCTTCTGGTCACTGGGAAGTGGTCCTTCAGGTACTGGAGCTAAATCGCTCGACAATACTGAGGATCTTTCATGAGTCGCTGATTGAATAATTTCATTATTAAGTTTGTCTGCAGATTTTGATAATTCTAAACTCTCAACGATGTTGAGTTTCTTCTTCATTCGCTTTGAATTTTCTTCCTCAACGTCCAATGATCCAGATCTGGCTTCGCTGATAACTAATTTCGAGGAGGAATCATCTTCTGGTGAGAGAGAGGTTTTCTTATGCCTTCGTGGACTTCTTGCACTGATCAAGGGATTAACATCAATGTCGGTCTGATTCCCGGGTATTTTACGATGTTTCGATGATTCCATAATGCAGTGCTCGAAGATCTTTGGTTTTGATTGTCTGGAAGAGGTTCTGGTTGGACTGGGCATCATCATCTCGGTCTTGACGGGTGTTGGGGTCTCCTGAGGCGATTTTCTGGGGATCTTTGGAGCCTTTAAATATGTTATGTTGGTTTTCGATACCCTTTTCCTTGTGGATTTTTTATCAGACTTGTTTTTTGATTCAGTATCCATTACGTTTAAGTCCTCTGATTGTTTTATTGGACTTTTGAGGATTTTCCGATTTTCTTCTGGCTCATTATTCGTTGGATCACTGACTGGTAGTGGAATTTCATCCAGAGACTTCCCTTTAGGAGAAGAGAACGTATTCTTTGTCAATGAATTCTTATGTTTCAAGTTGATGTCCACTGCTGCCATCAGTACGTCAAGATTGTTCACTGGCTTTTGAGCTGATGATTTACTATTTGATACTTGATCGTCAGATCTTTGTTTGGAATTTGAAGAAACATTTTTATCTGCGGATTTTGAAACATTGGAATCATTTTGAGGTTCGATAGGACCTTGAAACTTGGTCAACTTCTCTGGAAATGGATCTAGATCTGGACAAACTGATTCTGTGGATTTTGAAGCATTGGGATCATTCTGAGGTTCGACAGGACCTTCAGATTTCGTTGACTTCTCTGATAACGTCTCTAGATGTGAAGATACTGATTCTCCATTGACTAGTGCACGTGGAGTTTTGGTGACTTTTTGACCTTCTCGAATCAACTTGTGCATGATCTTGACCTTTGGTTTGAACGATCTACTTCGTGACACTCTTCCTTGGCATCCCGATTTTTTCATGGTGTCAGTTTCCGGACATCCATCTTCCGTTTGGGTATCTTTGATTTCTATTGATTTGATGGAGTCTTGCTCCTTTTTAAGCGACTCACCTGCTGATGTTGAGTCTGACAAGGATCGTACATCATCATGTACTCGATCTTTACCATTAGCTTTCAGTTGAACCGGAAAGTTCAGAGAACTTTCAGTTTCAGTAGCAGCGACTGCTGATGTCTTGAGTGGAACTGCTGGTATTAATTCATTTATTGGAGCTTTTACTGGAGCCCCAGGTACTACAAAAGGTCCAGTTGATGATTCTGTCGATCTCATATTTTGAATCTCCATCAATACGTCATTTTCACTATTTTCCGTTGGTATCGACTCTTTAAAATGATCTTTGTTTGCAAGAGATTCACCGAACGACTCATCACCTTTTTTTGATTTATCATCGATGAGTTTCACAATTTGTAAACTCTTGGAGGTAGTTCTCTCAATCGGGTGATCTTCTTCATGAGAATTACTATTTTCATTGGCGTTGTTCCCGTTGGAGAGCATTGATTCTACAATTTCTCGTTTCTCTGTCAGTAACTTTCCATCATTGACCTTATAATTTTCATGCTCTCGAGTAAATTCCCCTCCTTCAGACAGATTTTCAGGTACTTCTGCCTCTCGTTGGTCCTCAGGTTCAATTTTTTGTTGTTCTTTGACTTTTCCAGTCGATCTCCTTGAATGTTTAGAAATTTCTCTGGATTGTTTACTCACCTTTCTTTTAGTGACATCGACATTATCAATTAGTTGATTCTTTTGAACAGATTTCGAGGATTTGAGAGATGATGATGTTTTTTGATTTTCAGTGCCAAGAGTTCTTTTCTTCGAAATTATTCGAGTTTTATCAGGAGGTACGACGAGCTTCGGTTTTGCTGCTACTGAAGATTTCTTGGAGTCGGCTACTAGTTGAACGGTGTTCTCGGGTTTGATTTTACTCTGCATCTGTTTCAGTTGGTCCGCAAGACCCAATTTCTTCAGCATATCCGGAGTCAACACAAAAACACGTGAGGCACCTTGCAGGGCGGCCTTATGAGCTTCTGACGTTGATGGAATATTTGCAGACATTTTTTATAATCTGTGAATCAGTAAGCACGATAATTAGGAATTTTTACTTCTGTACAGGAGGTTTCTGTGTTTTTTAAATTTAAATTTTCAATTTTTTGGCAGAGCAACTAAATCTGAAGTAAAAATCACTAATGTGGTGATAAAGTACATCTCAGTCTCTCCTTAATCAAATTTTAAATTTAAAAATAGGCAGAGTAGCACAATTGCTCGTTAAATTGTAGAATATCGTCACGAACTTTTTAGATCAAACTTTTTAAAATGTTCCTGTTTTCCTTCCGAATTGTTCTTTGAGCGAGTCATTTTATATCGCTTCAATCTAGTGGGAGTGCACCGTGATGACAATCAAGTAGCATAAATGGTGAGATTGCATCATTCTACCCCGCCGGGTTCTGAACTCGAAACTTTTCGCATGCGAGGCAGCGAATTTACTTATTGCCTCAGACCACTGGGCTTTCGTTTACAATAAAATGATTGTAATTATTGGAAACGGAGTCTCCATTTTTTCCTTTAACTTCTTTTCGAGTTCTTGAGCTATTATGGAGCCTCACTTATCAACATTCATTAAAATTCGGTCTGTTTATCGTTTTTTATTCATTTTTTCACAATTATCGTTCCACAACTACTAAACAACTCGTGAATTCAATTGATGATGATTTTTAAAAATTTATTGATGCGGATAGCAATAAACGTGATTCTTATTTATCTGAAAATTTGTAAAAACTTTGTTTTACTCACAATTGCTGGAATATTATTGAATGTCGTCTTCGAAGTTGTTAAGCAGTTTGAAATTTGTAGTAATTTTGGTGAGAGTAAATTTTTGCAAATATTTTCAAAATCAATATTTCAATATATACATATATAGACAAAAAATTCTTTATCAGTATTGTAGTAAAGGAAAATAAAATCCGTTGTGTAGAATAACAATAATGAGGGTGGGAACATAATTAAGTTAAAAATTATGAATTAGCTACAATTATTTGAAAAAATTGTATTCAATTGACTGAACTGAAATTAGCAATGGACAAGACCTGATAGAAGGGACTAATATATTATAGTAAAAAGAATAGTTAATTGATGACCAAAATTAATTACGCTCTACACAAGCCATTTCACATTTGTCCCATACTTTATCAGAGATTATTAATTTCTATCCTCTGAACAATTTTTATTAATGACAATGATTGAAAAATAATAATAAGATTATTGCCTATTGAATTATTCAAGAAAATTACTCCCAAAGAGTAAAATGGACGATTAAAATAATATACAAAAGTATCTGCTGGGATTCGATCGTGAGACGTTGAGATTACGTTGTCCAATCGTTATCCACAACGCCAAAAGGTAATAGAGCAAAATGCAATCTTTCAAAGAGAAGTTTGAACAGCAACTTCTACCTTTCAGAACTATCTATCAAAGCAGTTTATTGTAATCAATGATTGAAGAGGAACTAATGAAAAAATGAAGAAATTCTTAAATTTTTGGCAATAAACTCACGTTTTTTCGTTTATCTGACGAAGTTCCAGGTTATGTCGTCTGCGAGAATGTGAGGCACAAATATTATTTCGTCATGCAATGTACACTATCTCTACTCGTTCTTAACGAATTATTCAGATTGATGAAATAAAGATCTTATAGCGTGATGTTAAATAAAAAAAAAATGTGATGAGACATGTCTCGAACCACTTATGTCTGGTTGGATCATGCCTTGAACTGTCTCGTGCAATCTCGTGGAGGTTGAGGCATGGCGAGGTGAGCCGATGTTTTTATTCTGCGCATGACGGATATTTTTTTTGTCCGATAGATGGATGACATTACCATCTCCTGTGGCTACTCCGTCACATAGCCTGGATCAAAACCACGTGACCAGCAATACCGACGCAGCCACATCAAGGCAGAATACTACCAAACTCACAGAACCTAACTCTCAACGTAGAAAGGGAAGAAAGCAGAAGCTAGCTAGCCTCATGAACTTGTTCGAGGCACTACAGCTGTAGCTCTTAGATTCGTGATATTATCAACAAGTCTAAATTACTTATTAACTATTTTGAAATCTACTCTTTTACGTACACTGACTTATCAGGTTCTCTGTCCAGGAATAAAAACTACAATGTCCGTATGAAAACGTACTTTTTTTTATTTTTTTGTCAGAAGAGTACAGTTATTTAAGAATCTAAACCATTCGCCTGAGGAGCTCGTTGATCTTGTCCTCACGGTTTCCGAAATCACCACCCTCGACGTAGTGATTGGTCTTCTTGCGCCATCCACCAGTTGGAGTGTTTAGCTAAAACATTGAATATAATATTAATTAACCTCTCGTTTATATTACGGCATTTAATTAAAATGATTTTAATTTCAGGATGTTCAAGGGTTATTTTATAACATTTAACTCTGACAACTAAATTGAGATTTAAAAAGTATATAAATAAAAACTTCGAATAATCGACGTTATAAATATTTGTGTTCATAACTAAAAAATTAAAATTCTTTACACTTTTAAAAGCACTTTTAAAGAATGCATTCAGTTCATATTTATAGACAATGCTTTTAATAGAAGAAACAATGTTTTTTAAAAGGCTTTTTACCATTTAATATCAAAATTCATATTAGCAAAGTTTAGATAATAAAAATGTTAAAGGCAATTGGGACTTGAACAAATTCTAAAATTTCCAAAGAACTTGGGTGTCTTTCATAAATATCAAGACAAGATTAGAATGTTTAAGGCCTTTAAAAAACTGAAACAAATATTCCAGTTAAATAAGTAAAGATCTTGTATTACTCTATGACATAGTAGGAGGTAACGAACTAAACAAATTCCATCACCATGCCTATGTCAAATTTGTCGTAATAAATATTGTAATTCAATAGTTCGTACCTTGAATGGCCAGAGGAAATTGCTGGCGTACTTGAATTTCGATCCAACTGTGAAGATTTCATGAATCAAATCCTCGGTACAGATCAGTCCAGAGCCACCTGAAGATAGAAATTATTTATTATTTTACAGGAAAACCATTTTTAACCGACGAGAATTCATCGGAAGGAGAATATTTTTATGGAAATGTTTGAATCGACAAATTTTTCGAATAATTTCGAACACATTTATTGACAAATTCATTTTGTTTGCGACAAGATGGAAGAGAGAGGATTTAGATGTGTTCATCAACTCTTATGGACTTGTCGATGATTAATTACTACTGAAGCCTGAATCCACGGGTTAAAATTCATCTCCGAAAAATATTTTTTCAGACTTTGAACAGAAAAATAGTACTTTTTTTCGATAGTTTAGAGATAAGAAAACCCTGTTCTGTTCTCCTATTATCAAAAATGATTCTTCGCATCGAAAAGATTGCCTTTGTGGTCCGTAATAGCTATTTCCCGACTCAAACCAACGTTTTCACTGTTCATGGTAATTTAAAAATACCCTTTGAAATAATAAACGCTATTCTGACAATGACTTTGCCATCTTAATATAGTCTACTTGATCACAAATTTCACTGGGTATTACGTCTTATCCTCTTAATCTCTTCGAAATGATTAGCGTAAAATGGAGAACATGTAGCGACAAGTAATGACAGTAATATACCTCGTGAAACACTGGCAGAAGCGCAAATTTATTTCAATGATATTCTACCTGATAAATGGCAAATGATTATTATATATAAAACGTGATAATTTCATGAGATGACGCGAACAAACAGAATGTGATTCTTTCACAAGAATTCTTTCGATGAGCCAACTCTAAAGGTCTATTTGAGCCAGTTCATTACAATTCAGTTGATCCAATAAATCGATTTGGGAAAAAGTAGTTTTTTCGTTTTGCAACTTGCGTTACTAATCTTACCTAGTCCCTTAAAACGAAAATTTTCTCGACTTCGGGCACAATACACGATATGAACAAAAAGCTTATGCGAATAAAAAATCAATTATTATAATAATTACCAAGTTTCTGTTCGATGATAGAATTGCTGGTGATTGGGATACGCTGGCGATTGATCTTGGCGAAACCGCGTTTGTAGATTAATTCGCGGACTGACTTGAGGTTGGGGTAACCCCAGGTAATGTATGGCTCGACGATACGAAGCATGTTAATTGTAGCCTTGTTCAATTTGACGAAGACACCATTGTTGATCTGTTTCAATCTGAACAACTGGAGGACCTTGCGAACCTTGGGAGCCACTTGATTCACACTGTAATAATAAAAATACAATTTTGAGAATAATTGCAATAAACTTTGCTTACTGATAGTAAATTAATAATTGGATCGCTTCTCCTACTGTCTTTGTAAATGATAAATGGAGTTCCTCATATGAAAATGTCTTGTAACATTCTACTGTAAAATCAGTGATTATAATTTATTTGAAAATCTGAAAATCAATGTTGTTAGGAAATAAAAATATCACAGAAAAAATGAGTTATGATATTATCCCTCCTCGGTGATCGTAATTTGTAATGTGGGGAAGAAGAATGAACTTGATTTGCACCTGATGGCGCACCATTGATTTTGAATAAACTTAACTCATTCAGTCGCCTTATATCAAATGAAAACTGTAAATTCACGTTAGTCTATTTAGTTAATTTACCCCAAGATAAAAATATAAAAGCAGTGAAACATTTCTCTTTGAATGATTAAAAGGCTTTTCATAATTTCAAATCCATTATTAGAATTCAATGCTGACTTGTATAAAGGACTTATCTTTTTCAAATCGGAACTGTTGTTCTTCTGGTATGAATCGATTTTCACTTTTTCGATTAAAATAGGAATATTTTTCAATTATTTATTGGAATTTAACTCTAATTTAGGTAGAGATGGATTTATGAGAAGAGGAGTACATGATCCATCCTATAATGATCATGCAACCATCTTGAACGAATCAGCATTTCTTACTCACTAAATATTAATTAAAAAATTTCTAAGTATTAATTATTTCAGATATGTGAATATTTTATAACAAACAAGGATGATACCATAAGTTCGTATTTCTATAATTCTTTCAAAACAGCGCGTTATTATTCTCGTAATGGACATGGAGATATAACACAAGAAAACGAAAACTTGAGCTCCATCGATTCCAAAGTTTCTTTTCGAATCCAAAAAATGCTCCTAATAATCAATTTTCGATTTCTTTCGACGTTTCCTGACTAGTAAGTCAAACAATTATCGACAATTACATACCCTCGAATACGGATGACAAAGGCAAGACGAGCCTCTCCAGGAATGTAGTAGTTACCACGGTTCTTGGCCTGTCTCTTCAATCTGATCTCATCCCTCTCTTTCTGCCTGTACTCTTTCACGTACGACTCAGCACGCTTGAAGATTTCCTTCCTCTTCTTGTAGTGTGCGGCACGTGCCTAAATAAATAATTAAAATCATACAAATTAATATCTCTACTAACAATTTTCCACAATGTCTTTCAAACTACTTATTTTCAAAATAATTCTATAGGGACCCGCAATTGAACTGTAATCCCGAACTAATAACAATGAAAAATTAATCTCTATAGATTTCTGGAACAAATTCTTAACGACTTCAAACCAATCAAATTAGTAGAGACGACGGAAAAAATAACTAATTACGCGTCAAGTGGTGGCCATATCTGTTGGATAGCGTCGGTCGCTGCTGTTTATTCAACATCGGATTACTAAAAAAACATTTCGGGAATAATTATGTCATAAGATGAAAGATTTGAGTTTAAAAGGCCCCATCACTGCTGTTTGGTCTACCTCGGGTGTCAGGGGCATTCACTTCATCTCTTATCTCTTAAACTTTGCTGAGAAGTTAAATAAAAATTGTTTCAATAGTTGGAGACCCTACTAGACCCTATCTTCAGTAATCGAGAGTTAATTTTAATAACAACGCATTTTTTAACAATATACAACAAAGCTAACTTGTTCGAAATTTATTCAATTTTGCAATGTTTAAAATTGTAAGAAAACTATTTAAGTCTTACCTTGATTGAGACTTGAAGACGGGCAGTTTTGGCTGCCTCACGTCGTTTCCTCCTCTTGAGGACAGCCTCGGGCACCGCCGGGAGCTTCTTCGACGGCTCAGCCTTTTTCTCGACCTTTTTCTTTCTAAAAACAATGAATACGATATTGATAACCCATTACTTGTTACGGAGTCATACCACAGCATGTTTTTTATAGGTTAGAATCTCAAAATGCATCGATAATACGTGAAAAACATAAACAAATTAGCGAAAACTGTTCTAATTATTCTGATTCGTACATTAAATAGAGAATAAAAATTGTTAGGTCTGAATAATTGTTATTAGAGATTTTATTAATTATTCTTGGAGTAGTGGTTGGTCCAATGAATGTTATTTTCAAAAGGCTTTTGATTTAATGATATTGTGTGTAAACCGAAAAATACACTTGCAAATATCCTCCTCAGTTCATTAACAACCTTTTCACAGTGACACATATCAATTTTATAATTGTTTAACCGCGATGTTTTGAGATTCTGTGGTGATAAACGAATTTACTCACGCGTCCGCCATTCTTGCGTCTCGGTAAAGAAGGACCGAGCTGTCACGAAACCAACTTCCAGACACGATTGGCTTTGGGCGGGTTCTCATGAAATCGTCAGTAGCGATCGACTTAAGCTCCGGAAATTCGGCAACGGAATGAAATAAATAAATTGTTATAATGATGTATATCGTTTGTAAACTGTTTGGACATGAAAAGTAGTTGAAACTGATGGTTTATAAGTGCACCAGCAATTTGTTATGAATTTTTTATAAAATCTAAAAGTGTGGTGGAGCTTTTCAAAAATTGATAGACCTTTCGCGAAGGGCTTAATTGATGCAGAATCGTTCGCAAGCTACTGGATACTAAAATGATTGAATTCTTGCATTGTTTTTTTTTTTTAATAAATATCTAATAAAGTTCTGAATAAAGAATGGTATTAAGGCGGGAACAGAAGATTAAGTCTTCAAAATCGAGGGGGCGTAGTCATATCAGACGGGAAAATTTAAAATATGTAACCGTTGTAACTATTGGAAACAGTTGTAACTATTGGAAATATGGAAAGCAGATTTGTCGATTATGCAGACATGTCGATTATAAAATAGAATTAAATTTCTATAGAAATATAGAAATTATCGATATGAGATTTTTCAAACGTCGCGGTCGCAACGGCGGCCATATTGCTGATTCTCATGAGACTGCGTCGTTTGTGCGCCGCCATGACACTGCTCCAGCATGCTGTTCGCCATGCGGGTCTCCACTGTCTCCAGTTGATGCTTTTTCTTGACGAGTCAAGGAGGATTGATTTAAACAACCACATGATAAAACATGACTGACAGTGATGATGAAGTCCCCCAATTGAGTGCTGCTACCCTTGCAGCCCTTCAAGAGTATTACACAGAATGTCAAGAAAGAGACGACCAAATACACCAGATAATGAATGATGATCACATAAACCTGAGACAAGACGAAACTGACAATGTTATCTTCGGCGAGGATTGGGTATGGCATTCGATCAACAATAACAACATTTGACTCACAAATCAGTACCCACTGATCGGTAATTCATGAAGAACTTTGTGACATTTTCAGCAACTGAGTCAATTTTGGTACGACGATGAGACTGTTGATGCTTTAGTAAAGGGGGCCATAGAAGCCACAGAGGTTGATGGAAAAATAGGGCTTATATCGTGCCCGACATTATATAAATCATTAAAGAGACAGGCTGGAGATAGAACGGGTAATTAGAACAATATTTCACTGATATTGAGAATGCATCATGTTTGACATGTATCAATAAACAATTATCTATATTAATTTCTGATGAGATCCATATCTGGGGATGCAAACTCATCGATCAGTTTATTCCATTGTAAATAGTTTTGTTCGTTGGAATTTATATTGAAATAATTTCTGTCTTAACGTAATTTTATCGCCAGTTTTCTTCTTGTTTTAAAGTGGTGTAAGCCATAATTTTGAGTTATTTATACTGTCAACATTTTCAGTTTCAATACATTAAATTTTTGTTGGTACATTAGGACTCTAAATTTGGAGTTTGCATTTTTTCAGATATTTACATATTTTTTCGATATATATATGTATATATATATATATATATATATCGAAAAAACTTAATTCACTCGGTGATTTTATATCAAATAAAGACTTCAACTCCTCACCAGTAGACTTAGTTGACTCGAAAACTATCGGAAATTGTTATCCCAATTTTCTCCGTTACATCTCCTACGAATATTGATTTATTAAAATATCTTCATGACCTGTCTAAATGATTTTTCGGTTTATTTCAGTCACATTATTCGAATACGATACGAGATTCTCAATATTTGGAAAAGATTTTGTTCGATACGACTACAAATCACCGTTGAATCTCCCTCGAGATATGTCGAGTATGTACGACCTCATAATTGCAGACCCTCCATTTTTGTCTGAAGAATGTTTAACGAAGACCGCAGTAACCATGAAATTTTTAACAAAGAGAAATCTCGTACTCTGCACAGGTAAATTTCCGTTATTTACTCGCTTCGTATTTGGCATAAAAACCTTTTTGGTAAATTGATGATTGATTCCAGGTGCTGTCATGGAGGATTTAGCTGAAAGACTTCTAGACCTAAAGAAATGTAAATTTGAACCACACCACAAAAACAATTTAGCCAATGAATTTTATTGTTATTCCAATTTTAATTTTGATAAACTGTTGCAATGATTGCGTTGAAGTAATTGTAGTTAGAGTTTTGAGGATGTGTTCAGGTGAGCATCTCGGGCAAGTTTTATGGCATATTTGGCTGTGCCAGGTGCTGTACAGATGCCATAACCACCGTGACCGTAGTTATGGACGACCTGAAATGAAAGATTTTCATTTAATGTTGAAAATAATCGTTAGCCACAGGCCATAAAAAGCTTTTTTACACTGAGAAAAAAATATCGTAGAATCTACGGTACATATTTATTGAATATATGTTCTCTCGTATGAAAATAGAATTCCATTATTTCAATATTTTCAATCATCATTTTATCAGTGCGTTCTCTATAAAACGTAGATAATGACATATTCGTTTAAAAATGAGTCATTATTCCATTGGAAATATCTTATTGCATGCGATTCCGTTGTCTGTCTCCTACAATAAGTTTTCAGATGAACGGAATGCGATACATTCAAATAATTATTTAAACGTAATGAAATATTCAGAGAATACAAAAGAATATACGATAGATTTGAACTCCTATGTGATCGAATAATGGAGTTATTTAGTCTTTAGAACAATGATTGAAGTGTACAGTTTAATCACACAATCTGAGTGTTTGAATTAATAAATAATCAGTCCGTTTTACTACATTTTTTTCTCAGTGTACTGTATCGTCGAGTAGCTTGGGGGTCAAGTTTTGTTAACCTTAGATTGTTCATCCCCTGCGATTTGGTGACTTGGTCACTTCTGCGGAGATATCCCGTGTATGACATTTCAACAAAAAATATCGCTGAACTCAGTTTAACTCACTTTTATTAAGAAAGATAATTCCCCTCAAAAGTAATTTTTTTCCTTTAATAATGTTGGAAAACTATCGAACATAGTTTTCTGAACCCACTGTAATTTTCTGAATACTTTAACTGCAAAGTCAGTTTGTCTTCAAATTTTTCTAGGCAGTCAATTTATAACAATTTGGAGGATACAGTGAACAATCTCGAGTTGAACATATCTCAGTATCTTTTACAATTCGGTACAAAGCGGCTGGTAGATTTGAATATTGTCAATCGATTATACATATTCAGCGTCATTCAAATGACATTATGTATAGAATTATTGTTCATTTGATTTCATTAAATGGGTCTTTAATGAAAGTTCTGATTTTAGATCACAAAATTAGAAAATTGCTCGACTGAAGAACAAACAGTTTAAGTATTTGGATAATTTTTACTGTTTAATTTTTTTGATAACAAATGGCTGGAAGGGGAAAGACTGTATGAGGAGGTCAATTGACGAATGATAATGAAGAGTTCGCGGTTCGTGGTGGGGTTTAACACGTAGAAATCGCAGAAATGGGAATTTTATAAGCTGAAATATCTTTTCTAATTTTATCACTCAAGGAATATTCAATTGAAATTAAAATCACTCGAAAATTAATTTCCGCTTAGGATATTACATGTTAATTGGATGATAATTTTTTTATGATTATAATCTCTACAGCGGAGAAAGTCATTCGATGAACTGATGATCTATAAAAATGCCATTTTAATTATCATTTTCACTGAAAATCTGATTTTTCATATGTGATTGAATTCGTTTTCTGAACTTGGAGCAGGAAAATGGTACTTTTCTCGGTAGTTTAGAAGTGAGGAAACGATGTTCTACTGTCCCGTCATGAAAAACAACTCTTCGTCTAGAAAAGTCTATTATCATGGTCGGTGATAGATATTTCCCGACTCACAACAATGTTTTCACTGTTCCTGGTCATTTTAAAATACGCTTTGAAATTAAAAATAATATTCTAATGATCACTCCGCCATAAAGTCTACTTCTCCATAAATTTTATGGTGTAATAAATATGTGATGTTTAATTAATGGCCCATTGGAGATTAATGGAGGACGTTAAAAATGAGGGACGAATATATTACTCAATTTATAGTGAGTAATAACAGTGATTATTTTGCGAAATACTGGGAGAAGCACAGATTTATTTCAACGAGACTCTATCTGACAAGTCGCAAGTGACATGTATAAATTATAATGATAATTATAATGACTTGATGAGCCAACTCGAATTGTCTATTTCGGCGACTCTATTACAATTCAGTTGATCCAATAAATCAACTTGGGAAAAACTTTTTTCTCCTTTTGCAACTTGAGCACAAAATTTTGTGATATCTCTGCGATTATGCGATAAGCATCGTATTAAACAAAAACCGCCCCACGTCCGGAAAAATAGTATGTGATCCCCACCAATCAATTACTGTCCGAAAAACGATGGGCCAGCAATCGACGCACTGGTAATCGCACGTCGTCCGATAAAGCTGCACTTTTCTCACCTCGCCGCACAATACACTATTTATAATGAGTTTCCAGATTAAATGAAGGGTGATATGAACCTTCTAACACTGTCCCTTAAAACTAATCGTTTTCAAATTCAGTAGCGAAGTGGTAGAACGCAATAAGTGACTTTTACTGTTGATTAGTTCTTGATGAATATCTCGAAATCTAGAGAAGATGGCAAAATTTTCATTATAAACATTTTTGTGGAGCGAATTGGGTACAACAATAAATGTTATTTCGAACTCCTACATTCGAAGTTATTACTGAAAAACTATATTCAGAGATAAGTCAACCTGTCTAATTTTACCACTTGGCCTATGAATTCATAATCTAGAAATTTATCATCATATCTGATCATCCAACGTACAGTAGCAGATTTCAGTCCATTTGAAATTTTCTCGACTTCTACTCTCACCCCTCCGTCTCTGTGTGGCCGAAGTCCCACAACACTCTCGATCACTTCTGCATTTTTGAGTGACGGCAGGAGATTAGTGCACCTCTCATGAATGGCCCTGGTTTCATGGCTACATGGGGACATCCTTGTGGAGTCAAAATTCCTGGTTCCACCCAGAGTGCAGGATCCATCTATCCCGGGGATGATGTACGTATCCAAGTTACCGTAGAAGAACGTCTTCAACCATGGAGCTTTTACCTAGATATTTTAACATAATGATTCTCCAGTTATTATTACTCTGCCAAAATTTATTGGATTTTAGGTACTCCACGTCAGATGAGTCAACAACTGACACGCAGTCCCTGAGGAATGACGAGATAACGAGATGGAATTGTGTACCCAGCCAAATGCTACCACTGCTCAATTGATCGATTGATAGCCCATTCAAAATATCCCTGATTTTGCAATTTTTACCTACGGGTCTGCTAATTAATCAAATGCTTTTATTTTAGTATTATCAGGTGTGTGAATAAGTCCTTCCCGTTTTTTGTAAGAGATGCCGCCACCAATACTGTGCGAGTATTCAATGGTTACATATGTCATAATCAAAGCTTATTCATCTGTCAACAATTCCACACTAACACATTAGTTGAAATTTTTTCGCATCATAAATTTTTGATATCGTGAAAATGTCGAAATTTGAGCCGAGTCGACGTCATTTGCGGGAAGTTTCACTTTATTGGTTCAATTTGAAGAAATCTGCTGCCGAGGCGCATCGATTGCTTCAGGAAGATTATGGAGAAGATTGTGTCGATGATTCAAGTGTTCGCGGATGGTTTCGACGCTTCAAAAGTGGTGATTTCGACGTGGAAGACAAGGAGCCTTCCGGGCGGCCGCAAATCTTTGAAGATCAAGAATTGGCGACTTTGCTTGATGAAGATTCGTGTCAAACGCAAGAAGACGATGGCCAATACTTTCAATAATTCATTTGTAACCATTTTTTCACAATAAAGGCTCAAAATTTGAAAAAAACGGGAAAGACTTATTCACACACCTGATACTAAGAGTTCTCAAAGACGAAAATGGTTCGTGCATGTCGGTGAGGGTGCGAGCAGATCCAAAAACCACCCCAAAATGATTATTTCAAGATTATCTTTAAAACTGTGAGAAATATACGGCACTAAAATTGTGAAATGAGATAACGCGTTGGTGAAAACAATATTTAATTAGAGAGATATTTGAGAACCTTTAATCAAATATTTTTGTTTGTTCCATTAATGTAGTTTCTATTGACTTTATAATGTTGCAGAGGAAAAGATAAATGAATTAATTTTACTAGAAAATAATTATAATGAGACACTTTTGCAAATTATAAAAATCGTTTTACTACGTGAGGTAATCTTGTTCATACGGTGACTTTTTGATTTATTATTTTCCGTTCCGACTAACTATAATTTAGAATACATGGAGACAAAAAAAATGTTATTTCAAGATATCCATTTACTTCCGAGAAGTATTTATTTTTAAAAAATGCTATTTCTCCGGTCTAATCACTGCTAACGGGGAGTGAGTTAGGTTTAAATGATGATAATCATATTACTCTAGAGGATGAGTATTTTGTATGTGATATTGAATAAACTTCATTAATAATTATTTAGTTGCTCTAAATTTTTGATTTTCTTGAGAGAAGAATTTCGATGAATTAGTTAATGCTCATAATTGCTGCAGGATTTCACTCAAATTTATAATTAACAGAATCATATGCTAGAGCAATATAATTGAGCAATTAAAACCTGATCAGAATTCGAATTCGAATTATCAAACAATCGAAATTAATATTTAAAGTTACCAATGGAGTCAATAGTAGATAATCATTTGGTGTGGAATACATTATTTATTAGACTGTGAAAAAAAGATGATGTGACCTTCAGTACTTGTCCTCTCAACGGAATCATTCGTCTATCTCCACAGAGTTCTCCAGCTCCTAGTCCCGCGCAGTTCATTATGACATCATAATCGTCAATTAATTCATTCAAGTTGTACAACTTTCGTTTGTAAAATTTTGTTCCTGTCTGTTCGAGTCTAAAAAACGTGACAATTAGCTTCATTGGATATAAAAAGTCCAGTATTCAGGCTGTGAAATATTCACTGAGAGGTCAAAGTTCATAGACAGTAGTTTGTGAGTACAAAATGTAGGAAATTTTAACAATTGTTCGGCCACAGATAGTATACCACATGAAATAATAACTATTTATATTTTTAGTAATTCTTGAGTGATAGATTTTCAAATTTTACTAGAGCCGCCCAAGATCGGCAAAAACATTATTTTTATCAACATTTCATTGAAAATATATGAGTTATCCCATGTCAAATCGAACCATCGTTGATCCTGACCTCTTCAAAAATTAATGACAATTTTTTTAATGATAATGTGTGTGTGAACTCTCTCTCCTGAATTGTTCCACATTTTTTTAATGATCCATTACAGAGATATGATTTTTTTTTCAACTTAATTCAATTCTTTTCTTGTTTTTCTAACACCACTACTGTTTTATTCCATCGATTTCAATAAATAAACGAAGAAAATCTTCGTCTTTCCACGACCTATCGGTATATACATATGTATATATATATATATATGTATGTATATGTATATGTATATGTATATGTATACGACCTATAGCCGTATATCCGATATCAAGTTCGATTGAAAAAATAGCCAATTCATAAATACGTTCACCAGTCAAAATTTAATGACTTTCAGCATCTCCTTTGCGGAGATGCTTTTGTGAGTTCGGATGTATCATTATTACATTGTATTATTTACATTTAGCATCATTGCATTCTTACTGTCTTTTTGCCCATGGAAGGTACCATTTGCACTGGGTGATTATTGTTGTGAAATACACGCCATATTTCCAATCACCGCCGGGTAATTTCAGCTCTTCCTCGGTGACACGGCGATAGCTCGGAACCACCGATTCCATCCACGGATTCTGCTTGATTAATACAAGTTAAATAACCCGGTAAAGGAGGGGTAAAATGGGTTTAATCGATTTTCACCATTTACGAGTTTTCAATGAATTCCTTAAAATCGAAGACCGATAGCACAATAGTTTTCTGTTGCCTTTTATAGTTCCGTTCTCTTTAGGTGTTTATTACACGGAGAGAAAAATCAGTGAATTTTTATAATGTTATTCCGGTAAAAATTACTGTGCTGCATTACAATCTAGGTGCAAACTGCAGACCAGATAAAAATTGCTATGCTGTCTAGTAAAATGTTTTTTTCGGCTTCGGAAAATTTCTATATCGACCTCGTAAAATTCAAAGTCTAATTGCGAACGAGAAGATGGACACCAAATGGCTGATGCAAGAGGTCCCATGACGGGTCCAACGTCGGCAATAATCGGATATAGTCGGTGCTTATCGTTAATCAATCACAATGAGTTAAAGAAAGAATCCTGTGCAGCACAGTAAATAATGAAGGAAGGTACAATAAAATAAACTGATCGAAATCGGAATGTTTAAGGGATTTCTATCAATTTTTTATTTAAACGCAAATAAAAAATGATGGGCCTTCAAATTTTATGGTGGTGTTTCGTAAATTTCAGGAAGCCACATATCATTAATTACAAAATTTATGGTATTGATAGGAATTTTGGCTTCATTTGACATCATCTTAGAATGATAAAAATATCGCATTCCATATGTTCGTGAATTATTAAAAAATATTATACTGACCCTGACAGGAGTCGGTCCCTCAGAAAACATATATCCAGATATTTCAACAACTCCGGCTCTTGCCGCCTCTCGACTTTTTCGAATTTCATCGTAGAACTCATAAGAATCGTTCATCCAATTTCTTCGTTCAGCGGAAAAAACAAATCCCGTGATAAATCGTATATCTGAATGACTAGGGACCTGGCAGATTAGAGCAACGATAAATACCGCACCTGGTTATCTCTTCGCTCGGTCCCGAGAACGACTTTCCAACTGAAAATAATCCAGCTCCCACATAACTCACGATATCCTCGTACTTTTCACCATAAACTTCGATATTTGAATTTCTCAATTCTGATTTTAACTGGAGAGCAGTTGTTATGCCAACAACTCCACCACCGACAATTGCTACTCTCATTGCTATGGCACGACTCGGGAGAGGGACGACAAACGACTGATAAAAATGAGCAATGAGCTGCTCAAAAAAATCATCCGTCACGATGGCAGTTGATAAATAAATCCAAGTTAGCGGCTTTTATATTTATCGGTGTGTATATACTTCTGAGTGGTGTGGTTGCTTCTGGATGAAATCCTATCTCTGAAACCCTAATTAAGCGAATAAATTAGGTTAGTCACTTGAAATATCTGTCAACTTCATGGGTAAGATAAATACTCGTCACTGCTTTTGGCGATTTGCTTGTCAGTGGCTTTCATGTTGTATGGGGCATTGACCATATTTAAATGAGATTCCAGTTGTTCCTTGGCATAAGTCTTCTCTAACTCGGTAGTAGCTGATTTCAGTTGAATCTGCAATTGATCGCAGGTTCTGCACGTGACAGTTTTCGGTTTCTTGAATGATAAGCCCAGCGCCTTGATCTCTTGTTCATATGACCATCTCGAAACGGCTTGATCAGGATATGCTTCCTTATACAGTTTAAACATCTGAGTCCGGGCCAAGTGAGACGGTAGAAATTTCTTGGAGGTTCTGCTGCGAGAATAGTGCGACTCATAAGCCGGGAAACTCAGTATGTGATTTCTAACTACTGTCCCGGAATCCCCAACGAATTATTGTTGATTTGTTTAAATAAATTGTCAAGTGCTGGATGTGAATGAGGTCTGTTTCGAGCGGCTTGTTTTCAGAGGCAAGCACGCAACGAACTACGCCAAGGATCCCTTTAAGTTGATTTCAAACAATGCAACAAGTCGTGTAAAAATAGTAAGATAAGTCAACTTATACTTTCCCCGCAACTCAACCTCCGAGGATATGTCAACTTATCTTCATTTGCGCTGTCATAATGTCACTTATCCTCCTCATTTTTGTTCGATACTGGGACCAAAAATTAATTTTCAGCTAAATCCTTTTGTGAGGACCTCCGGAACAATGTTATGCTTCAATTTAAACAAAAAAAAACATTTTCAAAAAAAAATGCACTTATCCTAGTTTACCACTTCACGACAGAATTGAAGATGTCATATAGACTGTTATTACACTAATTCGTCACGTACATGATAAAATATCAGTGCTAGAAATTCAGCTGCGCTGCTACTTGTGGAATGCGACAACAAAGCACTGAAAATGGCAGCTTTTCAGGGACATCCCATTGCACGATTTATTTTGGTGGTATTTCAGCATGTTGTTCCAAATAAGAATCAAAATATTTGGAATATTATTGAAGTAACTTTACCCTCAGGTCGCCCTTTAATCAAGCAGATACGCTGCTTTCACATTCCCTCCTGATAAACAAATAAAACTTGTTTCTCAAACAGTGGATTATCCTCTACGAAGAGTCAAAAAATTCCTTATTTTCCTTACGTCTAATCACCAAATTCCTTATTTTCTTTACGTCTAATCACCAAAAATTCGGATTTTAATCTCTGGCTACAACAGAATTATTGATTTACCCTTAAAACACTGTGTTAAGTTCTGGTTTTTTACTTTTTCTTTCAACCAAAATGTTAATTAAATTAAGGAGAAATTATGATACCAGATATGATCGAGTTTTCTAATAATTTTATCCATTTCCCGATAATCTTTCAATTTACCAAGAAATTTCCTTGTAATTTCTAAAACTTCTCACAAAATTTCCCTTGGAAAGTTTATCTTCCAAACCCCTTTTACCTCAACACATCATCAAAATAAATACGGAAAAAATTTAAGTAAAAAAAACTCAAAGTAAATGCATATACTTTATTCAATTTCCAGCAACAAGCTCAGAAAATAACACATTTTCGTCATTTTCTCATTTTTTCACGGTATCATTCAAACCAAATGAATATTAGTCATCATTAATCATCTAAATATTACAGACCTCGTTCATGACAAATTTAATTAATTCAAGTATGAGCAATTTTTTGTTTTTCTCTGTCATCTAATTACGCAATCTTGTTTCCACAACGCCAGGATATGATGAACTAACACAACTATGCGAATAAATATACAATAAAAAAAATAAAATCCTTAAATTAACCTTCAATCGATTAATAACTAATTAATTGCTGATCAAGAATTTATACGATTAACGATGTAATATGATTTAGAGTTTAATGACGCGGAATATAAAATTAGAAATTGATGATTTAAATTCATACATCAAGTCCAATTATTTCTTGATATTTTCAATATTTTTAGAAACATAATTCAAGAATAAAGCCTCGTCTTATCTCACCCACACTCAATTATCTTCAACCAATATATTGTTTTTTTTTACTGGTTCCTTTTCATATAACTACAGTATCATGACTATGACAATAATTTAAAGTTACCTAATTGAATAAACCTAAAATGGCAATAACATTAAATTTTCCTCATCAGTAATTTTTTTTTTCTTAATTTATCCAAAATTGCAATTTGGATTTCTCAGTTTTTCCTGGAGTTTTACCTTATTTTCATTTTAATAGCTAATAATAAATTTATTATATGCAATAAGAACATGTAAAAACTTTCGTGATTATTCCCTCAAAATTCTAGCATACCTGTTAATCAGGTAATGCATTTTTATTTATTTATATAAAGTAGGAAAGTTTTTTTTTATATTTATTATTTCTGGATACCTTTGAGTATTTTGATGTTTATATAGTACACTTGGATCGCTGGCTGATTTGCTTAAGATTGCAACTTCTTAGATTGAAGTGATAAAACGACATAACGAAATGAAAGTGATATTTGTTAGGATAAAGTGTTAGAAAACCTTTATTGCGAGGAAAAAATCCGCAGTAAAATATATTCTTCGATAATCTCGACCAGATTCAATCATTTTGGGTTAATTACACAATCATATTTGTTTTATCTTCTACATTTTCTGGTACAGAATGATGAATAGTTAGCATGATTAAATGAGTGATATTATTACAAAATAGCAAAATACTTTCGCTTGTTGAAAATTCTTACGGAAAGGTGATCTAACAATTTTTCCTTTAGTCATTAATTATCGTTCCCACAGGACCTCCGAAATTATCGAATATTTTCCGAGTCTTTTGCAGATTGAAAGTTCGGGATTTTCGTGCAAAACTTATCTCCATGGTCATTACGCAGAAAAATATGAGGAAAATATTCGATTCATTTTAGCGAATTGAGTGGCATTCCACGAATCATTTTTCATTATCGGATCTGTTTAAGAAATAGTTGATGTTGTTAATTTGAAGGATAATATTCAAATTATTTTGCTATAGGAACAATTGCAATATTAGAGGACGATTAGCAAAACGAACAGAGAAATAATCACTGTAATTTTATTTGAAAAATGCTTCACGCAATTGATTACCAGATCCGATTACCAAAAATAATGGGATATAGTACCTTAAATTTCGGATAATTATCGAACATTCTCCAACAATTGTGCAGTAAATGGAAGGAAAGAGATTAGTTCTGCAGATAATTGGTTGTCATGCAAAACAAAAACGTAATTGTTGAGATGGAAAGTTATACAATAAATTGTGGAGGTCCAGAGATATTCAATATAAATTCTGTTTTATCCTCATTGTGACTGATCAGAAAGCATTGCCCGAAAAATCATTGATGTAAAACGTGTACGACCAAATACATTGTAGGAAAGCATCAAGAGAATTTGATAATTGGCGAAATCAAACAAATCGAGTTATTACTTTTTACCATTTCAATACAAAGTTTGTTCGAATTCCCTTGACAAAATCAGTTTACTGTAGGATTCATCGAATTATCAATTATTTTCAATTTTTATCCCCGGACAGTCAATATTGATCAACAATGATTCAATTAGAATTAAAAAAGTGATTGATTTTTTTTCTTATCAACTACCGATCTCATTCAATTTTATGTATACAGAAATACATACGACAGATAAATCCTCACTGTATCATTACATCAATTGCATTTTTTGGTTTTCCATACATTCCTTTTTTGTTTATTCATTAATTTCTCGTTACATTTGTTCCTACAAATAAGGCACCTTCGACAAAATATTCATCTCATTTAAGCTATAGCGATATTATTTGATTAAATAACTTGAAATTTACACTCTGGACAGAAGTTATGAAGTGATGAAAAATTGAAATTATCTCGAACTAGAGTAGCTTTAGAGGAAAATTTACAGATGCCTTTTTGTTGCTGAAAAAAATCTGTAGGAAAAAGGTTTTCAGACATTTCCTTTCGAACTCATGAATTGTCGAGATAACGCCAATTCTAATCAAGTACTTGAAAAGGAGACCGAGCAATCCGAAAATTCAATGTTGATTATTTTGAGAATGGCTCTGAAATCAGTGGATTTGCGGTGAATATATCGAAAGACATGTTATGTAGCTCGCGTATTTTGCAATATAAAAATATCTTTTGACATTTTACCCTCAGTTCATTACAAAGAAATTCCCAAAATCGCGGACAAATGCCTTTTTCTCCTTTCACCACTTCAAAACGCAATAATAAACATTATTTGAAGTCATTATCAAGTATTCAACCTACATTAGACATGACATATACCAATTATTTAATATTTACAGTCAATTTCAAATTGAAAAATTGATCAAATAATATGAGAATTAATCATTTTAATCGATTAATTCTTTCAAGTGATCATTCGTGTACATCGTGGAATGCTGGATTATTATTCGAAAAAAAGCATTTGGAAGAAATGGCATTTTAGTAAAATGAGTAACGCACAATGAGACAATTAATGATATATCCAATAAAGCATTAAGAATTATCAAAATTACTCAATGAAGTGAAACAAAATAATTATAAGTTTTATTGATAATGGTACCCTATTGTACCAAAGCAAATGAAAATGGACGATACGATTTTTCGAAGCTTAAAACGATTATTTAAAATAATTTACATATAATTATAAAGTGCCATTGGCAAAGTATTGATATCTATCATACAATTTCGTGGACCACGAGTGAATACTTCCTTCTACAAGGTCCTCGACGTGTTGTCGCAGTTGATCTTCCGTGAGAGTTAAATGAAAACGATTTTTCAAACCTTGAACTGTAGCAGCTCCACCACTGCGGAAGCATGGAAGTTGTGAACCTAAAGAAGAAGTCAAAAATAGCTTTCAGCACATGAAAATAATTTTATTAAAGTAATTCTGCCCTTTTAGTAAACTCAGAGATTTTCGAAAACAGCACAACATTTTTATAAAACTCGATCACATTTGCAATTATATTTTTTTATATTTTTTTATAGCCAATTATATTGCAACTTCGTTCATAAAAAAATATCCCATCTGCACTAGGAGACCCCTCCCCAATTTATTTCTGTACTCTATCGCCTCCCCTAGTAATAAATCCCCAAATAAACAGCCAATTACCTGAAAGCATGATTTCCACAAGGTTGACCACCTTGTCCATATGTTTCCTAGCAGCCACAAGGCCCTGCAGAATGAGCCCTTTAAATTCTTGAAACATTTTCGACCCACTGCCGCCCATCACCTCAACAAATTCGGGTGTCAGCTTGAAAGGGCTGCTCTCAAAGCCAAGATTCCTGGGCGATGCCGAGAGGATGAATCCAAAATCAATATGTATGAGATGTCCATCACTATGCAGCAGAATATTCCCATTGTGTCTGTCCTTGACTTGTATCAAGTAACAAATCAAACAATAAGCTGCACAGCTCTGCAGGAAATTCCTTTGAGCCACAGAAAATTCTTCCGAATTAACTGATCCAAATTCCCTCTCAAAATACTGCAGCAACGTCAACTGACAATGTTTCTTAATTTGATGCAACGATACAGTATTTAAAATCGGTTCAATGAGTCCACTATCATTCGATAAACACAATATTTTATATGGCCTCAGCCAAAGTGGTACATTTTCCTCCTGCCATATTTTCCCCAACATCTCCAATAGCTGCGAGGCCAACAATTCCTGCCTGAGATCATCTCCACATTTTACAATAGCAGCGAGAAGTCTCCAGGATGCTAAGTGACCGTAAGGGCTCGATGTCCTGATTCTTCTCTGTTTCAGCTCCCAAGGCTCCTTAAGAACAGCAGCCGAAGGATCCTCAGGATCATGACTAAAAGTCGTTGATGGAGTTGCTGCCATCTCACTCAATCGTCTTTTTATATCCCCAGGTACAAAAATTGGTTCTCTGGAGTCCGACGAATCCTGACTCAATTGAGATATCGTATCACGATCTCGGGTGTCCCTGGGTCTTCGTAGCTGAAGATACTGCTGAGTGATTTCATCGTCTTCTTGACTCCAACAATCACTAGGGTCATCGTTCATAAAGTCTGGATAATTGAAGGGATGTGTTAAAGGGGGATTTGATAAATTTATTAGCGGTCTGTTCGCAGTCTTTAATGGAGTTTTGTTATTTTGTCCAGTTGATGTCGTCGAGGCAATAGTAGGATCCTCCGAAGGATTTTCACTTCCCGTAAGATTTTCCTCAGATTTTGTATGTCTCAAAGAACTTCCCATTATTTTAGTGGGCACTGGAGACGTGTAGAGATCCTCCACTTCAAGGACCTCCACGTAAATTATGTAAGGAGCCTTATCCTTGCTGTTGAGCACTGCTGCATATTGTGGAGGTACCCTAACAATGTGATGGGGTATTGAACTGTGTAAGGGAAGCCAAACACGTGCCGGGAGATTTAAATTGAGTGTGTTTAGTTCAGCTACGAGCTGAACTGTTTTAGCTTCTTTTGTGGGAATTGTACCGAGTAGTTTGCCAATTGTGATGAGCGCTTGAATAAATTCCAATTCTGGAGCAAGACGGGGTGCATCACAGCAACAATCAGTCTTCTGACCTCGGAGGTCATTCACTACACCTTGGCAGGAATGAAAACAGGTACATCCGTTGTCGAATGCTCGGCCGGAACTCAGATCCCCCAGGTTTATTTTACTTATTATACCTGTAATTCATCGATAAATTAATAAAGTAATAAATTTAATTGAGTTATCTATTGGGAGGACATTGGAATTTTTATACGATTTATTTCAATTCAAAGACTTGTATAAAAAATTTGTATACAAACACCTGTGTTTTTATACAAATCGACTATAAATATGGGATTATGTATATAACATATACATATATATAAAATCAGTAGAACTTGATAAAATTACTCAAGTATCGATCTCACACAGACTGACTAGCGCTGGTGAAGTGTGTCTTGTTATAATAAATAATTAATTACCAGAATTACTACGACGCAATGATTGAAACAGCCCAGTAGCATCGGATTGTGATCTTTGGTGTGTTTTCTTGTTGGGTGAAGTGATGAGTTGAGTCGGTGGTAAAACCATTATTGGTGCTGTTGGTTGAAGCCCTCCTCCTTGTATGGAAACCTTATGTTTTCTCGTAGCATCCGTGGCTCTTCTATTCCTTCGAAGTTCATCCGAGAGAATCAAATTCTTCAGTTTGGTCCCGTGTGACTTTTTTTTTGATGGTAAATGTGCATCCGAACTGTATGCATCCAAAAGCCACGCACATTTCAGTGAAAAATCAGCGGCCTGTCTGCACCTGCGAGAATATAGTAGTCAAAATAAGAGCTCCAAATTAAGTAAATATTTATTTGCAGATGAAAAAAGGAAATAGACAACTATCTAGATAATGCTTGGAAGGGAATATCCCCGGATCTTAATTTAAAGAACAAATATTTTTGGTGAAAGATTGGTGAGCTGATTACCACATGTAAATTTCTAAAAATGATTGGCTTTCCTTATAAATAAATTGCAAATAATTCATTGTCCATTATAAAAATTATTTGCTCACCGATTCAAGAACTGTATACTATTTACGTTTGAAAAAAACTACCACCAGTCTATCCAACCAGGTCTTAAATTACATTTGTACCCCGCAATCCTAACGTAAGCCTCCCCAACAACTATTATTTAATAATTTATTTATAACCGGCAAGTGTTAAATAAATAATTCTGTAGCAAAGTGGCAAACCGAGATAAGTGAACTCATTTCTGAGTTGAGTTTTTGAGTAATATCTCCGAATCTAAGGAAGATAGCGCAATTGTTGTCATAACATATCTGATAGTACTCAATTAGCTCCACAAAAAAAGTCATGACAAAAAAAACGCTATCTCTCTCAGCTTTCGAGGTATTCAGCGAAAACCGGCGACTAGTCAAATGTGCCTTATCTCGTTTCCCAACTTTGCTACTTAATTACCGAATAAGAAATAAACGCAATAGCGGTGATTATTGCTCATGTTAAATTTCAATCACTGTTTTTTACAAACCTATGGACAAGATACGGATAAAGCACCTCGGTGACATCATGCAGCTGAATATACATTAAGACAAGCTGCGGTAGATAAAAGTCAACATCTCCATCACTGAAGCTAAATAATTTATTTCCAAGATAGCTCTGAACGCCAGGTTCCTTAGAATTGAATAAATAGGAGATAGCCATTGACATATCGAATATCTGACTTTCAAACAGCCTCAATAGACATCCCTCAGTAGCTTTTGGCTGTGCCGTCTCCTGTTTTCTCACCGGCTTATCATTTTCCACTTCTTCAGGCTGAGTTGAGCCACAACAAAGAACAATTGCTGATCCTGCTAATTCCATTTGTCTCTCCACCACCTCCTCATTGCCTTTAAAACCCATCTTAACACCTATTGTTGTCTCTCTTCTTTCCTCTTTGGCTATCTTATCATTGTACTCGTCATAGGAATTAGTTTTCTCCACGTCATCATCACTCTTCTTCGTAATAATCATAATTTTATCTTCAGTAATGTCAATTGGTTCAGTAATTGGATCAACTGTATCAGTGATATCGACACTGTCCATGTCTCCCGATTGGGACAACGACGAGTCAAGACTCTCACGACTGTCCAAATGATCAACACTCGATTCACGAGTGGTCACAGCAGCAGCATCACTCGAGCCACTATCCGAGCCACAGAGAATTCCAGAATCGTCAGACCCTAAACTTGCCAAATCCTCGCGTTCACGACTTCGAGGTTTTATTGTTGGGGTT
Source organism: Diachasmimorpha longicaudata (assembly GCF_034640455.1). NCBI lineage: Eukaryota > Metazoa > Arthropoda > Insecta > Hymenoptera > Braconidae > Diachasmimorpha > Diachasmimorpha longicaudata. The sequence continues at coordinate 1,855,145 of NC_087234.1, forward strand.
GAGGATTTTTTGGAGATGTCTGGAATTGTTTCACATTCTGGTGAGGGAGTTACATCCACCTCTGGAATACGTTGTAACGCTGAATCCAGACTACGATTGCGATGATGATTTGCTAGGGTTGTCACAGTTATTTGGGGAACTGGTGGCAACAAGATACCCATCGACCTGGAACAGTAATTATTGGAAATTATTGGATCTACTGAGGCGTTAGAATTGAAGAGAGAATTATGGATTTGTTTGCCTTTCAAATTATCTTTATGAATATATTAACAATTTTAGGATTTATAACAAAAGACATGTGAAAAATTGTTGTTGCATTGAATACAGTATATGTTATGTACCAACATGTAAATATATATATATGTATTAATGCAGGATAATGTCAATATTTTATTTGTTATCTAAGGTCCTGGACTTGTGAAAATGTATCTGCCCTCGCGTTATTCCTCCAATATGTAAGTTCCCCTAAACCTACAGTAGTTTTTAATCCTCAGTACATATGTTCTCTTCAAATGACTATCAATATTAACTAAAATCCCCAACACTCTTGCTAACTGCAGAGAAAATCTTTAACCTCTCATCATTCATCTTAGAAATATTTAACTCCTCCATTAACGCTAACCTCCTACTTAAAATCTAAAATGCTGGATTTCTGAATGACTTTAAATCTCATCAGGGCCTCAGGACCTCTCCACACTAGTCTTTAATCCCCAACACAGCTATTCTCTTGAAATTACCTAATAAATATTAACTAAAATCTCCCACGCTCTTGCCAATTGCATAGAATATCTTTAACAGTTTCTCACCCATCACAGAAATATTCTACTCCCTCCATTTAAGGTAAATTTCCTACTTAAAGCAAAGATCCTGGAGTTCTGATGACTTCAGATCTCATCAGGGCCTCCAGACCTCTTCAACCATTTTAGAATCTATTTTTTTTACAGCATTGTGACGTTTTGGCATCCACTCATACGTCGATTTGATCAATGTCTGTGCATCGATGAGAATAATAATCATATAATAATAATAATAATAATCGGTAAATTTGATCTCTCTTTCCTGTCATTCAGACATCTGTCAGCACGCTCGTGGCATCATTTCACCAGTATGATAAGCGCTTCCACAATTTTTCAGAGGTTCAGTTCAGGGTAACGATCTGTTTCACAATTTATGTCTGTGTCAATAATGACATAAGACAATGCTATAGAAAAAACCGTGAGACGTCTGATTTCAATGAATTGGATGATCTAATTCATAAAATTCCACGTATTTATAATTATGGAGTTTAGTACAGCTGAATAGTAATAATAATAATGGTTATAGTGGTAATAATGATTACGATTATCGTTAAAACGCCCTCTACTTGCTCTGGTTGTCAATCCTGGGGGGCTTTCTCTTCTCCAAACCAACTGTCAATTTTTTTTATTCGTGTCAGGCAAAATGAAATTGACGTTAATTGAGATAATGTTCACGTTGGAATATGATGTGTGGATTTATTTTTGGCCCCAATCCCTAGTCTTTCCCTGATCCTCTTGCATCCCCTGTCATTCAAAGTAGAGAAATTCAATTCAAATGAACGAGCTCTGCAATATTTTGGCTGCCAACCCTATGACGATGCCAACAATCATTGCAATCTTCGTTATGGCTGCGTAAAATGTGGTTAAAATCATGACGCCAAAGACTGAAAATCGTAAACATTGAAGTGGGTAAAGTGTGAGGGTAACCAGGTGATCAGATAGAGATAATTACATTTTTCTAGCAAAAGATATTGCATTAAGAACTAAAATGATTTCTGCTAAATGTGCATGTACTCCAGGGAAGTATTTACTTTTTAATATTTTGAAAGTGATGCGGATTGGAAAATGGAGAATTAAATTTATGCTGTGGTGTTTGACAGTGGGGGGATAGTGGGGTGAAAAACCCCACGAGAAGAACTTTGATTTTCCTTCAACTGCTGTTCCTCGTTATGCAGAACTTATTTGTTGCTCTTTTTGATTTTTATTTATTTTTTTATTTCAAGGCGAACGTCACACAAAACTTTTTCATGGCGCATTTTTTACAAAAATTCTTTTTTTTCAGCATTAAAATTGTTTTTTCATCAGAAACGAAGCTGAATGTCCATAAAAAATTTAGTGGGTCATATTCATATTTGACCCTCCCTTCGTCCTCCCCTCCCCGTTCACGCCTTTTCTTTAAACTACACTTTACTCACATATTTTTTTCATATTTTTGTTATTTTTCCAGTACAATAGGATAAATAATACGGGCGTCAGTACCGAAGGAGGTAAAGTTTGGAACTTCGTTGACTCGTCGTGGAATTTAAATTCCCCTTAAACTCTCCAACTCGACCACAAATCCAGCAATTTGAACTACAAGAGCCCGTGATCGAACTTTTTAGGGTGTGATGGGCGACAGACAAATTTTTTTTCCTCGAATCAATAGTTGATGACGTTAACTCATGGGTTGGGAAAGTTGAATGAACCAGAAGTGGTGAGTAATGTCTTTATATTTCTATGGAAGGCGAGCAGCTTTCATTACGATATTGATCTGCTGAAATAACCCCCATGTTTTTCAATCCCATTAACTCCAATGGCACGTCGTATATCAATGGGATAATCAGATGTGGCGAGAGAGATTTCATTGATATTATATTTTTTTTTATGGACTCAGTAATATGAAATCGAAAGAGGTTTGAACCTCAGGATTGTATCTGTGAGATCTTCCATATCAAATGAGTTAAAAGCTGATTCTCACCCTCTTCGATTTTTATGGCTAATTTTTTTCTCAATTCGGGCTCTTGGAAAACTGTCTCAAATGTCTTTTTTTCAGGAACATGATTTTTTTTCAGTTATTTGGGTAATTTGAAGTTTAGTTATGAGATTTTGATTTGTTAGAAGTTAAAACATTTAGTTTTCCACCCCTCTCCCCCTCCAATAATAACATAAAAAGAAACATAATTTTGGAAAAAGAGTTAAAAAGGTGAATTTTCTCAATTTCGTGATGATTGAGTTTTTCAGTTTCCTTTTCGACTTTTGGAGCATGAAAAACATCAGAATGTTTCCTTTTGAAAAAAATGAATTAGATAATTGAAAAATGGCAATTTTTCATGTACAATTTATGAACAATTAATTTTCGGCTGTGAAAATCATTTGTTCCAAACTATAAAAAATGTCTTTAAATTTATATTTTCCATTGAGTTACCTGTTGATTCATTAAAATAATAATTATATGTGAAATTTAATTGATTGCCATTAATCTTCATAATTCTTGATTTTTTTAAATCCCCAATTTCTCATGATTTCCTCAAACTGCAAAAGATGCTTGGAAACCCTCAAATAAAAAACATAAAACATGAAATATAAATAAATAATAATTAAAACAAAAAAGAACAATGGTTTTTGCGATCTACCTAAAATCCAAGCTATGGTTTCGTTGATGAGTGGTGAGCCTATTGCGTACGTTGATTGGTGGATTTGATCTGCCATGTACAAGTGGTACATTACAGCTTGATGATTTGTGTCGTTTGATGCTTCCCACACACTCCTGGTGATTTTGTCCACCAGTAGGCACTCCTACTCCTTTGCTCATATTAAAGATGAACGAGAGCTAAACTGGCTCGGCTAACAGTCATCTGTGGCTCACCATTGTCGATTCCAGGTCTTTTAGTTTCTTTATTATCTATTGAACCTACGAAAAGTCATCATAAAAAAATAATTTCTCTATTTGCTTCCACAAAAATTGGTAAATTATATTCACATACAAAACTCCCTCTAAATTGATTCCTCATCGCGTGAATAAATCTTTTGTTTCTCTGTCTAATTGACTTAATTAGCCTTCTCAATTCCATTTAAATCAAGAATGAAGTCGACATGGTTTACATGCAAATTATAATTAATGTATACTGGGTAGGAAAAGGGTGAGTTATTAATTGATAATATCGTGCCGAGGGATAGTTGTTAATTAATCATGCGCTGAAAGAGAAATATCGTAGATTTTACGGAATATATTTTCATGGATGAATGTTCTTTCATGTGAAAATGGAACCCCATTGTTTAAACATTTTGAATCTTCATTTTATCAGTGGGTTCCTTGTAGAGCGTAGATAATGGCATATTCGTTTGAAAATGAGTCATTATTCCAGTGAAAATATGTCATTGCATGCGATTTCGTTGATGTCGCCTACAATAAGATATCAGATTGACGGAATGCGATACATTTGAATAATTATTTAAATGCGATGAAATATTCTCAGAATTCAAGGAAATAAACGATAGATTTGAATTCCCGTCTGATCGAATCATGAGGTTTCTGAGGTACAGAAACCTCATGATTCCCTGAGACTCAACGATTGAGGCATCGCTTTAATCACGCAATCCATTAAAAGGGCTCACATATTTCACATTGTCAAGGACTTATTCTGTTGGAACTGCTGAAAGACGCTGAGTATTTGAATAAAAAAATAATCTATCAATTTTGCTCTATTTTTTCTTTGTATATTTAAAATGTAATTGAAACATTTAAGGGGCATTTCGACCAAATTTCAGTGATTACGAAGGAAAAATATTGAACAGAAAATTAATGAAGGACTAAACTCAACGTTCATTACAGTTAAAAATACTTGTGTTGCATACCCACTATAAACCCTAGTAGTTTCCCAAAATCTTACTTCTGTTACCCAGATGTTTCATCCAGAATCTCCTCTCCAATCATTTTGTTACTATAATCCATACATTTTCCAAACCCTCACGTTCCCTACCTAATTGCACTTTTCCGGACAAATCCCTCATAAAGTTCCTCAAAAAACTTTCCCGAATACCTCAGTACCTGACCTTCCTCATTTCTCCGTACCTCCCAAGGTCAGCCCTCAAAGGACATTCTTTTCCTTAATTTTGACCAATCAAAGGTCTTGGGCTTTCCCCTTCCAGTTCCTCCAACCCTCCGACTTAGAGGCTAAGTACTTTGTAAAATGCAGTTTTTAGAATCAGAAGACAGAAGAGTTTGACTTCTCCAATTGAATTAGTCAGCTAGAGCTGAAGTTTGTACTCGAAATAAAGATTTTTCAAAGAGAAATTACTTTTACTTTTTGGAATCCAACACTTGTTGTCATTATAAGAATCATTAAAAAAAACATATAAAGAAAATTAAACACGACAGAATTTTTAAAAAATAAATTTTTTCCATTTACTCCGTGCAAATTTCATAATTACAAGAAAACCAAGTCATCTATGATATTTTTTTTTAGATAAATAATCGTAAATCGTCAATTTTAACGCATCATAAATGAAAATCGAGTAACTGAAATCGTTCAATTCCAAAAAAATGGAATAACTGAGAAAAAATCATTCATTCTGAAATAAGATTATCGAAAAAATGCAAAAGCTGAAGAGCTTTCCTCGTCTCTCTCATACAAAAAAATTGCCACTAATTATGAAGAGAGGGAGGTCCAAACGTTGACATTGTCCTGTCTAGTATGTCACAGGTGATATTGATTCGAACCCTTCCACTTTTAATCTCTCAATTCAATTCTAATTCCCATGGTTCAAATATTAATAGATTCCATGATTAAAGTACTATAAAAATATCCAATGAGTGAACAAAAGGATAGTCAATCACGATATTTCCCAATTGTCAACTGGCTCTTCAAGAAACTATTTGTATATTTTTTTCAAACATCATCTTATCGACCAGATTGATCTGGTTATCGCTTATCAAAGTCAAATAATTTTCATCCCACATTCTGCTAATTTATGAAATAACACTAAAATGTGGTTCAACTTGATGAACCTAAGACTCGTCTCTCTTTCAGTTTCAAGGTCAACGCAACCAATAGCATGCTTCACGTCTAATTTGCATTTCCCGCTTCGAGGATCGACATATAGCGATTGTATGACCCAATGCAAAATTAAGGGCCGTATTCCAGAGAGGTCACGTGGGCAATTCATTTTTGCAATTCAATTTTGAAAACATAATTTTTTGATTCTCATAAAATCCCACTTCCGCTATGTCGCCATCATAATTTCATTTCGAAATTTAAGTTGCCTCGAAACCAAGAGATTAGCTTGTCTGTAATTAGAAAAACCAATTCCGTCAGGTGACCCCCCCCCTCCACCCGGAAGACACCACTTAATTTAAATACTATCGCTCTCACGAATGGAACCAGTGAATAAAGACCATCCGGACGGTGAATGCGAAATTCTAGTGGAGCTGCGCGTCATCGATAGAACGATTCATTTATTCCAAAGAAAATTCATTAACTATTAACGAACGGTACAGCCAAACATAATGAAATGAATATTCATTAATAGTTAACGGCGGCGAATGTCCAGTCGAACGAGGTTTACTAAGTACACATTCATTAATTATTAGTGAATAAATATTTGGGGGAATGAAATAGATTTTAATCTGCAACTAAAATTCATTTTTTATTGTTGGATTTTTCATGAAATAAATAAAAAACAAAAATCGATCTTATTTTCTTCTGAGTGTTTATACTTTAAATTGAAAAACATTTTTATGGGTTGGAATTCTGAGCAGTGTGAGGTATGATGTTTACGTTTGATTTTAACCCTAGAACGTTGCACTGGGGTACAAATATACCCCACGCCATATTTAGGGCTGTGTGGAAACGAGAAATACTGTATAATTTTTTAATAAATTCCGCAATTCCACATACACAGCCGTATTCGTTATTAAAAAAACGAAGAAAATGATGTATAACAACATTTTCCAATTTTAATTCTGTCCTGCGAAAATTGCGGTCTAACGCGTGGGGTATGTTTGTACCCCAGTGCAACGTTCTAAGGTTAACTATGTAGATAAAGTGGAATGGAGGACTCTTTGAGAGCATGTGACTAAAAGGTCCAGGGTGTTGTTTCCTTTTCTAAATCTAATTAGTTCCTCTAAGGAATCGGTACAGAGCGGATGTGTCATCCGAGCACTATTATTTGAGTTAAATAATAAAGAAAGAAAATAGTTTAAATTGTTTACAGAGTTATTATTTCTAATAACTCATTTCCAATAGTTATTAACAACTAATCGGTTTTATTAGTGTACACGTCATACATTTCACGCGATTCACGCGAGAAATCGTGCAATGCAGCTTGCAAGATTCACGCAATTAGAATCAATCTGGTGGGATTCCCGGAGGATAATTTCAGTTCAGCGGGATTCACACAGTACTATTGCAATTGAACGGGATTCCCACTAGATAGTGTCAATTGGACGGGATTCACAAACCCAAACATATTTTATCTAAAGATTAGACCTACGGGGGGCGAAACGAGGACCAAAGGTTAGTTTTATCACAAGAATTAGCCTCCTAAATCTCATTTATCCAACAAAACATGACCTTAAACTTGACCTTGGTTGTCATTTCGTCCCACGTTTCACCATCTGCAGGACTAATTTTTATGTGAAATGTCCTTCCGTGCAGAGTGTAGTTCCAGTTCAGTTGAGATTCATGGAAGATGATTTCAATTCAACGGGATTCAGGCAGGATTGTGTTAATTCAGCAGGATTCACGCAGGATCGTGTCAGTTCAACGGGATTCACGCAGGATCATTTCAATTCAACAGGATCCACGCAGAATCGTTTCAATTAAACGGTATTAACCTCGGAATTCACGCAGGATCATTTCAATTCAACAGGATTCACGCAGGATTGTTCCAATTAAACGGGATTCACCTCAGAATTCACGCAGGATCATTTCAATTCAACAGGATTGACGCAGAATATTTTTAGTTTGACGGGATTCACGCAGATAGATTTCAAGTCAGCAGGATTTCGTCAGGACATTTTCAGTTCCGCGGCATTCACGCAAAATATTTTCAATTTGACAGGATTCACGCAGAATTCCTTCAAATGGACTGGATTCACGAGGGCGGGATGGTTTCAGCTCAGCGGGATTCACAGAAAAGTCTTTCAATTCAATGGGATTCACGCAGAATGGCAGGAAATTCGGCGGGAGTCCCGTGGGATAATTTTAATTCAGGGGGATTCACGAAGGATATCTTCAATCTGGCGGGATTCACGCAGGATGATTTCAATTTAACGGGATGGACGCAAAATAGTTTGTACTCAAGGGGAGTCACGCATGAATCACGAGTTATATCCTGCGTGAATCCCCCCGAACTAAAATTATTTCACGTGAATCCCGCGTCAAACTTGAGATATCCTGCGTGAATCCTTCCGAATTGAAACAATCCTACATGAATTATTATATATTTAAAGTTCTGTATTTTTTGTTTCTTGTTCTAAAAAATTAGCTAATTCCCGAATTCGAGATAATGACATTCAGAAGCCGAAATCGTGGAGAACATTTTGACATTAACTCGAACAAGTGACCCATTGTAGACGTCACCGAGAAATATGGCAAACACTTTGGCCGTTTATGACCTAGACAACCCAACAGACAAAAGAGCCTTGTCCTTATGTCAGACCTCGTACCCTGAACGAACCGATAACTAGCGGCACTCTCCAACGGTCTCTCGAGTTAATCACATCGAATCATGAAGTCAACTATAATTATATCGAATCGTTCCCTAAATCCCATATGTTAAAAACTGAATAAACTGTCGTATAATTAATTAGTAAGAGATATTAATTTTCAATAATATGAAAAATTTCGATTTGATTGAAGTTTGGGCCAAGTTTCGAAGAACCTTACCCCAACACCATTTTTGCAAAAAAAAATCGCACACGAGTTATCTTGGGTTTTCAACAAGAATTGCTAAATAATATAAAATTGACGGTTGACTTTGAAGTAAAATTTACCCCGGTTCGTGTGAATAGAAACAGCCTCTAAATTTTTTAATGATACCTACTAAACCTTCAAAATAATTCTAGAACAACCTATTCATAGAATTCACCTCAACCTCCATCGTCATCCCTATAACAATTCTCAAAACTAAACCAATCAACTGCAATGAAAGTCAGCAAAAACCTGACTCTTGCCTTTCCAAAACGTCATACGATCCCCAGTAATTCAACTCTCCATGGCCTCCTCCACTTGCCTCATCACTCGCAACATAAATATTTCCATTCGTCCATTGAAATGTCCCTCACCCTTGCTCATCAGAACATTACAAACTAAAATAAAAATAAATCCGGTCCCTTCCCACGATACCAGCTCGTCCCACCCCTCTATTCCCCCCTCGCAGGAACGTCCTCTTCAAAATGAGTAGAAAATGCCTTGAAACGGAAATGAATTCAACCCGTTGGAGAAGTGCATTGGCGTAAATTCCTGTCTCACGCATTAAAAATACGTTACTCAGTTCTGGAAAAAAAAAATAAATAAAAGTAAAAGGTTTCCAGTACTCGAGTGAGTACTAGTGGTGGCTGATGGGTGTGCCGGGAGAAAGGGAAGAGGAGTAACTAACAGAAAAGAACAGATTGACGAACACAGGGGCAGTTGTACTCACATTCATGCATAAATATCCCTCCCCACTATCATCCGTATGGTTCGTCCACACACACCAAGAAAATATCAAGATACATATTTCGTGTTGACAATCATAAAGCCACGACCCCATGCAGCCCCTCTACACCATATGTAAAATCAATGTGGGAGCAACATTTGGTTAACGATTAATTAATCAATCAATCAAACGAATGCACAAAGCAATGCTAATGACAAGGACAAAAGAGAGCAAATGAATGGGGAATTCAGCTTCTGTCATCATCTCATAAAGTTTATTTTTTTGGAAAATCTTCTCAAACTCAGGCAAAATTGAGAACTGCAAGTTTTGCTATTCGACTAGATTTACAACTATTTCAGACGAAAATAGCGGAATTGGTCTGATCTGAATGTAAAAGTGATTGTAATATTGAGGGAGTGTTATTTTGTTTGTCAAAAAATTTCCGCTCAAAAAAATCGCATTCGTGTCTACAGCTCCATTCCTTACTGAGATTGATTTAATCTAACGGTTATTGAAACTGAAAATCTTCACATACTACGCTCTACCTCGAAGAAGATTAATCACTAAAAAAATGACAAATTAAACATTGAACTCACCACGAATCTGCGTATGTTTCCACTTGTCACAAGGACAAACATAAATAACGTATTGTGTTACACTAGTCTCCACCAGTTTTGCCTAACAAAATGAATTTTCCTCGAATTTTCTCATGATCCTGTGATCACTGACATATTCATAACATAATCATCACTCGTCATTTGTTAGCAGGATTCAACAAAATGGAGTTTTCAGCAATTTGTTGAGGCTGCAATAACGATCTTCATCACTGTTCAACTCGTTTCGATGGTGAAGAACGTTCAGAACTTCTGCTATCATCCAGAATTTTCAGTTTTTCCTTTTATTTCACACTTTTTTAAGATAATCCTCGATGATGATTATTTTCTCACTCGCGGGGATACTCCCCTACTTCGCACTGTTTCCACTGTTTCACACACAGGTCGCTGAGTTGCTGAATACAAGAATTCATGACACTTTTGACGTTTTTCAGTTTCTAACCTCGATTGCACTCTCACCGTACCCGATTTTTCATTTTTTTACCGTTAATTCCTGCTTCCTTCGGGATAACAGACGACAGGATGAGTTCAAGGCGTCCGAAAGATCGTTTATTTTTGTTAAAAAACAAATTCGAGTTCCTGAGTGATGGGGAGTTGCACGTTGCGATGTTTCTGCCAACGCGGCCGAAAAAACTCAAGCGAAAAGAAACAGAAACACAACGACTGGAACTAGGAAGAAACGACCAGTGTCGTACACTAGACGAACTTATCTTTCGTGTGGATTCGTCGTAAATCGAGATTATCGTCTCGGTGGGAAGGGAATTGCTGATGGATTTGATCCCTCTCCTGCTACCACTTTATTGTACACTAGGAACAGGGGCAGGGGCATTGCTCAAGCGAAGATGCAGAGAACGATGGTTTACAAATGAGAAAACAAATGAAAGAGAAAGAGAGACAGTGATAGAGGAATTGTGTACAGTGTCATAGTGTTGATCTGTAGCAAATGGCTTTGGCAGACGGAGCAGGTCTGCCAACTCGTGAATAACTGTGATGTCCCGGAGCTGAATGTTATGGTACTATTGATCGGCCATTTTAATTCGCGTTTTGAATTATGATATTGTAAGAAGGACAAACTTCGAGAGATCAAAAAGGATGGACTAGCGTAGGGGCTCAGATTCGGATGGTTAATCAAACCCTATTAATGACCCTAAAACGTGGGGGAGGGGGCCACTGTCGATCCTGGCGATTGAATCAAGCCCTGGAAAATTTATATGTTCATTAAAAAATCGTCTGTTCCTAATGAATATTGAGGAGTGAAACCAACGTTCTTCGAGGGAGAATTCTGCGTTTTGACTTTCCTCGTGATTTTTAATTGTTATTCGCCGCGATTAAGGGATGAAATTTAAAAGAGAAGTTATGAGCACAATCAGAACGACCTCTTAAGGATTTTCGATAGTCTTTCACCCAAAATTCATCTTTTTAAAATATAGTTTGGCATATTATTGAGCGGATTAACACGAAAAAGAATAAATTTCCTACAGTTTGTTTGTTAATAATCGTCATAATGAATTCTCGAAAGATATTTTTTGTTGATAATTTCTCAATCTTAAAAGTGTAAATACATCCAGTTAACCGATATTTGCAAAATGATTTTTCAAGACTGTTTCCTTTTATCTGTCGCTGTTAAAATAAACCCTTTCGCATAAATAGTATAATATTACTTAATTCCAAATTTTCCATTTTATTATCTCATCATAACACTTCATAAAAATATTCTCATGAACCTCATCTACCTCTCCGTTTTCCTTTAGACCCCTTTCCTTTTTTTCCCCTGTTTTTCTTTTTCTCCTGTAATTTTCTCAACTTCATCACTTGCTCCGGAGTCTTCAGTTCTCCTCTTCCTCTTATTTTCTCTTTCAACTTCTGATTGTGTCTTCCCCAATGAGTATTCGACGTTGTCTTCAGCCTCCTGCTGTCCTCAGCTTCCTCTTCATCACCATCACTGTCATTCCCAATTTTCGACTTCTCCTTCCACTGCTCATATCGCTTGGTTTTGTACGTCGCCGGTATCCAAGTGCCAAATTCAGTTCTGATCTTTCCCACTTTCGAATTACTATTAAGAGTGATCATTTTCTTCTTCTTCCTGTCCCACTTCTTCACTTGTGTTTCCAACCTTCTGGACTCTTCGTTATCAGCTGTCAAGTCCATCTGAACCTTTTCAGCTGCCGTAGCAAAACTATTAACAGCTAAACCTTCTTCAGTATGTTTATCCGCCGCTGAATAAGGAATGTAAAATTCTGGATCTTGCACTTCTCTTCTCTTCCTCTTCTTTTTTGATTCTCTATAGAGATCATCCAGTTTCCTCTTTTTATCAGTGATGACCTGGCTGAAGACCCCAGCAATATCCGCAGAACTGCTACTGTCGAGTTGAGATGTCTCACGTTCTTTGGTCACAAACTTTTTAGCATTTTCTTTGCGTTCATCTTCTTGTCCCTTGAACGTCTCAATAGCATTCTTGTGAAATTGTCGTTTTGTCTTCATAATCTTGTAATCCATTGACGAGGGCTTCATTCCTATCTCAAAAATTGTTCCCGTGGGACGGTATTTCTTCATCTGCAAGAGAAAATCTGCGACTTTAGGACCGAGATCTTCATAATCAGTGAAGACACCTGCGCTGGAGATATCGAGATCCTTAGAACGTTTTACCGAATCCACTGAAGCGGATGGACGAGATCTTAGATATTGTTGGTATCCATTTTTAGAGACCTGATCCATATTTTTCAGGTCTGTCATAGTTTCATGCCAGGTATTGAGCTCGGTCAATTCCTGTTCGATCATTGACGGAGGCATTCGGCCAATGGCTCCCTGTACCGGGTTTTTGTCCTTCCCATCAGCCTCACCGTCGGCCGGTAGAATATTCATCTTCATGCCCAGAAATAGATGTAGATCCAACAAATACGGAAATTCATCTCTGGCGATGATGTTGTAAGCAGTTCCAGATCGTCCCGCTCGGGCACAACGTCCCACCCTGTGCACGAACAATTTACTTTTCGCTGGGAAATGAAAATTTATGACGTTATCTAGATGTGGAATATCCAGTCCACGAGCTGCAACATCTGTTACAACGAGGACTCTCACTTTCCCGGAATGAAACTTAGCTGCGTTGATTTTTCGGGCGGAGGCATCAAGATTCGAGTAAATAAAGGTATTAGTGATGTCAGCTTGGTCCAGAATCATGTGGATGTACTCAACATGGTGCATTGTGGCTGAAAAATATGATCTCGTGATAATTGGTAATTTTAAGACTGTAAAACATTAAATCAATTCACAGTAAATTTCTCCCAACTTCTTCGGAGAGCTAGGTAAATGATGACACTAGTTCTACCCTTTCAGAAAATTTAAATATTATCGAAAGCAATTTAGTCCCTTAAATGTAGAAAAAAAGGAAATTTTTGCAAATTAGCTGTCGAATTACCATAGCTGGGCCTTAATAATATCACGAAATTATAGTTATCATTTATCATACCTGCAAAAACCACTGTCTGAGAGTCTTTGGCAATGACGTATTTCAAAAGACACAGCAACACTGCCAACTTCTCTTCCTTCCTACAAGCGATGAATGACAAAGTCAACTCATCAGGCAATTTACTCTCGACATCTAAACGAATCAGAACTGGATCGCTGAGTCCAGCTTTTGAAAATTCCACCAGAACTTTCGGTAACGTCGCAGAAAAGAGAAGACACTGTCTGTTCTCTGGCAAACGATTGGTGATCTCATGAATCTGTTCCCCCCATCCCATTTCGAAGAGTCGATCCGCTTCATCGAAGACGACAAACTCGACATTTTTAAGAGTTAGATCCATCTCAACGCAAATATGAAGAAAACGACCTGGAGTCGCGACGATTATATCCGGGTTTCCATGAAGAACGCTGAATTGATTATCCATACTATCTCCTCCTAAAATCGCTACTGATTTGAGGCCTGTGAACTTTCCGAGGTCCTTGATAAACTTTAATGTCTGAAGAGCGAGTTCTCGCGTAGGGGAGAGAATCAGAGCTCGAGCTCCAGCTTTTGCATTTCTTGTTTTCAGTTTTTCAAAGAGGGGGATGAGGAAACAAGCTGTTTTACCACTACCCGTGCGAGCCATGGCGACTACATCGCGACCTGTCAGGGCAACTGGAATTGTCTGGAAATTAAAGGAAGTACGTCAATAAAAGTTGTTGAACTCAAAATGGGATGACAGAAAGAGCAAAATCACAGTCCTGTAAAATTTAGATCTTGGCTCATCTAAATTCCTTTCGAGTATTAGATTTAATTTTCAATATTGTTTTTTTTTCAATTTTCATTCAAATTATCCTGTGCTTTCATTATAGAAATTGGTCTATCTCTTTATAAATATTGATTCCCTCATTTCTTCGGAATTTCCATTCAATTCAAATGGTCGACGCTCTATTTTATTTATTGATAGTGGATTGAGGGCAGGGACTATCTAACTAATACCAAAACGATTTGACTATAAACTTTAATTCTTTATTATCACACGCAAAAGGTATATCTTTCTCGTATGATGTCTCCAGAGCAACTGACTCTTGGTGACCCAAGTTTTCACACTCTGGACCCATTTCACAAAAGGCCCTTGTTTATTCATTCTCTTCTGTTCCTTCTCTGGTTCTGTTTATCAAAATTATTCTAAACATTCCTGCATGGTTCTGAGAAAAACCATAAAATACTGACATGGACTAAACACAGCTGTGAGCAGACGGTTGATTTTTGTCCACACATACCAAGCACTCTCAATATTTGAATTTACAATTTAATGGTTTATGTAATTTAGTTCGCTTTAGTTTTATTTACCCTAAAATAGGAAAATCTTGAGAACTTTCGTCGAGGGATTCAGAATCCACTTCAGAATCCAATTCAGAGACTATCAAAAACTATAAAAAGATTTTAAAAAAACTCTATCAGGTTTAGAATTGCGATTTTTAACAAAATTAAAAAATCATGTGGGGAATATTTTGAAATTGTCCATTCGTCCATTTATGACCGAAACACCCCAACGCGGGGACACCCCAATAGTCTCTAAAGTTAACCATATCGGATTATCAATCCAGCTAGAATTATATCGAATCGTTTCCTAAATCGCATATGTTAAAAACTGAATAAAGATCGTGTCGTATAATTAAATCGTGGGAGACATTTATTTCTTGCAATCAGGAGTTAATAAGCTGTCTTGAGGGAAAATAAACATTTCCGTCATAGTCAAAGATGAAAATGTGAATTTTTATTGACTGGAAATAAAAAAATCAAGGAATTTTGACACTTCGTAGAACATAATCAACCATCTGGTGCTACTAAATTTTTCTGTAAGTGTATATGTATGTCACTGTACTCAAAAGTATTACCAAAGAAACGAATAATCCCAATGATTTGATAACCCTCCATCACATTCACTTACCTTTCTCTGAATAGGAGTAGGAATTTTATATCCTCGTTTTAGGATTCCTTTCAACAAAGGAAAGCTCAATCCCATTCCTTGAAAGCCACTGCACTTCTTTGGGGCCTTCGCTTTTGGTAAACACTCATTATCATCATCATTGTCAACATCAGTCGGGTCAGCAAATCCAATTAATTCCGTCTCCTTTAACGTCTTCATCTTCGAATTAGATTCTAAACAAAAGAATCATAAAAATGAAATGAGAAATTACACTAGATTCCTTGGACCAGTGTCAACTTGGGTTAGCTTTCCTAGGAAGCTCTCTTAAGTACAAACACAAATGTTAAATGAGTCGTATTAAATCAATTCTATGGTTAAACATTATTTAATAAATTCTATGGTTTTGCACTAAAAAATAACTCACGTGTTATTACCTCGACATAAAATACAAAATTAAATATATACACGTGGGGTAATAACTCAGTACAGTAGATGTTTGGCAGGCTAGCAGCATAGGCATGATTCAGGTATGATATAGAGGGTATTGGGAAGCTTGACATTGGGACAAGTTCTCACCGGCGCCACGAGATAGCGCAGCGGTCACAGACATATAGTGTTTCTTGGGGTTTCACTATATATAATAATAATGCACTAAAGGATTATGATAAACTAGATATTTATTGTACATCTAACTTAGGCAACACAAAAGGTAAGTAGTCTTTTGAATACAAAGGGTCCAGCATCCACTATAGCTGTGGCGTAGTTACTTGAGTATCGATAAGGCAGACACCCAGCGCTAGCAGTCAAGTCGGGGAGATAGTTGCTGCTTCCGACGTTGGCGCTTGGGTGTCACGATTGTGGCAGGAGTCGAAGTTACCGACGGTCGAGCTGCCACAGACACAGCGCCACGACGGCCTCTCGAGGTAGTTGTCCCCTGTTGTATTTGGTGAATATCAGTTTCACGTCTCTGTATCATACCGTATTTTCGGTTGTCTGACACCTGGAGAAGACATAAAATCCAATTATGGCTTCAATAATTCTAAACAGTGCTCGCAATGCTGTGAAAATTACTCTTCAATCACTACCAAAACGTAAATTCTATTATGTCATGTCAATTAGTGAAAACTGGTTGTTATATTCATTATGTAACTGACACTTGATTGATGCTTGTAGGTTATTTTTCGGTTTCTTCAACATTCAGAAATGCTCAAGGAACACCAGAAAACACAGAAGAAACGAAACGTGAGCCTAATTATTAGTATTATTATTTTAGGATTAATTTAATTATTAGTATTAATATTAATACTCTCTCTATTGACGTATGCCATTCGATTTTTTTCTCAACTTTATTCAAAATTGTCAAAATTGGACAACGTCCTCTCCCTCTTCTTAAATAGATATTTGTTCCTAGAAAAATATACATGACAGTACTTCTTCCTGTAAATTTTCCTGAATTTGCATGGAATCTCAGAAGAATTCTATTAATGTTATATCAGAATTCAATTCAACAATTTCTTTGCTTCTTTTTCGTTATTATTCCAGAAGTTTTTGATCAATTTCATTGAAATACGCAATAAAAATGTTCAATAGAAACCACAACGATTGCTATGTATCTCTATTTGTTTAAATAAGGTTAGACGAAGTCGCAGTATTAATTATATGGAACTCATTATCCCTTTGATACATTCCTTTGATCCACCGTTTCTATGTATTGCTAAACACATATAAGTCCATTCTCCTGTATAACTTTTAATCTCTAGATATTTTTTATAGAATTTCCATGGGTCGAAGGGAATAATTAAATTCTTTATTTAATATTTTTAATTACCAATTTAGATAATAAATATTTTCTGCATCAACTATAAACTAAGAGGAAGTTAAATTATTATTCAATAGATTTTATAAACGAATTCGATAGATTTATTTCCTCGTATGTGTCAATCACTTCAAGAACTGTTCCCTTTGTTACCATTCAACACAAATTTATTTTCCTCAGAAAAAAATCGTTGTTTATTTTTATTAGAAAATTAACACATTGATACAAATCGTAGAAACTCGATATCTGAAGCTAAGTTCGTACCAGAATAGAAGTTTGATGGACCATAAATTGATGATAAACCTCAAAGCTTCAATTTAATTTTTTTTTTTTCATTGTTTCCAGCCACAATTCGAAAACCGGTGATCCACAACCTCGATCAAGTGAAGGATTTCGGTCGCTATGTGGCTGATTGTCTCCCAAAATATGTCCAGAAGGTCCAAATGGCCGCTGGGGATGAATTGGAAATTTTGATAGCTCCTGATGGGATCAGGCCCACTATAGCTTTCTTACGAGATCATCACAATGCCCAGTACAGTCAGCTCGTTGATATCACGGCTCTTGATGTGCCCAGTAGGCCCTACAGATTTGAGGTACGTTGGAGTAATCTTCAAAATCAGTACACAGGAGACCCAGCGAAAGTTTTAATTCGAACTTCTCGCCCATGTCAGGTTTTTTTCAACCCTGTTGACAATTTATTGTGAATACGAAAAAACCACCACCGGTAGCACTAATTTCAATTCATTTAATTTCCATTTTTAATTAATTTTATCAAATGATTTTGTCAGCCAATAATGGAGCATTAATTTAGCATATCCAAAAGAATAGAAAAATTGACGAATTCTGAAAATTCGACTGAAATATTTTTTATTAAATGTTTCTAAATAATTATCAAAGTATAACATTTCATTTTTTTACATTGACTTTAATAATGAAGGATGAACATGCAGTGAAACAAAGAAGTTGGAAAAATTTGATGGAGAAAACTATAGAAATCCTTTAAGCTGAGATTTTCTCACAGTTGGAATATGTTGAACAGAAAAATTGATTTTTGTTTACTTTTGCATTGAACATTCTCTATTCAACTGGTCAGAAATTTATTCAATAGTTTTACAGTTTTATGTTTTCTCATCTCGTGAGTGTGCTAAATAGCAACTGGACTAAGCAATTCAGATGGTAGATTGAAAAAAAATTGATCCTCATGTTGAATAATCATGTTTTTCAGGCCTATTACTTCCTTTTCAATGAAATATTTTTGATTTCAGTTGGTCTACTGTCTCTTGTCCATCAGATATAACACCAGAATTCGGGTGAAATCCTACACTGATGAATTGACGCCAGTGGATTCTGTTTGTTCAATATTTAAAGCAGCTAATTGGTATGAGCGAGAAGTTTGGGACATGTTCGGAATATTTTTCAGCGATCATCCAGATTTGAGGAGAATTCTGACTGATTATGGTTTTGAGGGACATCCGCTGAGGAAAGATTTCCCATTGAGTGGCTTTATTGAGGTAAAATAAATTGATAAGTTCGCGTGAAGGGATTTTTTTCTCTATTATTTTTTTGCTTTTATTTCAATCAATATTATACTTACGAAAAAAATGACAAAAAGCCAACAAATTAGCCAGATGATTCTGTTGGATTTTTATTAGTGCATTTCGCAATGATTTTGGATTGTTTTTCATAGAAATATTTATTGTATTCCGTAGAAATATTTATTGAAAAATATTCTACAAAAACTCAATAATATTTCATTTTTCTGCTTTATTTGTTTTTGTAGAAAGAAAAATATCGTAGAAAAAACTGGGGAAATTCATTTCGTGCAATTCGTATAGACAATGGAAATGTTGTCAATTAAATTATAAAAAAAATGATGTTAAAAAATTATTATTAGCTATTTAGCGTTACGCAAAAGGCTCTGCAAAAAGAATTCATAACTCATGTTATCGCAGATAAAATAGTAAAGTCTCAATTAAACTGGTGCTTTTTACCATCTCATAGATATTTTGTGCAAATGACTACCAAGCAATTGATCAACTGATTCAATTGATTGATTGATTAATCATTTACACGACCTAAGTAGGTCTACGTGAAGACGGATCGTTAGAGGAAAACAAAATTCAATTCACTTATTTATTCAGCAGGAATCGTTGGCTAAAATAGCAAAGTTTAAAATGAAATTTATATATTTGTTACTAATGTTTTCAGGTACGATACGACGATGAAGTTAAACGAGTTGTCGCCGAACCCCTCGAATTAGCCCAAGAATTTCGCAGATTTGAATTGTCAGCTCCCTGGGAACAATTTCCAAATTTCCGAAACAGTGCCACTGCTGAGGATGTACTATCAGAAAAACCAAAAGATAATCCATCCAAGTGAAGAAATAAATTGAAATAAATACTGAGAAATTAATAAATTTCAACCAACTTGTATAAAAAGTGTAGATTAAGAATAATAAATTATAAAAATAGTCAACATCTATGAACAATAATATAAATTATAAAGGGAGTGTCTTATCACCATTAACACCTCATCATCCAATTGTTTATTCTCCGACCGTTAAACTTTATTCAGCAAGAGAATAATTTTCCAACGCAGTTATGGAGAAGAGTTAGAAACTTTAACTTACTTTAGTGTTTTTTGCAATAAATTCATTTATTCATAAATAATAGTCACATAAAAATATTTCCGATAAAGTTTTTGAAAAGTCCACAAAAAAAACCACACAATGTTTATTCAGCCAATATTACATCGCTCAGAATTCTCTAGATTTAGAATTGCCCAGTGATGTTCCAATTAATATTTATAAAATTCATTATTTCTTTCCTCTCTTTTATTTAAAATAACGAAATTATGTTTTTCTCTTCAAAGGAAACGGTTTTGGAACGTAAAAATCTATTGTCAGTAATTCAAAATAAAACAAGCAACACTTGATATCTAAATCTCAAATGTTATTTAGGCTATTCAGCCCTGTCTTTGGACCCTCAAGTAATAGAATTCTCCAAATACAATGCAAAAAAACTATTTCTTACACAGAAATGGATTTTTTTTCGTTTAGTAATTTTGAAAATTATATTGATCAGAAGCCACAATAGTTTTTTAAACCCTTTAATTGGAAGAAAAATTTTTTATCTAATTTTTCAAGTAGTCTACTTCCTCATAAGGTGACCAGTCTGCAGCCCTTTATGTAAATATTTTCTTTATCTAAAGAAGACATGACATCTGAAATAGATTAATCAAAAATGGTGGCCATAATCGAAACATGGCCCTAAAACTATAAGATGCAATATAGACATCAACGTCAAGGTGGTCCTAGTTAAAAAGAAATTGAAGTTAAAATTACTCACGAAAATTGATTACTCTAATTTTTCCACTTTTGTAATATTTAAGATAATATTTAAAACGTTTTTATGGAAGTAGTTGAGATGTTTATACATTTATTATCGGAATCTAATATCTTCAGGGTTTCATTATAATTATCAAACAATGGAAACAAACACAGAGACTGATCCTTTTGGAAATAGCTGGATTAGATTGAAATCTCTCGAAGAGACGAAGGAGAAGATTGAGAGCGAAGCAGGTGCTTCCCCAGGTGGTGGAGAGCAAAACGGCCAATGGAAACGAGGTGCTGGTGGGACCAGGGCAGATATCGTGAGACATATGGACCTGGGTTCCTCTGGTCCTTCTCGGAACCTTACTATTGGCAGGCATACAAGCAAACAAAGGGGTGCACCCGTGCACCCTCTGCGCTCCCGTGTGTATCAAAAAACACTGGAAACTAATTTGTATGAATTTGGGGTCTAGCATGAATAAAAAAAACTACTAATCACATCATTTAATTAAATTTTCAACAATTATATTAAATTGTTTTTATTCGCTTTCTATCTACGCGGAGTGTCAAAATAATATTTGGGAAAAATTCCGGAACAGTTACTCACTTTTTCAATAAACTTTCAAAAAAAGTTCAAAACGTTCCAGAAAAAGTATAGAACGTTTAGTGGAACTGTTCCATAATTTTTTAGTGAATACTGATTTGACCAGCAGATTACGGAACAGACGTAATTTTTAATGAAATTTTTGTTTTTCTATCTATCATGTAATGCGATCGATCACTTCGCTTTTGTTCACACGATGGCCTCTGGTGAATTTCAATTAATTGGAAGTCAATGAAAACCAGAATATTTCGGAAATAATGAGATAGAATAAATTTACGTTTTCCCATTTTTATTGAGAAATCGCAGGTGATCATAACATTCTGGAAATCACTGGGCAAACGTTGCAAACAATGCAAACGTTTTTTTAAACATTATGAGAAATCGAGTGAAGAGAAATCAACTCAAAATATTTTAATTCCTCAAAATCCATCGGAAATTGAAAAATCACATTTCCAATTCGATTCTCCGAAGTTTAAAAAATATTTTCAATTACAATCTAGAGTATGTTGCTGTTGAAAATATTAATTTACAAAAGAAATTCTCCCGCAATATTTTTGTGACTGTTTTTTGGAGTAGCTCTACCCTTCGTCGGTATTTTACCGACCGGATACACTACATTTGAATATGTTTAGATGTCAAATTTCCTACTATTTTCTTCTTATAAACACATCATGGAACATGTTTTCCAAACAATGGATTATCTTTTACGAAGTATAAAAAAATCCGTTGATTTATTCAAGTCAAATGATCCAAAATCCAGATTATAATTTTTGACTACCACAGAAATGTTGATTTACGGAAACAATAATTAAATTCACAAAAAATTATGATTTCAAATACAATTGAGTATTCTAACAATTTTGTTTAGTTTGCGATAATCGTTGAATTTACTAAACGTGTAGAGCTACTTTAAATTACCAAAAGGGTAAATCTTCGTTACTCCATATTTGGAATTCAGAACAATTAAAATTGTCTCCTAACTCGTTTTAGCGTTAATGAAAAATAACACAAACAGCTGACTGAAAAGTAGATATTAATTTATGTGATGTCATGTCTACCAATTCAGCAACAACCCACACAATAATTCTCCCCTAAAGAACTGCTTGATTTTCATTTGTTCAAGCCGCACACGATTCGCTGGATGTCTCAATAGAAAGACCATTCGAAAATTTCTTCACAACAAAAACGAACCACTGAATTTCAACCATGAATTCCACCATTTAGACATTTGGTTGAAATTTTTTCCCACAATATTCATAAAATTCAGGTATTTGTTTTTGTTTATGATGTTCACATTTTGAAATAGAAAAAGAACTCTCTTGCAAGTAAATTGCCTATTACTTATGATATCAGTTATTTACAATGGTAATTATCATATTCCCATGGAGCAAAAATAACGTAAAAATTACACTCATCCCTCCCCGAGAGTATGAACGAACGCAAATTGGCAAAGAAAAATCTACCAGTCAATTTATTGGCCCAGGGTTTGGCCCTGCCCCCATTGGTAACCACCAAACATATTCCTTCCAGGTGCAGATTGTCCCCCGGCTCTGGGGGCACTGGCGCTGAAACCGTGGACGTTGACTCGATGTGGTGGGAAATAGTGTTCTAGGATTTTGGGGGTATTCAAGAGCTCGGGGCCATCGTACTCCTGAGGATATTTGAATTTTAGGAAGAAGTAAAGATGTCCAACCAGAATGCCAATCAACTCCATCATTCCACCACCAGACATTATCAGGTTGAAGCCCACGAGCACCCAGGGGAGGTACATTGCCTTGAACTGTGTACCTGAGGGTAAACATAATTAATTATATTAATTGACTGCCATGTAAATAAATAGATGTCAATAATCATCTTAAGGAGTTATTGTCAATATCTAATTTTTCATGTTTTTAGTTAATTTATGAAAATCGTGGATCCTATGGTCATCAAAAAATATATCGGTTTTAGGTTTGCGAGTATTCAATGACTCACAAATTCTCATTGTCAGACGTCTATTTGTGTAAAATTGTGGCCAATGTTTATGATTTTTTGCAGAAAGATACTGAGGAAAAATCTTCCATAATAATGGAAGATTATTATTCAGTGGCTCATGGAGTGGAACTCCATGCCACTGAATAATAAAACCACTGAATAATAATATGAAAACGATAATTTTGTTCACGTAAGTTTGTAACCTATGGGTGAAGTATCCAAAAATTTGGAATTTCATTCCCCAAATTCACTGAGCTAAGCAGCCTCACGATTTTCTGCACTGATATTGTCTTGTGTCATCATCGACACAAGACTTAGACAGTCAAACGGTCCGTTATCTTGAACTGGAGGCCTTGCAAGACCCATAAAACTGCTTGAATATGACATTTAAGCGGCTCCATGAGTGCTGACAATGGGCCAGACATCTGTAGGACAGTCTAACACGAGTGTCCAAATGACGTCGTGGTTCTCTTAACCAATGTCTGAGTATAGGGGACTGATCACCACGATGTCCACCAAACACCGTAGCGATCAATGTCTGGATGACAGAAAGGGGAGATTGAATCTCTCGATTATTCTCTGTTATTCATCATTGTCCCCTTCAACGTCTGGACATTGATGAAAAACCACGTATTGATAAATCTGAATACCTCACAAGGGTAAAGTTCTATTGTCTTGTAGACGACAAAAATCTAATGAAAGCTATACAAATAGCCTTCGTAAAAGGAGCAAAAGGGAAAAAATAATCCTCCTGTCAACTCCGAAATTGCATTTCATAGTTATCCCTTTGAAAATATATAATATATACCATTTTTTGGGATTTCTTAGTGATAACCAATCAAGTTCAACGTACATTACCTGATAAACGACAACAAGTGAAGGACAAGTACATATAGATAATAATAATAACCTTCGTAAAGGAGTAAAAAATGATAATCTTTCTCTCAAATAGTAAATTGCAGTTCATAGTTACCAAACCAAAAATTAACGATGACATCCTGATTGAGCTGGCACCAAACATAGAGTACACTGAGTACCATGGGATCCATCAACAATGGTACATTACCAATAAGTCCAATGACAACGCAACAAAGCCAATTGAATAACAGCATAAATCCATAGTCAGCTGGTTTTCCCTGATACTCTCCAGTCTCCAAGTGTAGGGAGTAGCGATACAAAAAATAACAATTAATCATGAAGTGAAATCCAGTGGCTTGATTTAGTGGATAGAACAATAAACTCGTGATGGCACGCCAAATTTCGAAGTTCTGAATAAAACGATCGTACAGTAGAATCAACACGTGCGGTGACAATAATCCAAATCGTCCAATCAGTGACAGACCAATTGTGGAGAGTAGCCAGTAGCGTGTGAATATCGGTAGTGAGTTTATCCAGTCTCTGAGGTCCGACATGATTATTTACTTTTAATCACTTATTTGGTTTAATGACTTCTTTCACGACTTAGTTCACCAGTTTTTGATGACTGCATAGGTTTTGCTGAATCTTTGGAGCACTGACGTGGTAAACAGTGTTCCTAGTGAAATGATTGGCGACTGTCTCATTCGTGACATGTCGACCAATCAGATCGATACAACTCCTCTCGGGTTTCAGGGGGTTTCGGGGAGAGACGTTAGATGTCGACGGCTGTCCGTAAAAAGATAGCTGAGAGGTGATTGATTTTCACAAAATGAACTAATTCGATCGATTGTACTAGGTTTGTATCCGTTTGTACTGAGCTCATACTATTTCGTTAATTGCTCATTTATTTTCGAATGAATAATTAAAAATCCGAAATAAGTAGTGAGTTGTGTGTGCTGCAAAAGGAACCCTCATGTCTACAGTTTGTGGTGTAGGAGGTTTTGTCTGTAGATATGATTCGAAACTATTTATTTAAAGATGAATGAGAAAGTAACAAATTATTTTAAGCTGAGTACAAACGACTACAAACCTAGTACAGACGATCGAATTAGTTCATTTCGTGAAAAGCAATGACCAGATGTGAAGAAGAATAAGAGACCGAGTGCGACATCTCAGCACCGATTATTTCACGCCCCCTCTCCCCGAACAGCCAACAGCCTTTCAATTTCTTTTCGAAATAGAATTTTGTGGTGTGCGGTTCAGCACAATTTTCATCCGATTACATCGGGCTAGTGGATCCATAAAACACTAATTAACTATTCAAAATGCCACCAAAATTCGATCCCAATGAGGTCAAAAAGGGTATTTATCTCATCAAAGCTTTTATTTTTGTTAAAATATTGCAATTAAAAACATGTGTGACTTAACCTCAACATTTGCTTTTCAGTGTACCTGAGGTGTGTTGGAGGTGAAGTAGGAGCTACTTCTTCCCTTGCTCCGAAAATCGGTCCTCTTGGTTTGGTAAATATCAATTTGTTCTTCACTCACAAATTCCTTCTGCTATCTTTCGTCTTACAAGTTCAATATTGGAATTAAAAAATCTACAATTTACTTCCACGTACTTAATGGCAATCGAACTCAAACAAATGATTAAACGAACATCCCTAAGCCCATTGGCACGATAAAAGTGTAATATAAATGTCACTCTAGTCAGAACTATCCATTTAGTAAATTTTTTTTGTAAACTCACATTGACAATTACTCTGGTTCCCCTTTACCATAATTCCGAATCTTATCCACTGGTTTCCGGTGACGTCGCAAGATCTGAAATCCTCTATAAATTTCTCACTTTCTATGTATTTTTTAAAATGTAGCGTTTTTTTTAAATGAAGAATTCCAAAAGTTGCAAAAAAACCTGCCCTCAAATTTTGATATTCTTCGTTGTTTCAGAACTATTGAAGGACAAATAAAATCTAATTCAATATTTAATCGAAAAAAATAATAATAGTTAATGTAAAGTTTCGTAAACTATTTACCCCACCCCCTTCTCTTAGGGGATTTGGTAAACTCTAAAAAACAATTAAAATACCTTTATCTAGTACGATTTACTTTATTTTTATCTAGTGTAGTTTGTCTCCTTCATGTGATGAATCACAACAATTGTTAACTCTCCTTCTAAAATTTCTACGTAATTAAACAAACATCTCTCCTGATTGTCGTTGTCATCTATCCATCTTTTAAAACGTCAATCCCAATGAGAATAAGAAGATTCCTAACTCTGAAATCGATATTTTCAGTCCCCCAAAAAAGTTGGTGATGACATTGCCAAAGCCACGAGTGACTGGAAAGGTCTGAAGATCACAGTACAGTTGACAATTCAAAACAGACAGGCTACGATATCAGTAGTTCCATCTGCAGCATCTCTCATCATCAAAGCCCTCAAGGAGCCCCCACGTGACAGAAAGAAGCAAAAGAACATCAAACACAGTGGAAATCTGTCCTTTGACGATGTTCTTGCTATTGCACGCGCAATGAAGCCTCGCTCCATGTCAAGACAATTGAGTGGAACTGTCAAGGAAATCCTTGGAACATGCCAATCTGTGGGCTGCACCATTGAGGGAAGACCACCACACGATCTCATTGATGATGTCAATTCTGGTGAACTCGAAGTCCCAGAAGAATAAATGGTGGGTATTGAGTTCTTAGTCAACATTTCATTACAATTTCGATTTCTATTTCGTCGGTTAATTAATTAGTTTTTGTGACACAATTTCAATTTGATGATGACTATTTTTTACTAAATGACCGCGTACTATTGCCATTTTTGCTCTTTTTTTCTGAAGATTTTTTAAATGAGAAGATCAAAGGTAAATTTAAAATTGATTCCACAATCTAACTTTTTTTCATTTGTATAAATCGTTTAGAAGACAGTAGATAATAGATATTGTAATGAAAATTTTTGACTGGGAGCTCTTGGTAGGGGTTGGCATCCCATCCACCTGTTCCATTCTCAATCCACTGGATTCTGGACGGGCATAAGAGCCATTGAGGAGTGAACCTCAATAAAAAATCAATTGTATATCTTAAAAAATATAATTTTATTAAAAATTTTTCCTTTTATGTTATCACTTGCAGATGTTCCAAGAGATCGTCGATAAATAAAATTTTTTAAAACTCATGTTTTAGTTTTTTTCTTAAATCCTACTTTACTCTATAATTTACAATATTCCACGTAAAAATTTATAAATCAGCGGAAAGGTACAAATTTATTTTACAGTGTCAAAAAAACGAAAAATTAACAACAAACGACTTGTTCGTTGATTATTCATCACTAATTAATTCAATTTACAAATTAACAAAATCATTCTTTACATTGACATTTGATTTGTTCGCTGAGAAGGGAAAATGAAAAATTCTATCCGCGGGAAAAATTTACGTCAAAATTACAAAACTGAAAGTTGACGATGTGAAAGTTATAAATATTTAGGATGAAATACTTACAATTTTAGTTATGTTTTGACAACATATCCAACAAAATAATGCAAATCTTGAATTCTCAGGACAATGAGAAATTTTCGCCATTTTAAAATGAAACAGAAAATATTTTGAACATTTCAAGGCAATTTGGACATTTTGTCTGGTCAAAATCTTCCGAGTTTATAGACTGGGCTAAGAGAATCTTTCTCACGCCCGCCTACTCCATACCTTCGGAAGTATCCTCATAAATCGCTTGATTCCGTCTCTTGAACTTCTTCACGCCGGGTTCCACTGCAGATTCCCCTGCAGTTTCCACCCTCTCCTCATCAGCCTTTTCCTTCTCACTCTCTACAAGACCCTCATCCTCATCCCTTATAACAGAGTCGTAATCGATCGAGTCCTGGAATGTCGAATTATTATCAAAATCTCCAGAAACATCTTGTTTGGGGCTCTCAGTTCTGCCCTCTCCCCCACTCATAATCAACAGCAAACTCGGAGGGTCATCCACCCCCAATTTATCACAGAACTCTGACGTCTGTTTATTAAGTCGGAACTTCAACTGTTTGTTATTTTTCTGATTGGACTCTGGATTGTAGGCCTCCGTCGTCCTCTCAAAGTTCTCGGGAACCCTCAGGCAGCCACCGAATCTCCTCAAAACGTTCTCCTTTTCACTCTCTGAGGGTGTGAAATTCCACCGTCCTGCGCAACCCGGTCCCGGCATGTAGTGCACCCCGTTCTTCACAGATAATAGGTGATTGGTCAGGTGGAGGATTGTCAGCCACTCAAGGTCATACGATAATTCCATGGGGACATATTCGTCATGAGGGATGTCCAGAACCTGTGAAATGAATTGAATGTGATTAGTTGGATCGAAATGAATTCCGCTGTGATTCCGGTGATAAAAAGGATTTTCAATGATTTGGAATTTCGATAAATATTTCACGATCTAATGAAAATATCACATGTTGTATTGAAAAAGATCGTATTGATCATTTTGTCATTTTCAGGCACATGAAATGGAAAAAAGTTGTATGAACCTCCTCTAGAGAAGACCAAATCTTTCAGATTTGGGCTCTTTAGAATCATTTAAATTGCACTTTTGAGGACATTTTTTTTTTGACCGATACGATCTTTTTCCATAAATCTAATGAAGTATTGTATTATGAAACAAAATAATAACCTGTAGGAATGGCCTCTTCGTCAAGCATTTATCGAGTGCTAGAAATTTAGTCGATTTTGTGTTGTCCTCGGTCCGTACAATTGCTGCAAATTTACAGTGAAGATGCGCCGAGAACCAATATTTTGGATAGTGATGAGTCAATAGCTCCATGCAGGGAGGACTCCCCAGTTGATCAGCTTTAATATCGTCCTTGAAATGTTTCTTTCGTCTTAACAGTGCCTGTTCGTCACCGAATTTCGTGACGCCGTTCGGCCAGTCGTGAGAGAGGACAATATCGATATTTCCAGTCAGTTGTTTCAACCTGAAGATCTCCAGGTTTCTGATGTGGTAGACACTGCGCAATGTGGAATCGTTGTATGGGGGTAGCTCGAAGTGGCCCTTGAAGTAATGCTGAGCTTTATAGATACCGGATATACCTGCTATTCTGAGGCCACCGATGGTCACGACACTTGCGTAACCCAAATAGTAAATTTTTGGGGCCACCCAGCCACCGTACGATAACTCCTGGAGATAGCTGGATGCCTCGTGATTACCACCGATGAAGAGTGTGAGAACTGGCGCGATTTTCTCCCCCGAGTAGTACCTGAAATTTTATTTATTTAATTTTAAATTAATTGTTCTGGAGGAAATGGGCTAGTGGCTAATGATTATTCTGTTAGGAATTGATTTACATTTTTTTCGTCAGTGAGATATAAAATTTTCCATTTTCATGAGATAATTTTTTTCTTCTTTTACCATTTAAATTATGATGATCTATTTTCTAATATTTTAATATTGGACAGAATAATGTGAATGAGATTTTCTTTTTAATGCCTCATTGTTCGCAATAACGAGTTATCAAGACTATTGAAAAACTTGAAATTGTTTAATTACATGACGTTTTATATTTTTTTATGGATTTATTAATGAAACTATTTTTTCTTCAGATATGAACAAAAATTTTGATTAAATAAACTAAAAAAATTAATTTTTGCCAAGTTGAGTTTCTAATTCACAATTTGCTTTGGCATTGTTTTAAATTGGAGCTGACATTCAAATTAAATTTTTTCATTGAAAGTTCTTTTTTTTTCGAACAAAAAAAAATAGTTTTGGAGTGAATTCTTAGATTTTCCCAAAAATATAACAAGAAAATAAAAATCCAAATATCTTTTAAGCTGGAAATCACGTGTACGAGGAGTTGAACTGTTAGATTGCAAATAGTATAGATTACAATAATAATTGAAAATTTGGTACTCACTTGTAAAATGTGCCCATGTCTTTGAACTTATCAGGAACAGCCATCGAATCGAGATCACCAAGATTTCGTGTTGATTGAAAATCTCCACAACAAATTAACAAATCAATTTTTTTGCCATCATATCTTTCCACTTCTTCTAGAGCATTATAAATAATCTCCAGCTCTCCATGGGCACAACCTTCCACAGCAATCCTCATTTTATTTATAAAAATTGTCCAAATTTTTTAATCGTCACTAATTGTCAAAGGCACTACTGCACTATGCGGTCACCCGGTGCTCCAAATAATCACTAACAAATGCTTAGTTTTGTCGGTTAGGGGTCAACATCAACACCACAGCGACATCCACAGACACTGGAATAACTCCCTCATCGACTAGTCTCTCTGACAGCGGAACAACTACTGAGCAATTGTTGAGTCGGCTTAAGGGGGTATACACCCCAACATGGCGTGTGGCGCCCTGCCTCGTCTGGCGTGAGGTACTACAATGCCACTGGCGTCACTCAAATCCCCAGAACTGACCCTCTACTCCAGTCAATCCTCTTTGGGTGACCCCACGCCAGGGTTGGGTAAATCGGTGGGATCTAGGGTTTTTTACGTTACACGTATAATACACGTAAATTATGTAAAAAATGTATAAAATGTATAAAACGTATTTTACGGTTTATTACATTCGACCGGATTTCGAATGTACGTAAAAAACGTAAAAAACGTAAAAAACGTATAAAACGTATAAAATGTAAAAAATATGTAAATGGCTGTGGAGGTCGAATGTCATGAGGGTGATAAGACTGATAAGTAAATGGCTAAATTTCATGAGATTCACTAGGGAGTTATTAAATGTTACTAGAGGCGAGCATTAAAAGGATCACAACAATGTTACTTTACGATAGTACTTCTTACCCTTGTGACCTTCATGAAAGTTGAATTCTCCTTGTTACCCTCGTTAATTGCCGGATGGTTAACCAATTTTTCATGAAATTTGTGTTAAAAACGAAAGCACTGCTGGGGAAAATGGCGACCAGCAGTGCTGGGGAAAATGGCCACCAGCAGTGCTGGGGAAAATGGCCGCCACTTCCTGTACCATTATTGGCGGATGTACCTATTTTAGACCCAATACACTACATTCATAATTTTGTGTATATCAAAGACCCCTCATATATATAATTATATTTCATTTACGAACTATTAATAAAGTGCGTTCCATTAAAATCATGAGTTCTTCCACAATTAACAACGTAAGTAACGAATCACTCTTTTTTGAAATGGTATAATTATTGTTATCGAGCTATTAATGTATATATTTTTCTATATAAGAAGCAGTCATCCGCCGGGTTACTAGGTTCAGGGTTGGCGCTTGACAGTGTGCGGAACGGGGAAATTAAATACCTAGGATGTCGCGAAAAATATGAAATTGACTTTTCATTGAATATTTTAACTCTCATCAGTGCAAAAACATGTAAATTCCATGCGACACGGCGTGACGTATAATACGTATTTTACGTTGTTGTATAAAATGTATTTTACGTTTTATACGTTGTTGTATAAAATGTATTTTACGTTTTATACGTTTGAAAAAGGTGACGTAAAATACATGGTATAATACGTGTAAAATACTATGTATTTTACGTGACGTATTTTACGTGCCCAACCCTGCCCCACGCCAACCCTAGTAACGACCACGGCTGCTGGAGGCGCCACTGGCGCTTCTGGTGGTGGAAATGTCGGCACAGAGACGGCGCTTGGAATGTCTTCGTCGTTATTAATTTTTATTCACTGAAATTAAGAAATGAAACTGAACCCAATCGAGAAGGATTCAATTTTTCTTTTTTTCTGCGAACAGCGTGGTTTTTATTCCTCAATATTCATTAGCAACAAAGAGACAATTTATTAATGAACATGTGAATTTTCGGGGGCCTCATGCAGCCGCCAGAATCGACAGTAGCGCGTTCCGTGTCCGGGGTCGGCACTAGTGTTGGCGTGGCGTCGCCTGGCCCTCCTAATATTTGCACCTCAACATAAGTCTGTCCTCATTGGCGACATTCCTCATAAAAATGTGTGAATCCACTTTCATGTTTTACCGAATCGTTTAACTCATGTTGACTTGTTGGTAAACTCTACGTGCATGAGAAATTGACACATGATTATTATTCGTCCATAAAATGTTAAAACGACAATGTATTCAGTCCTTAAATATCTGAGTTTGTGTTTGATATTGATGACACAAATTAGTGATTGTGCTGATTATACATATGAACTTGATTGCAATAATCTGCGAGTTGGACAGTACATTTGTCCTCATCCTGAATATGATTTGATTGATCCCAAGACGCAGCAGCCCAGGGGTTGCACCAAGGATAATAAAGCTAAAGGTGAATTTCAATACCCCTGAGACATTTTTGCAATCAAGGTATTGTGATTATTGACCTGCATTTTTATTTTCCAGTTGTCTGTCTAGCAGCGGATGGACTAATTTGTACAGAATCTAAGAATAATACGTTCAAGAGGGAGATTCCCTGCAAATGGACGTGAGTATTAACTTGGGGGAATGAAATAACGAAAGCGAATTTGGTTAGACAATTGCAACGCAATAGGTCTTTGATTTATTTTTGCAAATTTTGAATTAAAAATTAATTAATTCCAGTTGAGTGTCGTAATTGAAAATGAGTGACACTGAAATTACCAAAAAAGAGCTTTAATAGGGGATATTTTGTTAGAAAATCGAGCAATTTAGAAATTCTAAATTTTGATTTGTTCTGTAGGGGCTAAATTATGAAAATATATATTTAAGGATGAGTTAAATGGAATATTAATTGAAAAACTTAACACTGAAGATCTGGTTTTGCAATTAAAATATTTCAAAAACAAACATGGCCACAATTTCAATTTTGGGAACCAACTTGGGTTTTTTGATGGGAAATCCAGAAGAATGACAAGTTTGTTCCGATAAAAAAAATACTGATTTGTAAAAAATAAAAAACAACAAAATCTAGAGTCTTCTTTACAATCTTTTTTTCTCGAGGAGTTTGAGACACTAAATTTAGGATAGAAATCCGTGAAAATAATTGATCTCACAGAAAAACATCAATAATCTTTACCGGTGGGAAACTTTTAACGTAAATTGTCTCTTAAAATCTGATCTGCTAATCATTTAATAGAGAAATAATTCAATGGCCTCCTCTAGTTTTTTTTTATATTTTCAAATTAGCTATTGAATGCTGAGTAACGTATGAATACTAATTTTCAGCAATGGCTACTCATTCGAAACATCCTTATTGCTGTCCATATTCCTGGGAATGTTCGGAGCTGATAGATTTTACCTCGGATATCCAGCGATTGGTTTGTTAAAACTTTGTACACTCGGTTTCTTGTTTTTGGGGCAATTCTGTGATGTTATATTAATAGCAACGCAAATTGTTGGACCTGCCGATGGCTCGCACTATGTCATGCCATACTTTGGGGCTGGCATCAACATTATCAGGAGCAATAATTTCACATACAGAGTGCCACAAGAGGATTGGTGATGACTATTATAATAATTAAATTTACAAGTTTGTACAGATAGACAATTTGTTGGAAATGAAATAGAGTTAAGAGTTTTTTTGTAAATTATGAGGAAATATATATATTTGGAGTCCACAAATTCCATTTTTCCTCATTATTATACGAGAAGAGGAGAGACGATAAACCAAAAATAAACCAAGTTTTCAAGAAAACTCCGGCCTATTGAACAAGATCGTGTACTGATTAAAAACATTATTTTTATTGACATCGATTGATACTTATTTAATTTTTCCTATGACTGTGGGCCGATCATCCTGATTCTTATTTTGTTTATCAATTTGTGCACTTGTTTTTTCAGCACAAGAAATCGAACGATAATTCAATTAGTCATAATATTGACAATTGAGTTGGGAAATATTTGATCGCATGAATGTGCATATCATGTGTCATTTCGACTGTCATTGTTGAACAACTTGAAAATTTCAGGTTTTAGACACGACAGTGCTAACAAAGTGATAAAATTTTTGAAGTTATCTCACGTTCTTAAATAATACCGTGTGCTAATTGCCCGGGGAACGGTCCAGCTATCTCTGATAATAACAAAGAAACAAAAGGTAGAATGCATTATTTTCAAGCTATTGATGGTTTGCCGCACGTTTTACGATAATGTAAATACGAATCACACCGAGAGAATGCGATGATCGTCATTTTTTAATGCGACCCGACCGGTGAAGTCTGTGAATTCCGAAGTGATGAAAAGATTAATGCTAATTGTTCTCCTCTCCTCGGTGAGTCTGGGACTTACAAATGCCGTTGTAAGTATGTCATTAAATTGGAAGACTAATATTAATCCGTTTATTGAAGGAAAGTGCGTAGCACTAGCAAATGTCGGTATCTTAAGATTTCAAAGGTTTGAAAATAAATTTTCTAGAGTTCCATTTGAAGATTAAAAGTTTTTTTAGTTTAAAACTTCCCAGTGGTCATTAAAAAGTTCGTATTTGCGATCTTCATAGACTCAAATAGATAGACCGAGAAAAAAAGGTTTTTTGAGAGGTGCGTTTTTACTTTTGATGGAAAAACTGCTCAAATATTTTCGGGAAAACAATATCTTTCACTGAGAGAAAAAATTTCAATCGAAAGATATTTGTTCTGAACACATTTTGTACTTCTCCGAAAAATGCTAAACAATGCATTGATAATAAAAACGCGATTTCTGGAGTCATGTCAACTAATTTTTATATTGAACTCTTTTGCATTTGAGAAATGAAAATTTTTTGACAAAATTTTCTGAGGAAGACTTAGTTTGACGAATAACATTTTTATTATGAATAACTTATCATTATCTTTGGAACAAGAGCATAATTTCTGGACAGAAGTTTTCCTTTTTTCACAGTAACATATGATTTTCTTGTCAATTTTCGAGTGATGAGTGGATACAAGCAGATACGTGTTTTTCGAAAAATTCTTCATGCTTGTGTTCCTGATCTAACTTTCATGTGTTAAAATGAAGCTGACGATGATATTTTTTGTAGAAGAGATCTTCGAAACAACCAAAGGACTGCAAAAGTTCTCGTCCCGAAGCTAAACCGATTCCCTGCTGTGAGGGTAATCAATATTACGATGATGAGGAGAAGCGTTGTCTCATGGTACCCGGAGGTGGTACGGTCATTAAGGACGACCGGCCATCGGCTCAAAAGCTCTTAATAGCTGATCCGTCCCACAAGAGCAGGTACTTTATCAGCAGACTATTAAGAATCATTACGGCAGAATGTGCAAATAATTATGTGTTTTCGGAAAGATTACGCAGATGTATCCCAAACACTTCATTAAGTACTGAAAATATTACCACTCAGTTAACTACTCCGACAGATTATAAGTTGAATGTAAATGCATCTTCATTTGATAATGAAACTGGAATAACAAGTTCTGTAGATGAGCAGTTAAGTGGGGATGTAATTTTATTTGATAATGGAACTATTTTGGAAACCCATGGGGACGATGAGTCAAATGGGAACGCGAAGTTATCTAGAAATGGAACGCAGGGAACTTTTGCAGATGATATTATCAGCATCAATGCGACGTCATTTAATAATGAAACTGAATCGACGAAAACTGAAGCTGATAAGTCCAACGGAACTGAGGTAATAGCACTTGCAGATAATCAGCTGAGTGGAAATGCGACGTTTTATAAGAACGGAATTAATACAAAAACAGTTGTAAAAGATAAATTTAACGAGACCCTCGCATCATCTAGTAATGGAACAGGAACAACATCTGTGGAACTAAATGAGACCGCGAGAGAATTCAATAATGGAACTGAGTCAGAAATGGTTGCAAATGATGAGTTCAGTAAAAATATGACTTTGGCTAATAATGGAGTGACCACGAGTGTTGAAGATGACGATTTCAGTGACAACGTGACTTCATCTGACGATACAACTGAGTTAATAATGTTAGTAGATGATAAGTTCATTAACAATACGACTTTAGCGGACAGTGAAACTGAGTCAGTAACACTTGAAGACGATGGGTTCAGTGAGAGCACCACCTTATCTACTGATAGCGATGAAATAATTGTTGTAGATGACGATTTCAGTGGCAACGTGACTTCATCTGACGATACAACTGAGTCAATAATACTAGTAGATGATAAGTTTATCAACAATACGACTTTAGCGGACAGTGAAACTGAGTCAATAACACTTGAAGATGATGGATTCAGTGAGAGCACCACGTTGTCTACTGATAGCGATGAAATAATTGTTGTAGATGAAGATTTCAGTGGCAACGTGACTTCATCGGATGATAGTACTGAGTCAATGACACTAGTAAATGGCGAGAGCACCACGTTATCTAATAATGAAACTGAAACAACTACACTAATAAAGGCTATGTTAAATGAGAACATGACTATTTTCAATAATGAAACCGAGACGGTATCCCGTGCCTATGAGTTGAGTGAAAATTCGATTTCATCGAATAATGGAACTGAACTGTAAAAGCTATGTAACTCTGTTGGATACCGCCTCAACTATTTATACACGTAATCAACGGTATTGTAACTAAGTGTGAAGACGTACCGACCGTTAGCAAATAACTTTTATTATTTAACAGCCTGAGTACCTTAGTTCTCACCTATTTTTAAAAAGGACACACTTACGTGCTCTTATTCTCTAAATATAATTTTCCTAATAAATATCCTAATCGAAATAATGCCACTTACAATTTCCTAAATAATCTTCATAAATGCGTTTTCCCCACTAAATTGCGTGCAGCTGCCTAAATCTAGTGCAGGACAGAATCTTCCTTGGAAAACAAATATTTTCGACGAATAATATATATATTACCTGTAACACCCCGAAGATAGACCTAGAATATAGTGCTTAGTTATTGTGGATCATTTTTGAAAATTGTAATACTTTTATAAAAATAAAAGAAGTTTTTAGAAATTGAATTGTGTTGTATACCCTCCTAATGTTCTTATTTCCCATTTTCTTTTTCTAATCCTCTTAATCCTCTAACGTACTCTCCATTCTTAATCCTCTAACGTATTCCCCATCATAAACAAATAAGCCTCAGGATATTTGGTGCCTCCTAAACTTCCACTCCCCAATTTTCCTCATTACTTCCACTACATCGGTCCATTCTTATGGTTTGCAATTTTTTTAAGAGTGCGTGGAGAGTTATTTGAATCTGGAAATGGAGTTTAGGCTGCACCTGTAAGAAAAGTCTAGAACATGGTCGAATTTATTGTAACGAAGATGTTGCGTAATGGATTCTGGAAGGCGGGTTTCGACAGTGTTCTATGCAAAGTTTACGTAACGGAAACATAAAATTTAGACTCTGACTCATGACTTTTATTGGATCGCATTTCGCTTGACGATTCCTCTTTATACGTGTTTAAACCTGATGGATTATTCTGCTTAGAGAACAAAATAAAATAATATATATCGATCGTCAGCTTAAACATAGTAGTTACTATGATAATATTATGCGAATGCAACGATGCAAAGTCAACAGTGTTTTAAAAAATCTAGTTTACATGATATGAAAAATCAGTCTATTTGTAGAAGAATTTCCACATTAAACGAATAAGAACAATTGCAAAAACCCGAAACGGTATGCATGTGTGTAAAGACAAAACTCATCCTAATAGGAAAATTCGAAATGCTCATCTCATACTGATTGCACATTCTTTAATGGTGACACTATCCAAGTTTCGAGAAAACGGAGAATGTATATTCTTGAAGATGTTGGCCATTACGAGCACGCTTCATGATAATTTGAACGCAACTCACGAGGTGAAAATTTTCTGCGTGTCACTCTGTCAACTGCTACGAGGTGGATGCCTCTGCCACGATGAAGACAATAGCGCCAATTATTTTCATTCAGTTACTGTGCCTGGGACTTATAATTGGAGACGTGAGTGAATATTAAGCCTTCGGTATTAACGCTTAAGAACAGATATTAAAGAATTTAGACGGTATTTTCTTGTAACACGTCTTATAAATGTGATCAAAAAATTTTGTTGCAATAACAACCGTTACACTACAAACAAGGGGAAAAAAATTTCAAGATTGTATGAATCGTTGGCGAACATTTTGCAGATACTGAAAGACACGTCCGAATAAGTTGAAAAATTGTCGCAACTCCGAATAAATCAGTTGGTCAGGCAAATATTTGCCTAAAATCCAAACTTCATTTTATTCCACCTTTTCTTGTGTCTGTAAAACGTCTACAAAAAGAATAAGGTAGAATTGATTATTAAACAGAATTAATTATTTAGACCACCACGTCATCCGTTAGTGCAACTGAATCTACAACAGTTGTGTCAACCGAAGCAACAGATACAACGACAAATGCGGAAACTGAGACTACTGCAGCTTCAACGACAACGACAACTGAGACTACAACAACAACCGACAGTGAAACGGAATCGACAACCTCTGCATCGACTGATACAACGACAACTACTGAAACTGAGACTACAGTAGCTTCAACAGCAACGACAACTGAGGCTACAACAACAACCGACAGTGAAACGGAATCGACAACCTCTACATCGACTGACACAACGACAACTACTGAAACTGAGACTACTGCAGCTTCAACTGCAACGACAACTGAGGCTACAACAACAACCGAGAGTGAAACGGAATCGACAACCTCTACATCGACTGACACAACGACAACTACTGAAACTGAGACTACAGTAGCTTCAACAGCAACGACAACTGAGGCTACAACAACAACCGACAGTGAAACGGAATCGACAACCTCTACATCGACTGACACAACGACAACTACTGAAACTGAGACTACTGCAGCTTCAACTGCAACGACAACTGAGGCTACAACAACAACCGAGAGTGAAACGGAATCGACAACCTCTACATCGACTGACACAACGACAACTACTGAAACTGAGACTACTGCAGCTTCAACTGCAACGACAACTGAGGCTACAACAACAACCGACAGTGAAACGGAATCCACAACCTCTACATCGACTGACACAACGACAACTACTGAAACTGAGACTACTGCAGCTTCAACTGCAACGACAACTGAGGCTACAACAACAACCGACAGTGAAACGGAATCGACAACCTCTACATCGACTGACACAACGACAACTACTGAAACTGAGACTACTGCAGCTTCAACTGCAACGACAACTGAGGCTACAACAACAACCGACAGTGAAACGGAATCGACAACCTCTACATCGACTGACACAACGACAACTACTGAAACTGAGACTACAGTAGCTTCAACAGCAACGACAACTGAGGCTACAACAACAACCGACAGTGAAACGGAATCGACAACCTCTACATCGACTGACACAACGACAACTACTGAAACTGAGACTACTGCAGCTTCAACTGCAACGACAACTGAGGCTACAACAACAACCGAGAGTGAAACGGAATCGACAACCTCTACATCGACTGACACAACGACAACTACTGAAACTGAGACTACTGCAGCTTCAACTGCAACGACAACTGAGGCTACAACAACAACCGACAGTGAAACGGAATCCACAACCTCTACATCGACTGACACAACGACAACTACTGAAACTGAGACTACTGCAGCTTCAACTGCAACGACAACTGAGGCTACAACAACAACCGACAGTGAAACGGAATCCACAACCTCTACATCGACTGACACAACGACAACTACTGAAACTGAGACTACAGTAGCTTCAACAGCAACGACAACTGAGGCTACAACAACAACCGACAGTGAAACGGAATCGACAACCTCTACATCGACTGATACAACGACAACTACTGAAACTGAGACTACTGCAGCTTCAACTGCAACGACAACTGAGGCTACAACAACAACCGACAGTGAAACGGAATCGACAACCTCTACATCGACTGACACAACGACAACTACTGAAACTGAGACTACTGCAGCTTCAACTGCAACGACAACTGAGGCTACAACAACAACCGACAGTGAAACGGAATCCACAACCTCTACATCGGCTGACACAACGACAACTACTGAAACTGAGACTACAGTAGCTTCAACAGCAACGACAACTGAGGCTACAACAACAACCGACAGTGAAACGGAATCGACAACCTCTACATCGACTGATACAACGACAACTACTGAAACTGAGACTACTGCAGCTTCAACTGCAACGACAACTGAGGCTACAACAATAACCGACAGTGAAACGGAATCGACAACCTCTACATCGACTGACACAACGACAACTACTGAAACTGAGACTACTGCAGCTTCAACTGCAACGACAACTGAGGCTACAACAACAACCGACAGTGAAACGGAATCCACAACCTCTACATCGACTGACACAACGACAACTACTGAAACTGAGACTACAGTAGCTTCAACAGCAACGACAACTGAGGCTACAACAACAACCGACAGTGAAACGGAATCGACAACCTCTACATCGACTGATACAACGACAACTACTGAAACTGAGACTACTGCAGCTTCAACTGCAACGACAACTGAGGCTACAACAACAACCGACAGTGAAACGGAATCGACAACCTCTACATCGACTGATACAACGACAACTACTGAAACTGAGACTACTGCAGCTGCAACGGCAACGACAACTGAGACTACAACATCAACCGATAGTGAAACGGAATCGACAACCTCTGCATCGACTGATACAACGACAACTACTGAAACTGAGACTACGGCAGTTTCAACTGCAACGACAACTGAAACTACAACATCAACCGATAGTGAAACGGAATCAACAACCTCTGCATCGACTGATACAACGACAACTACTGAAACTGAGACTACAGTAGCTTCAACAGCAACGAGAACTGAGACTACAACATCAACCGAGAGTGAAACTGCATCGACAACCTCTGCATCGACTGATACAACGACAACTACTGAAACTGAGACTACAGTCGCTTCAACAGCAACGACAACTGAGACTACAACATCAACCGATAGTGAAACGGAATCGACAACCTCTGCATCGACTGATACAACGACAACTACTGAAACTGAGACTACTGTAGCTTCAACTGCAACGACAACTGAGACTACAACATCAACCGATAGTGAAACGGAATCGACAACCTCTGCATCGACTGATACAACGACAACTACTGAAACTGAGACTACTGCAGCTTCAACTGCAACGACAACTGAGACTACAACATCAACCGACAGTGAAACGGAATCGACAACCTCTACATCGACTGATACTACGACAACTACTGAAACTGAGACTACTGCAGCTTCAACGGCGACGACAACTGAGACTACAACATCAACCGAGAGTGAAACTGCATCGACAACCTCTGCATCGACTGATACAACGACAACTACTGAAACTGAGACTACAGTAGCTTCAACAGAAACGACAACTGAGGCTACAACAACAACCGACAGTGAAACGGAATCGACAACCTCAACATCGACTGATACAACGACAACTACTGAAACTGAGACTACTGTAGCTTCAACAGCAACGACAACTGAGGCTACAACAACAACCGACAGTGAAACGGAATCCACAACCTCTACATCGACTGACACAACGACAACTACTGAAACTGAGACTACAGTAGCTTCAACAGCAACGACAACTGAGGCTACAACAACAACCGACAGTGAAACGGAATCGACAACCTCTACATCGACTGATACAACGACAACTACTGAAACTGAGCCTACTGCAGCTTCAACGGCAACGACAACTGAGACTGCAACATCCACCGACAGTGAAACTGAATTGACAACCTCTGCATCGACTGAGGCAGCAACTGATACGACAAATGCGGAAACTGAGACTACAGTAGCTTCAACAGCAACGACAACTGAGGCTAC
Source organism: Diachasmimorpha longicaudata (assembly GCF_034640455.1). Lineage (NCBI taxonomy): Eukaryota > Metazoa > Arthropoda > Insecta > Hymenoptera > Braconidae > Diachasmimorpha > Diachasmimorpha longicaudata. Next base: position 1,896,891 of record NC_087234.1, read on the forward strand.
AACATCAACCGATAGTGAAACGGAATCGACAACCTCTGCATCGACTGATACAACGACAACTACTGAAACTGAGACTACAGTAGCTTCAACAGAAACGACAACTGAGGCTACAACAACAACCGACAGTGAAACGGAATCGACAACCTCTACATCGACTGATACAACGACAACTACTGAAACTGAGACTACTGCAGCTTCAACTGCAACGACAACTGAGGCTACAACAACAACCGACAGTGAAACGGAATCGACAACCTCTACATCGACTGATACAACGACAACTACTGAAACTGAGACTACTGCAGCTTCAACTGCAACGACAACTGAGATTACAACATCAACCGACAGTGAAACTGAATCGACAACCTCTGCATCGACTGAAGCAGCAACTGATACAACGACAAATACTGAAACTGAGACGACAGTAGCTTCAACATCAACGGACAGTGAAACTGAATCTACAACGGTTGTGTCGACCGAGACAGCAACTGATGCAACGATAAATGGTCAAACTGATATTCCTGAACTTCCAACGTTCCCATATGATGTAAGTTATCAACTAAGTGCAATATGTAATCAGTCGAGCAGCATACAATATACTTTGGTAGAATTCGCATTAAATTTATTGTAGGCATTTTGGCCAGTTTTTCAAATGAATATCTGATATGCAGGCCTTCGACTTGAAGCGATTCAATTCTGACTAAACTGAATGAGTTTACCAACATCTTGCTGGTGGTTAACCACCTGTATCATATATTTTTTTAAGTGAAACTTCTTTGCGCTCGTTGGGCTTTAATTCTAATATCGTATGTAACGAAAAAGCGACAGGAAAAGGGAGGGGATGGCGCGCGTGGTGGGGCAGTCGGACGGAAAGAGACATAGGAGAGAAACAAAAACGTGATAGCTTCGGAGTAGGAACATGGCTCATTTTGTTAATATGATCAACAATAGTAATAAAACCTTTTTATTAATATCGGGACAGTTCACTGGGAATTACCAATCCAGTGGCATCAAATGCTTTTTACACATTTGAAAATCATGAAATCTACGGTCTAACTTATCCTTCCGTAAAATTTTAAGCGGTACGAAAATGAGAATTTCGTATCTTATTTAAATATATACTTTAATATGAATATTGGAGATCAATTTCCTTGATTTTTCAATGAAATCGTAAATTTGCTGATTTTTTGTCCTAAATGGGCTTCGGTGTCACTGTTCCCCGAATTCAAAAATGCATTGACAGCAATTTCATTGTTTTCTGTTCATTTTCAGGGAAATATGAAACAGAAATTGACTATTCTATTTGGTTTCTCCACGAGATCCCGAATTTTCAATGACAAAATGTTCTGACATCTTCCTGTGTGGCTAAATAAAAATTTCCGAAAATTATCACAAAAACTTCAGACAAAATTTTTTAACAGTCTATGGCTAAGAAGTTTCACTTCTGTCGTGCATAAATTTCACGCACATATTTTTTTGATTTGTCAATATTCCTTCATTCCACTTCATGGTGATCAAGAAGTTGTGGACGCATCCTGACGTTCACATGAACTTTCCATAAATTAATTTCCTTCACGTTAATGTGATTCAAATATTTTTCAGCCAATCATCCGTAAGGAGGAACGACAGTATTACAACAATCCTCGTCGCGGACGTTCACCTGTCAAATACTGTGTTGGTAATCAATACTATGATACTCATGAAGGTCGTTGTTTAATAGTACCCGGAGGCGGGAGAGTCATAAAGATCGAGATTCGGGAAACATCCATTTGGAAAATATCAGCAATGGCTGAATCCAGTCCACGATCATATGTTTCCTATAGATTCCGGAGAGTAATTCATGCAGAGTGTACTAATAAACAAGTGTTTTCTGATAAATTAAAGCGTTGCACAGGATTACCACATCAAAGTACAAGTCATCTCACATTAATAATCAATGGAGGTAAAACTGGTCACTCTAAGGGTCATCTTACAAGTAGAACGAGAACCGAGACAATATTGTTGCAGCAGGGACCTAATAGAGAGGTTATTACAAGTGGTAGAACTGGTGAGGTTGTTCTAAGTGGAGAAATTAGTAAGATTATTGCAAGGGAAGGAAATAGTAAGATTGTTGCAAGGGATGTAACTAGTCGGGGTGTTCGAAGAGGAAGAACTAGTAAGGTTATTGCAAGGGAAGGAACTAGTGAGGTTTTGGAAAGAGAAGGAGCTAGCAGGATTGTTGGAGGGGAAGGAACTGGTGAGATTGTTGGGAGAGGAGAAACGGGGACGATTGTTGAAAGGGAAGGAGGTGGTGATGTTGTTCTAAATGGGGCAATTAGTAAGGTTATTGCAAGGGAAGGAGCTAGTGAGATTCTTGCAAGGGAAGTAACTAGTAGGGGTGTTCGAAGAGGAAGAACTAGTAAGACTATCGCAAAGGAAGGAACTAGTGAGGTTTTGCAAAGAGAAGGAGCTAGCAGGATTGTTGGAGGGGAAGGAACTGGTGAGATTGTTGGGAGAGGAGAAACTGGGAAGATTGTTGAAAGGGAAGGAGGTAGTGATGTTGTTCTAAATGGAGCAATTAGTAAGGTTATTGCAAGGGAAGGAGCTAGGGAGGTTCTTGCAAAGGAAGTAACTAGTAGGGGTGTTCGAAGAGGACGAACTAGTAAGATTATTGCAAGGGAAGGAACTAGTGAGGTTTTGCAAAGAGAAGGAGCTAGCAGGATTGTTGGAGGGGAAGGAACTGGTGAGATTGTTGGGAGAGGAGAAACTGGGAAGATTGTTGAAAGGGAAGGAGGTAGTGATGTTGTTCTAAATGGAGCAATTAGTAAGGTTATTGCAAGGGAAGGAGCTAGGGAGGTTCCTGCAAGGGAAGTAACTAGTAGGGGTGTTCGAAGAGGAAGAACTCGTAAGATTATTGCAAGGGAAGGAACTAGTGAGATTTTGGAAAGAGAAGGAGCTAGCAGGATTGTTGGAGGGGAAGGAAGGAGTGAGATTGTTGGGAGAGGAGGAACTAGTAAGATTGTGTTAACGGAAGAAACTAGTGAGGTTCTCGGAAGAAGAAGACCTAGGAGGGCTGTTAGAAGGGAAGGAACTAGTAGGGTTGTTAGAAGAGGAGGAACTAGGAAGTTTGTTGCAAGGGACGGATCTCGTGAGAGTATTGGCAGAGAAAGAATGAGCGAAATTGTTGGAAGGGACGGAATTACTCGGATTGTTGCAAGGGAAGAAGCTAGTAGAGTTATTGGACGAGAAGGAACTAGGGAGGTTGCAAGGGAAGGATCTCGTCAGATTATTGGAAGAGAAAGAACAAGTGAATTTGTTGGAAAGGACGGAATTACTCGGATTGTTGCGAGGGAAGAAGCTAATAGAGCTATTGGACGAGAAGGAACTAGTGATGTTGGAGGAGAAAAAACCAGCAAACATGTTGTGAAGGAAGGAACCCGTAGGGTTGTTACAAGGAAAAGAGTTAGTCATGGTGGTACAGATGGAGGACATCGTCAGACCCCACCATTATGGAGCATACTATCTGGAAATGTGGCACGTGTCAATGAGACAACTTTCAAGACCACCAACTGATGGATATGAATGAACACCCGTTTACACCCTGAGTTATCATGGACTGGCCTGAATTATCTATTGCAAAGGGATAAAACCAACGATTCCGATTCATAATTTCCTATATTCCTGTATTGGTCAAGTGCCACCAATACCGCTTATCAAATTCTTGTCTCTGTTGTTTGACGCACTGAGACAAAAATATGATTTTGCCAGTCATATTTGTTCTGCACAACCAAACGTCCAAAATTTTCATTGGACAACACGTTATAAATTTTCGTAAGAAGAATATTCGATTGGTAGAATAATATTTTTTTCTCACTGTAATTTATCGAAATTTCATCAAGAATTTAGAGCCTATTAACCGAATTATCCACCAAAATTGTTGAAGAGTGTTATTATATAAGTGTAATTTTTATAAAAATTACGGGTAAATGAAGAAAGTGTTGTTGTTGTTGTTGAATGGACGAACCGGTATTTGATCGATAATCAGCCAATTGACCCGCTATCGAGTAGTACTCGACTGAGTGTTCAACCCACCCTGGTATCGAAAAAATAAACCCCCAGTTTAGATTAGTCGATTAGTAGACAAATTGATGTAAATATTTTTTCACATCCATAAAAGCAATTGATCTGAAATTCAATTGAACTTCATAAAATGGAGAATGATTTCGCAGAGTAAATGAGCAACGCAATAAAACTATCAACACAACTTCTTTATTACTACTTCTAGATTAATTTCAGTATAGAAACTTCCATTATTGTAATATGACTAGATTTTTTTATGAAAGATAAACCATTCTGATCTAGTGTAATACTGTCGTATTCTTCCTTGTAGACCACAGCCTGTCAAATCTTGTGTCTATAGCTATTACTACGATACTCCACTAGGCCGTTGTCTCATGTCACCCGGAGTTGGTACAGCAATGCAGATAAAAAATCAAGAGAAATCCATTGGAGAATTTTCAAAAATTAATGTGTCCACGCAACGATTATACATACCTTCCAGATCATTGAGAGTATTTCATGCAGAATGCGCCACGTATCTTGTTCTTTCCAGTAAATTAAGGATTTACAATTTTGCAATGAGAACTACGATAAATTTAAATACCTTGTAATAAAGATTTTAGTCGAAGTTAGGCTTGATTTTTATTTGTGCCTTAACACACTGCAAATTAATTGTGCTATAAAACATTCATTCGAAAGAATGTGAAAAAACAAAAAAATGTCTATCCTAGATAGTTAAGGCCCGATTGGATACACTATCCAACCAGGAAAAACATCATTGATTATCTAAATTCAATACGTTTTTTTCAATTGGATCTTCGGGAAGTTAGACAAATTTACTTAAATTGGATACACTATCCAACTGGGCCTTAAATCAAAAAATTTATACGCGAATTTGTTTTACAATTGTTGAATTGTTACTCAAATTTCTAGTAGCGTTTACGTGTGTTTTTATCCAAATATTCAACAGAAACATATCAATTACAAAAGACTAGAATTTCATTGTTTTTTTTTTCATTTTCTCCTACCCAATTTCCTCGTCTCAACTTTTATCAGTTTTTTGTTTCCGAATGAAAGCCTCACGTGGAAATCATGTACTAGGCTGCCATGAAACGTGAAGATATTGTTAAGAATCCGTTGATTTTATTATACAAATATAATTAATAACAGATCACCTAGCCAAACGATTAATAAAAATAAATATAAAAATGATTGACATACTCGCGATAAAAGATTTGAAATGTCTGGTAAAATATCTGGTAAATTTTCCCTAAAATCCAGGAAAACTGTACATTTAAGTCAACAAATTTTCCAGTGCTATCAGTAGCCTTTTTTCATCGTCAACAGGTTGCGTTTTTTTCTCCCTTTAGCAATAGAATTTTTCTTAGAAATGGCTCTCCATGTAGAATATGGAATAATACAATTAAGTTGTGGGTATTGTTCATAATGTCATATATTGTCTCGAAAAAGGTGTTCCATGGATCCATATTACGTGTTAATCAACAAACAAGCAATGGCTTAATCAAAAATTTCTTGAAATGTAAAATGTTTATTTTTGTTGATTCGATTTAGCACGTTCCTCGATAATTTAACTTTGCATCATCTGCATCGAATGCTATACTTGGCATTTCTTAAATAACTGCGAAGCAGATGTCAGTGCCAGGATGCAACTAATAATCCTTCTGATTTTAATCCACTCAGTGAGCCAGGGGCTTACGGATGCTGACGTAAGTAACTTTTAAGTAGAATATTCAGCAAAACGACTGAAGAATTTGGAAGATTTTGGTGACTTAAACAATCCACGCGTTATTGAATCGAGGATCACCATATGTTTGTGTTACATTGCATTATTTAAAAGATTTATTATTAATACACGAAGAGAAATCAGTATTATTTTGCATCCTTTGTAACTTTCATTGTATATTTATTTTTGGGAATTGTAGGACTTTCATGTCATTTTTATCGAAATAGTTCTCTTCCGGTGTTTATCATAAATTAGGGGCATTTAAGTCTAGGGATAAGGATTACGAATTTGAGGCGAATATTAGGATCACAATGAAGGGTCATAGAGGTCGTAAACGGTGGTAAATTGTGGAGAATAAGATGAACCGATTTTTAGTCTTTAAAAAATGTGCGTTTGAAAAAGAAGAAGTAAATTCATTGAAAAGTGTCTAATTCGATCGGTTGTTCGGAAATTGATGTTTGTTTGCAATGTGGATTTTTCGTTTGATAGGTAACAAAATCTGAGACGCGCAAATTCGTGACTACGACAAGGGAAACCGTACAGACCATAAATGGAACGACAACTCAGTCCAAGACATCGGTCAATGAAACTGAAACGATTGACGGAACTGGTGGAACGAAAAATCGGAGAACGATATCATCAACTAATATATCCCAGAGTATAACACCTGCAAATGAAACGGAAAAGAAAACAGAGAAGTCAGTGACTACGAAGATGGAAACTGCGAAGAATGTAAATAAAACGATAGTTGACACTAACACATCGGTGAATGAGACTGACACAGTTAAAGGTAAAAATGAAATGAACAATGAGACCACGTCATCATCAACTAATAAATCTGGCGCTGTAACAGCTGCGAATGGAACGAAAATTGAGACAGAGAAATCAGTTACCACGAAAAAGGAAACTGTGAAGAGTGTAAATGAAACGACAACTGACACTAAGAAGTCTGTCAATGAAACTGATACAGTTAAAGGGACAAATGGGACAACATCATCAACTGATAAATCCAAGTCTACGACGCCTGCAAATGAAACGAAAATTGAAACAGAGCAATCAGTTACCACGAAAAAAGAAACTGTAAAGAGTGTGAATGAAACGACAATTGACACTAAGACATCGGTCAATGAAACTGACACAGTTAAAGGGACAAATGGAACGACAAATGGGACATCATCAAGTAATAAATCTAAGTCTACGACGCCTGCCAATGAAACGAAAATTGAAACAGAGAAATCAGCTACGACAAAAAAGGAAACTGTGAAGAGTGTAAATGAAACGACAATTGACACTAAGAAATCTGTCAATGAAACTGATACAGTTAAAGGTACAAGTGGAACCACAAATGGGACAACATCATCAACTAATAAATCTAAGTCTACGACACCTGCAAACGAAACGAAAACTGAAACAGTGCAATCAGTTACCACGAAAAAAGAAAGTGTAAAGAGTGTAAATGAAACGACTATTGATACTAAGACATCGGTCAATGAAACTGACACAGTTAAAGGGACAAATGGAACGACAAATGGGACATCATCAAGTAATAAATCTAAATCTACGACGCCTGCCAATGAAACGAAAATTGAAACAGAGAAATCAGTTACCACGAAAAAGGAAACTGTGAAGAGTGTAAATGAAACTACTATTGACACTAAGAAATCAGCCAATGAAACTGACACAGTTAAAGGGACAAATGGAACAACATCTTCAACCAATAAATCCAAGTCTACGACACCTACAAATGAAACGAAAATTGAAAAAGAGCAATCAATTAGCACGAAAAAGGAAACTATGAAGAGTGTAAATGAAACTACTATTGACACTAAGAAGTCTGTCAATGAAACTGATACAGTTAAAGGGACAAATGGAACGACAAATGGCACAATATCATCAAGTAATAAATCTAAATCTACGACACCTGCCAATGAAACGAAAATTGAAACAGAGAAATCAGTTACCACGAAAAAGGAAACTGTGAAAAGTGTAAATGAAACGACAATTGGGACTAAGAAATCTGTCAATGAAACTGATACAGTTAAAGGTACAAGTGGAACCACCAATGGGACATCATCAACTAATAAACCTAAGCCTACGACACCTGCAAATGAAACAAAAGTTGAAACAGAGAAATCAATTACCACAAAAAAGGAAACTGTGAAGACTGTGAATGAAACGACAATTGACACTAAGAAATCAGTCAATGAAACTGACACGATTAAAGGGACAAGTGGAACAACAAATGGGACAACATCATCAACCAATAAATCTAAGTCTACGACACCGACAACTGAAACGAAAGTTGATACAGAGCAATCAGTTACCACAAAAAAAGAAACTGTAAAGAGTGTGAATGAAACGACAATTGACACTAAGACATCGGTCAATGAAACTGACACAGTTAAAGGGACAAATGGGACATCATCAAGTAATAAATCTAAGTCTACGACACCTGCCAATGAAACGAAAATTGAAACAGAGAAATCAATTACCACAAAAAAGGAAACTCTGAAGACTGTGAATGAAACAACAATTGACACTAAGAAATCAGTCAATGAAACTGACACGATTAAAAGTACCAATGGAACAAAAAATGAGACAATGACCGTATCAACTAATAAATCTCAGACTAAACCATCTGAAAATCAAACGCAAATTAAAGCGGAGAAGTTTGTCACTACGGAAGAAAAAACTATCCACATTGTCAATGAATCAACAGCTGCTCCTAGCACATCTGTCATTGAAAATGCCACAGATAAACGAACAAATAAAAAAAAAAATGAGACAGTGACATCACCGACTAATAAATCTCAGACAGCAAATGAAGCAAAACTGGAGACTAAAAAATCATCATTCGTTGATGAAACCGACACAGCTCAACCCACGAAAGAGATAACTGAAACAACGGAATTATCCAATAATGAATCTCAGACTGAACCATCCACAAGCCAAATGCAAATTGAAAATAAATCATTCGATAATGAAACAAAGACTGCGAAGATTGTCGATGAAATAGCAATTGAAACAAACCCGTCAATAACTGGAACTGGCCCAGCCAGCAATACGGATGAAACTTCGAATGAGACTCCAGAATCATACACTAATATATCTCAGGATATACCACTTGCAAATGAAGGGGAAATTGAGACGAAAAACCCAGTCGTTAATAAAAGAATTATTATAAAAATATTGACGCATGGAGTTGATGTAGTAGTCAACAATATGGATGTCATTTTAGAGCAGACATCAGAATCTCCAACTAATCCACCTCAAATTATCCCACCTGTACAGGAAACGGAAATTGCGACGAAAAAACCAGTCGCTAATGAAAGAAATATTGTGCGTACGATGCTAATTGAGAGAAAAATATCAACAAATGGAACTGCCTCAGTCAACAATAGAGATGAAATTGTAACTGAACCTCCACAATTATTAACTAATCCATCTATGAATGTCCCGACATTAAGTACAAAAAAACCCGTCCTCATTCCAATAAAACGCCCAAAAAACGTGCAGAAAACGCCAAAAGTGTTGACCAGTGAAACTGACGCAGACAATGGTACGATTAAAAGGAGAAATAAGACACGGACAATAACAACTGATGAATTTCGGTCTCCAACACTTGTAAATAAACCGAAGATTGCGGCAAGAAACTCAATGACTGGTCAAAGAAGGAGAATAAAACTTGGTCCTAGCAAGCAGAATGATCCTGAAGAAATAATCCAGGAAACCCATACACGAGCACCAACATTTCTGAATAATAAAATGGAAACAATGACGTCATCAAATGATGGACCTCAAATTATTGTAGATCTAAGTGAAAGGGAACAATCTCTCGCTAATCAACCGGAAATTGGGAAACCCTTGAAACCTTTGGTTGATTTGAATGTAGAAGAAGACTCGAACGAAGCAAAAACTGGATCAACACCACTGAGATATCCTGGATCCCTGAAAAGTCATTCTCAAGTAAGAATCAAACTAATAATATAATAATAGTTTATAGTAGTTTATGTTAAGAATTATGTTTTATGTGATTAGTTCTGAAAATCGCGAGTTAATGAAGAAATAATTAATTTAATCATTCCCATCAATTGGAATCATTCAATACGTAAAGAGTTCGATCTTCATGGGAATGTGTTTTGCGACCTGTTGGTGTCATATTAAGGTAGCTGTCATGACATGAGCATTGTCAGAGTCTTTCTGCGCTGAGCGCTAATCACTTATTGAAGTACGTGCTTAGATTACACCGAATACTTTTGTTGATTTCTGTCCGAATCGTCGACACAGTTAACGCCCCCCTCTCTTGGAAAAATGCTCTGATTTGCCTGATTATTTCTCTGATATAAAACTCCACGTCAAATTCATTTTGTTTCCTCTATACTGGTTGATAATAATTCTACACCGTCTTTCTTTTTTTTTGAAAAAATGTCAAGTGGTTGATTAGAAAAATCAATAAAAAAAATTGGACTTGTCTTTATCGACATGTTAAAAACTATATCTCAGGACTGAGACGGAAAATCGAAAATATTCTCGGGAATTTTTTAGAAGTAATCATCAGACTTATCTGAGAAAAAAATTTCATCAGAAAATGTCAAAAATTCAATCCACACAACACAACTTTAATTGTAACGACTATTTGAATGTCCTTAATTATTAGAGATCACAATTATAAAATATCATATAGACACAGGTATTTGGCTTCTCTTCAACATAATTTTTCACGAGGGGCTATTCAGAGACTAGTTGGGTGACGCCCTGATTATCAAGTGCAATCTATTACCAAAGATTACTAATGATTTCCATAATGACATTCGATGATTACAAATGATCCTACGATTACACTGATTTTCATGAACCATAAATTTTCTGGGGATCCCCCAATTTTCTGGGATTTTTGCTTCACCCTTCGTAGGAACAATGGGGGTAAAATTTAAAAATCAAAAATAAAGTACCGACTAAAAGTGACGAAACAAATTTTAAGTTATACTGCTTACAAACGACATCAGTTAATCCCACTGATTACCAGTAAACTACCAAAATTTGCATACCAAGGAGGTAATCCGGTGGCTCCGATAATTACCCTGACATCCCTAAGATTACCAGTAATTACCACAGAGACATACCCCAGGATTTACCCCATGAATAGCCCTTCGATTTGTCCCACCATAAGATAATCTCTGTCGTAATCGCCTTTTACTTATTTTCTGAAAGGCCATCACAGAAGATCGAAGCCACCAGCACAACAATCCTGATCCTGGTCGTTCACTAATCGGACGCTGCCTTCACCAGCAATACTATGACAATGGCGATGGTCGTTGCCTAATGGTGCCCGGTGGTGGTACCGTTAGACGCATTAAAACCAATCAAACATGCAGCGAAAAAGGTCCAAGGGTCAGTTCATTGAATAAAAAAAGGTACTCGATCTGCACATTATCAAAAATTATATACGCAGAGTGCCCCAAGAACAAGATTTTTTCGAATAGATTGAGGAGATGTATCTTGAGTAATCATTCACTCGAAGATAAATCTCAGATCTCAAATCCTAGGAGTAGAGCCTGTCATGGAAAATTGAGAGAATTTAAAGTGTCTGAGAATCGGACTATTTATTACACCTGCAGTCCTAATCGCTTCAGAATTTTCAAGGAAATTTTTCCACGTACTGATGGTTCTGTTGCTACTTCTGTACAACAGATGTGCCGTAGGTGTTCAACAAATAATTTTGAGAAATTGTAAACATTAACCGTAACTGCCATCATGACAACAATAGAATTATGTACTATGTGAGCTCTGTGTACATCGCGAGAATAAATTTGATGGATCAAGAGATTTTTATTTGAACGTATCATCATTTGTTTGTTAATTTGCAAATAAATATATTTCTGTAGTGAATATCAATCATTTCTCCTTGAAGTATATCCTGTTGGAAGATAAAACCGTTTTCACAATTGCAGTTTCTGTATTCGTTGCAGTATTGAGACGATTTGAGGGGTTTCGAGCTGAAAGTTGATTGTCTCTAGGGCTTGAGTGGTACCTTAAAAAATGAAGTTCATGGTTCGGAACTATTAACTGTTTACGTTACTTCAAATTATTTAATACACTCAGCCAGTCATTGTTATCCAAGCTAATGGAAAAAAACAATTTAACGCTATCTGTCAATGTTTTGAATACAAAGTGATCATCGTCGAGGTCGAATTTAGTTGTATTTCTAACAGGATTTTAGAAAAATAATATGGGGTCATTAAGAATGGGATCAAATTAATCAGGATTAAGAATGAAGTTTTGAATGACAGGGGTGATGACAGAATATCTGTAGAAAAATTTAACATCCTTTCAAATTTATATTTCTCTCTGTTTCCATTGACACAGTAAGAAAACAACTTTAACTGTCGATCTCAGTCTCTTCACGTTTTATTAAATCGAAGTAGGCCCCGTGTTTTTCAATTAATTCTTCGTGAGTTCCCATCTGTTGAGAGTAAAAATGACGATAAAATTGGTAAAAATTTTGGTTTTTGGAACAATGAAGTTAGAGATGGTTTGATTTTCTTACTTCTACGATGGTTCCTCGCTGTAATACTACGATCAAATCAGCATTTCTGACAGTGCTGAGCCTGTGAGCTATGACTAGGACAGTTCTTCCCTGAGTGGCTTTGTCGAGGGCCTTCTGGACGATTCTCTCACTTTCATAGTCCAAGGCACTTCATGGATTGCAACAAAAACGTTGGCAAGAAAAGATAATTATTTGTGGATAATTAAAAACGTTCATGGGAAATGGTAAATACTCTAAAATCATTTAATCCACCGGTGCGTGATTTAATTTTGGCCATCTCGTTTTCAATCTGATGATTAGTCAACCATTAGATTAGACGTTAAAGTAATAAATAAAATCGGTTAAAAGTGAAACCATCCACCCAAGAAATTTGTATTATGACAAGTGGTAGTCTAATCAATCTGCATCAGTTTTCCTACTTAAATTCTCCTAATTTTATTATTTGCCTGGTCAAACTCTCTAAATTTATTTAACATTAACTACCTGCAAATGTGATCAAATCAAAAATTATGAAGGTAAATCATTAATCCAGTTTCACGCGATCTTTTCATTAATTTATAAAATAAATAAAATGATAAATTTGAAGGAATTTTCATGCATCAAAGTTCGACAGTTCAAATCATTCATTCGTAAAATTATTTTTCTTAAAGTACAACCCATTGAAAAAAAAAATATTTTTGGAAATTGGATGAATATTCTTTCGGGATTTCCTTACCTTGTTGCTTCATCTAATATCAGAATTGACGGTTTCTTCAATAGAGCCCTGGCAATGGCGATGCGTTGTTTTTGTCCTCCAGAAAGTTGAGCCCCTCGTTCCCCAACCTTAGTATCATAACCATCGGGAAATGATTCGATGAAGTCGTGGGCATTTGCTTCCTTCGCAACGCTAATGACCTTCATGAGAGAAATTATTATTCCAATGTAAACAAAGTAAACGAAATGGCAGTACTGAACAGTATCAAATGTCAACACGCGAGAAAACGAAATTTTCATAAAATGTAGGTCCATTATATCAACAAGTGTGTTTATTAACATAATTTTTCAAACATGCAATTATTATTGAACGTGGGAAACGTGGGACTATCTGCTGACAGTTAACGATCCCCGTCACCATTAATTATTTATAATTAATCATTTTCATGGCAAGCATCTATACGTCTGACGAGAATTAATTATTTCATTTTTTCACCTGTTAAATTTTCATTTCAATTTCAATTTAGGGCCTGGATGGAGATTCGTGTAGTGTCACAAGAACATATTAATAACCGAGAAGTATTGGCAAAGATATTAAAGAATAAACGAATAATAAATACATAATAGAAATATTAGTAAATATCAATTTACCCCTAAAAAGTAAAAGGTCAAATTTATTGCTGGATATTTTTAAGCAGTCATTAATTTCAATTGTTGTGTTGATGTGTTGAATTGATACGGCTTCTACGTAATTATTTGTTTCCATTATCGATTATTCTATTATTTGGGGGGGGGGGCCGAACGCACAAGTAGAGAAGTTAAATTAGTCGAAATCAGTTCATTTTTGCCTGTAGCCGAGTCCTATCATTATGGTACAATAATTGTTAAAGTTCTTTGAATATTAGTTAATAATTATAATCATAATAATGTTATAGATCTTTTCTGCTCTGTTGCTTTGAACATTTCTTCGTAATAAATACCTATTTATTAATTTCAATGATCAAACGAATATTTAGAAATATTTGTTGTAATTATAGATTCATTACCGTTGTATATTATAAATTTATAAATATGTATGAATGACTACATATTTTTGATCCATATATATATTTATTTATTTTCAATATTTTATCGTTTGTTTTTTTTAGTTTTAGTACTTCGTTGTGAATATTGTGTAATATGCTTCGATATTTTGCTATATGGTATTTCATTATAATATCGTGAGTGCATTGTCTTATGACCTGGGATTAAACTACAATTGTGATACTAAAGATTTACCTCTTTATCAGTTGCCTCCATATTACCATATCTAATGTTTTCCATAATACTAGTAGAAAATAGAATTGGTTCTTGATCGATATATCCCAATACTTTCCCCCTGAGATCACTTGAGTTTAACGTCGTAATGTCTGTATTGTCTATTTTTATTGATCCTGCTGTGACGTCGTATAATCTGAGGATAAAAAAATAGCCATTAATTACCATTTAATGAACATTGGCTATTAAAATTTATAATTTGTTGAGGAGATCACCTCTCTAGCAATGCAGCAATCGTTGACTTTCCGTTACCACTGGTGCCTACAATAGCCACCGTTTTCCCCGCTGGAATATTCAGATGGAAGTCCTTTAAAACCACGAACTCTGGTCGTGTGGGATAACTGAATTTTACATTTTCGAAGACAATATCTCCCTTGAAGGTTTCGTTCGTGACGTTTTTACCACCAACCATGATGGGCCCTGGTGGTAGTTCTAAATACTGTACAAAATAACCAGCAATAATTAAGGGAATTAAGGTAAAATAGACCCCTGTAAGATATTAATGGTTTTCCCGGGGCGAAAAATTGCTCAAATATATTATTATTTGAAAATTTACAAAAAAGTGACAATTTTTCTGTTGCTCCCATGTCCAGTTTACCCTAGATTTCAACCGTAAAGGTCAATTACCTCCATAATTCTGGCCCCAGCACTGACACCTCTCACATAAGTCCCAAACAACACAGAGAGCTGTGTCATGGATCTCTGAATGGTCTGCGTTGCCATGAGAAATGCCATAAGATCCCCAGGTGACAACTGTCCACTGGACATCAAGTGTCCCCCGAAGTATAAAGTAGAGAGCAAGATTCCATTTAGAAATAAATTTGTTCCAGCTTGAAATAATCCAATACCAAGGCCCAATTTTTCATACAATGTCGTGGCTTCATCGACTTCTTTTGCGAATACATCGAGTTCCTTTTCTTCCGCTGCAAACGCTCTCACCTATTTGTAAACACATTTTCACTGATCAATATTAATTTTTGAAACAACACCAAAAGTTTTTTCTGCCCTCTCTTTCTAAAAATATAAAGAAGATTGTAGTGGTGGTACTAAATAAATAATTTTCTGATGCAATACTAAAGGCAAAAAAAATCCCTGCAACAAAATTCCTGGAATTCAGTTGAAAGTGATACAACTGAAATCCATTGATTTCTGGAATTCATTGCATTGGAAATATCCGAAAATTCCATTTATTTTCAAATCTTCCAACTTACCTAAACAAATTAATTTTAAAGTATATTTTACCGTTCGAATACTTTGTATAGCTTCTTCACAGACGGCAGTGGATTTGGCGATTTGCGCTTGTGCCTCAGCAGACAATTTCCTCAACCTTCTTCCAATAAAACTACCAATAAATATAACCGTTGGCATACACAATACCATAACACCAGTCAACTGGGGTGATATGATTATCACAGATATGACACAACCAACAATTTGGGTTAAACTTTTCAGTCCCTGTGACACAAGTATTTTGAAAGAACTCTTGAAGTCTTGGATATCACTCGTTAGACGACTGATGATCTCTCCAGATCGATTTTTATCGAAGAATTCAATGTCCTGCTGCATCACTGATTGGAAAAGATCGTAGCGTAGTCTCTGGGCGACTCCTTCCCCAACGCAGGAAAGAGTGTAGATATAGGTGAAAGTGAATAACGCCTTAAAAGAAAAGTCAAATTCATGAAAAATTCATTCAAAGAAATTAGAAAAAATCATTTTATTCATATCTATAGGAATTATATTTATTGAGTTTTAATGTTGCAAATAGAAGAATATGTAAAAAGACAGACAATCGTCTTTCAATTGTTAGAGTAAAATCTTGCAAGAATGACGTATTTCAATAAAAATAATTATTTCTTTCAGTCGAGCATCACCCTCTGTTAATTGTAAATTAATTATGATTTTTATGTTCTATGCGGCTTAATGAAAACTGACATACTTGTATAACATACATGCGAGCCAGTCTGAACGCAGGAGCTGCCAATTGTTGGAAAATACTTGTCATGAAGTCACTATCATCGTAACTACTTTTACCCTCGTGTCTCACTTTTGTAATTACATTTACTACATGTCCCACACACTGCGGAATCCATATGTTTAGAATAGCTACGACAAATGCACTCTGAAAATTATTGTAAATAGTTATTCTTCGATATTATTTATCTGAACATGCCTTCAATGAACAGGTGTTGAATATTTACAACCGTTATTATATTCCAATTATTTAAAAAGTTGATTAAAAATGTAATGATTGTGTGCAAACTCTTCTTGAAAAAACTACATTCAGTCAGTCTCATTCTTGAAAGCGAATGATCCAGGATTTTTGTACAATTGTTATTGATCAGCAATAAATTATTCACAAGAATCATTGATTCAGAATCGCGAACAATGTAGTCATGTTTAGAATTTTATCAGAAATGGATGTGATGCATAAAAAAACAATTTTGTCATCATCACTTTACCAACTTGAACTTTGTACTTACGGTTATGGCAACCAACAGATGACACAAATGAGGAAGAACATACTTCAATAGCCTGTACCATTTAAAGGATTCAATCTTCACATCGTCATGTATCTCCGTTATCGCTTGTTCAGTTAATGTTTGGCATTTTCCTCTTCTCGAGTTTAATCTCAAAATTCCTGTAGAAATGACAGCGAAGCCACCGAGTGTGTACTTACCAAGGCTGGACAATTTATTAACATCTGATGATTGTTTAGCAACGTATCTCTTCGAATTGACATTGAATTCACGTTTTATTGTACTGAATATATGTCCCTTCGTTCTCAGCAGGTGCTTCCATGACATGCCCCTGTAAAAGCCCAACAACAGTTAAATATTTTATTGTTGAACTGTCTTGTTTTGTTTTCCATAACCTAGAAATTAGACTGTACTCGATTGTTGGAGAATTTATGGAAAAATAATTATTTCAGTGGTATTAATTGGAGTGAATAATTTACCCCTTGGTGTCTCCATTCTTCAACAAATGTCTAGAACCGATGACAATTCTTAATAGTGACATTTTGGTTGATTTATGAGGATGATGTGCGTCGGTGCACTCTCATCGGGATGGACATGCTCTACAGTGTCACTCTAACCTGTAATGATTGGGATGAACTTAAGTAGGGGGTCAATTGCTCAATTCTGGGGGCTTCGACTGGGCCAGTAGCAAGGCAGGTACCTCACCCCAGAAGAGGGACGACACCGCATGCAAATCCTGGGATTTTTGCCCTCAACCGAGTCGGTAACTTCTCAGTAGCAGTTGAAACTGCTCTTGGAGTTATTGATTTGATTTCTTTTCATTTCTGAGGGCTAACAAAACTCGAGGGGGGTCTTTGGAAGACTCCCCTATTTTTTCACGATTTTATTACCCCAGAAGGGGACCCAGTGGGTCAGGAGATGATAAATTTTTTTAATTAATAAATAAAAATGGGTTTGTTTGGGTTGTTTTCGTTTCTTAGAGCTGACAAAACTCAGCGATGGTCCCGAAGAGGATTGACCAATCCAATCCTCTTTGAGCGGTCCTTCCAAGCCTCCCCTATTTTTCATGATTTTCTCACATACAGAAGGGGCCCCGTTGGGTCAGAAGATGATAAGTATTTTTCATTCGTTGATGAAAATAAGTTTATTTTAATTATTTCATCGCATGTTCAGCGCCAGAATTTGACTTGAAATCGTGGATGATGCACCCCCAGCATTTGATGTAGTTGAGGTATTCTTGGGAATCCTGCAAGCCAGCAGGCCCACAGGCCCAGACGCACGGGTCACCCAACACATGAGCACAACGATTTACAGGACACCGCTAGCCTTTGGCCGGCAATCAAAACATTTGGCTGTTGCGAAGGGGCTAATTGGCATAATTCCAACTAGAGGCTCCACTTCCTGGACAATTTGTCGTTATCCTGTGCAAGATAACGCCCCTAATTAGGTCATGTGACTTCCGACATTGGGCACATGTCATGTCATGGAAGGGATGAAGGGGGAGATGTCTAGGGCCCATGTGTTTTCATTCACCAAACAAAATTTTCATGCGATGGCGCGTGAATCCTGGCATGTTACCAACCTTTGATATTACTATCGGTAAAGACGGTAGCCAACACTCGCCCGACGAAGACGGTAGCCAACACGTGCCGGACGAAGACGGCTTGAGCACACACTTCCCGAATTCCATAGCCAGAATAACCTAGAAGTAGAAAATATAATGTTTCAATTGCCCTATACGTTAAAATTTCCATTTGTTAAAATATTAAATTTTGAAATGTTTTGTTACTGGAATATTGCCAACTTCGGTTGTGTTTCTGCCGAGTCTTAAAAAAGTGACAATGATTACGGGCAAGATGGCGCTGTAATGATGTTGAAGACGAAGTTTCATTCGCCGAGAAAACTGTTGCGAAAAAAAATTATTTTGACGTTGGCAAAGAAGAATTTTGGGAATGGAACCGACGAAATTAGCCGATGAAAACAATTTCTAAAATCGAACAAATGTTGCTCCGTGCAGTTGTTATCGTATTATAAATCGTCGCGCTTCATTCATTTTACTCCACCTCGTATTCTCGTAATACTCCAAATCATTGTTTAAGGTCACGACGAAGGTATATTATTTTCTGTGTTTCAAATGATGAATCAAAAAGAAAGTTCATAATCTTCATTTTCCAATTGACTAATCTCATTTGATCCCACACATGTGTCATTCTCGTCATCAGACAGAACTTACAAATAATAATATAAAAATATAATAATCTATCAAACGATGTCACTTTATTAAAAATCGTAATCTAATTAGCAAAATCCTAAAATTGTGGCCACATGATGAAGAGATTCAATTCTATCGCATGTTAATCATGAGATAATTTTATTATTGTACAGTATTTCAGTAAATTATATATGAGAATTTTTTTCGTTATTCTCCATCCTCCAATATTTCGACAAATAACACGCATTCATCATACTTTACTGCGGTCCAGTTAGATGACCTTGGACTATTTGCACATTTTTTGGTAAATCCTCGAGGCAGAATTTTGAAAAATTTTTGTTCTCCATAATCGTGAAATTGAAAGAGTGATATGTACAATTAATTCTTCAGTATTACAGACAATTAATTATAAAATACATCATACACAATTATACACAATTGTACACATTATACATATTATATACAATTGATTCGAATAAGAAAAATATATAATGAATTTTTCAATAAAATTTATTCAATTAAATCGTAATCTCAGGAAAATTTGATCTAAAATTCTGCGGTTGACGAAAACTCCAGTCAGATCTCTCTTTTAATTCAACTAAGTACCACGACGTCTCTTTTATAATAACAAATCCCACCAGCATCCACTTACAAACATAACAGACAATATTATTTCGCATTTTTCTCATGTGACTTGTACATTAAATCCTTTCACTTCTCGAGCAGCTCACTGATGACATATATTTAATGATTTCTCGTAATTAATTAATAAAATCGATTTGAAATAAAATTATTTGAAATTCACACTCGTTCAGATTCTTAGTTCACATTTTGTATTTACGTACATCTATTAACTAAACAGCTACTGTTCTCCCACTCTTGACATGGGGTGAACTGATCGAAGCACCACCTATAGCTGCCATCTAACTATTGCGTGGCACATATTTTTGGGCAGATTTCGGACAACGTTAGTTCGGCCTCCTGGTCTCTATTCTCCATGAGTCTATCCTCTTCGGTTGAAACTCTCTCAAGTTATTGTGCATCATCATTCAATGGTGCAGGTAGGGAACGGGATTGATAAATACTTTAATCCTAGTAATAGTAACAATGAGTTTGAGGTGGAAAATAATCCTTCGATATGTATGATAACAATTTTTAACAGAATAAATTTTTTGACTGGAATAATCCCTGAAAATCCAAAAATATCTCTAACTTATTTGTTTTTGTTGTCGAATGTAAGTGATATTTAATGTAACTGGCCGAAGCTTCGATTCTTTGATTTGGATTCTAAATCGATGAGAGTAATATTGAATGTCAAGGAACGATTTTTTAGGACCAGGTCCGGGGGTAAAGCAGTTCATCCGGAATTTTATCATCCTGGAGATTCCATCTTCCTATTTCTCGATTGAAGGAACCAAAGTAGCTCATTACATCTTTCGTGTTTCCACTATTTTAGAAAATCCTCAGAATGAAATAACCTACATACCCCCTCCCTTTACAAAGCAAAATTGAATTTTACCGCGTAGTTTTGTCGGAAACTACAACAACTTATACTTCAACACCGCTACAAATGAAAGTTTGCATTTTAGTGTCTGAAGAGCGGGAGAAAATGGGGACTTTTCGTCCTAGGACGGGAAGTGACCACTTTTCTGCCGCTCGTCAGGCAGCAAAATATCAGATTTTCGTACAGGTGGGCTGAAATAGTAGATTTTGAACCTAGGAAAGTGAAATAAAGGATTTTCCAACGCACGTGGAATTTCCAACTGACCCGAAGGCGCGTCGAACCCAAAGTGGGAGAGAAATGTCACTTTGGAGACGCCGGATCGAAAATAGATTGTGCACTTCGAGCGGGAAAATATGAGTTTTCGAACTGTTCTTCACTTTTCATTGTCTGGGGATTAAAATTGACTCTTTTTCGAACTCGAAAAAGTCAAAATCGCTACAGAGAATTGTGTGTGGAGGGATGGAGGAGGGGGAGGTGAAAATTCCTAACAATGTGTGTCGCTCACGAACAAATATGCTAACGCGTAGGCAAATAATTGAAATTGCGAATAAATTTGCTTACACACGATGTGCATGACCGCATTGTAAAGAAGAGTAATTTTTGTAATCTTCAATAGAGGTATTTATGATGTCATGAAACAGAAAAATGTCAAAATTTTGCGAGAGAAAAATGAAGTAATTTCTCAGGATCGATACAATTATAGTATTTTTTTTAGTGTTTACTCATGCATGAGGTTGAATGAGATATTGATAATTGTAGCATTTTTCCTGTATTATCGATATGTCGATAATGCAGGAAAAATGCTGAGATTATCGACCTTTCGCTCATACAATTCGTTGTTATAATTCTTCTAGATTATTGTAGATTTTGTAAGTTCTTTTTTATAAACATAAATTATCTGACTTTTTAGAATTCTTTGACCACACCAGTGGTACCTTAAGGGGTGTGATGGGCGAACGCAAGGGGGAGGAAGAGTTCCATTGCTATTGTGCTCTCATTAAATTGTTAAGCACAAAATTCAATGATTTTCTACTTGCAATGTCCTGTCAATGTCACTAGCAAAACATTTTTTTTTTATTTTTAAAGTTGTTGTCGTCTGGATCAAATTTTGGACATTTTCTGATCAAATTTTTTTTTTCTAAGTAGTTCTGATGAAGACCTTTAGACCGTTCCCTAAAATATTTTTGATTTTCCATCTCAGTCCTGCGATATATTTTTTTTTAACACTTTCAACTTTTTATTTCTTGTTAATCAACGACTCGACATTTTTTAATGCATTAAAAAATATAGTTAGAATCAGCATTAATCCACTCACAAAAAAAAGATAAAGTTGACAGTTCGTGTTAAACCGGAGAAATATTTAGAGAAAGTCGAGTGCTTTCCCCAAACGAATCCACCCATTTCCTTATTTCGAATGTTCCCGCCATTTCTCACCGACAGTGGCGCCATTCCTAGGATCGTTCAAAATGACTTTTCAAATCTCCATAAAATACCGACATCCCTAACAACTAAATAGCGCCCCAGATTCCCCAAATATTTATAAAGTTGAATAATAAAATGAGTAACAATTTTATTAGAGCCAAAAATTTGTTAAATAATTCTAGCTATTAATTTTATCGCAATGGAGTGGACACAGTGGACACCAAATGAACCAAACCGAGGGGTCGTCACTGTGCGGGGTTTGGGGGTTGTATTATTGATCAATAACAGACGATGGGCCGTGCCGGCGCGGTGGCAGCTGTGTTGTTTCCCCCAACGTTTTTACACCTCAACTGTATGCGTGAGAATAAAAAAAAAACTGTAAACTACTCCCTCCTCCCACCCCACTCTCCACATCACAAGTGTGTGTTCCCCTTAACAGTTGAAATTATCCGGCTTCGATAGAACAGTCATCCACCCCCTCACAAGAGTCAAGACAAAAGTACCCCTCGAGGGTAGTTAAAGTAGAAGAAATTGAAGGATTGATCAATTTTGTTGAGAATTATAACAATTCTCTTCTTGGCAATTTCAAGTGATATTGTGCAATAGCCAGTTCTGTGTGGGTGTGAGAGAAATTTTGCGGATGAGGAAGATAGAGAGGGGGCTAATATTTGTGTGAGGGGTTCTCTCACATCATCGGAAAATTGTGAGTTTTTTAACAATAATTGTTGTGGCTTAACACGAGCCGAGTGTTTTTTTTTTATTAAATTTTTTTATTATTTTAGAATACAGCACGAAGCTGTACGTGTACCACTTTCCAATGCAGACTTTGAGGAAGAAAAATAGTCCATGCAAGTGTGAGTATTAAAAATTGCAAATTTATTTTTTTGAGGATTTTTGAAAATTATTTTTGGGGTTTTGTTGGCGAATGGGGCATGTGGTGCATAGGGTGTTTGCGTTGGATTAGATTTTTTTTTAGAGCTGATTGATATTTCATATGCCAGCTTATATTTCCGGGGGAGGGGGAGAGGGGGTTGATGATGATTTGGGAAATTTGGTGTTTAATGATGGTCTTGAAGGAATTATTAGTATTGGGAATGGGGGAGGAATCACATGACGTATTTTCATTGATATGTGGGGTAAGGGTTGTACAGCGTGGTTGGGAGTACTACGACCCCCTTGAAGATGTCACTATGGGGTAGTTCTTAGATCGGTACTTATCGTGGAACGATAATAAACGTTGTATTTTCAATTGATGATAAATATTTTTTTGTGGAATATTTTGTTGTTTTTATCGATATGAAATTGTAAATTTCATTGGGACATAATCTAATTAGGTTTTTTCGACATTAAATTTGATTTTTTGACGAGTGCTCGGGGGATATTTTTTGGTTTTGTTTTATTCATCAGATTGTTATTGACATTACTGTCCTGGGGATTAATAAAAATCATATTCGTTGTTGGATTTTTTGTGTGATTAAGAAGTCAGGGAAAAAAATAAATTTGAAGGGAAATTTCAGCAGAAAAAATTCTAGAGAAAATATATTAATCGAATAAGTTGTACAGAACAATATAATTCTATTGATGCGTTCATTTGATGGCGTGAACATGCCAATGGAATGAGATAAAAACTAAGGGATGTGGGGGTAAGACGGACAGTTAGGGTAAAATAGAGACGCATTAAAGACAATTCCATTTTTATTCTCTAGATTTTTTCTAAAGAGTCAGGAATTTTGGATAAAAATTGAACATCTAAAGGGCGAAATGTGAGATAAAATGGCATTCGATTAGTCTAATTTCTGCGATGGACCTAATCATCATCCCCCTTTTCCCCCTCTGAAGGTCAAATTTTTTTTCGTATTCTTTGACAAAGATGAATGAACAAATGGAGTATTTTACACGTGCAATTTCTCGAAAATTTAAATAAGTAAATACCGCGAAAAATCGCTGATGATTATGTACTCTATGTCTGCTAATGAGGTATCAAAATTAAGCAATTAAAAAAAACTATTTTTCCAGAAAGAGATTATTTACCTTTCGTGATCCGAGGAAACCAATTGCATTCAACAGTTTAATTTTCCACTGCACAAGTTCAAATAAAAAGCTATCCAAATTACCCCCCCGTCCCTAATACGAATTTTAATATAAAACCAGTAGAATTAATTATATTTTTCAACGAAATATTATCAAATATTATTTATTGAAGACGATAGATCCTCTGAAAATGTCTAATCGGCAGAAATTATTTGGTTTTAAATGAAAATATATGTCATTATCGTCATGAGACAAAACTTACAAATAATAATATAAAAATATAATAATATCACACGGTCTTAAAAAAATCCTCACCCTCAATTGATTAGAACCCTCGCTTCTGACTTTCATGTTTTTATTAATTATCTTGTTCGCTACAAGGAGAGAAAAATTCTTGAAAAATTACCTGACGGTTCCGTAATATGCCAGTCAAAACAGTATTCAGTAAAAATTACGGAACAGTAACGCATTTTATCAGTAAATTTTCAACAAAAAGTCCAGAACGTACACGAAAAATTATGGAACGTTCAGTGAAAAATTACCCGCTTGTTCCGTAATTGTTTATAAATATTATTTTGACTGGCAGATTACGAAACAGGCGGGTAATTTTTCAAGAATTTTTCTCCCCGTATTTTTTTTTTCAAAAAAAAATTCTCTCCACGTATTTCTGTTCTTATTGGCCAACATTAAAAAATTGTTTTTCTTGAACTGTATTTTTTTCATAAGTTATGTGTTGAGCATTGTATGTCTGAAATGACATTAATTTTCGTTTGATGGAAAAATCGATTCAATTCGAAAGTAGAAATTTGACGGTTGTGTTACGAAAAAAATCAGCGGCCCCTCATGCATGTTCAAGTGCCGACAGTTGGTGTTCACCACTCGACCATGCACAAGTGGTTATTCCTACAACTGGAATAAAAGTGGAATTGATATGCAATGCATCGTCCATTAAGTCTATAATTAAATGACTGACTGGCGAGATACTTTTCCTCAAAATCAGGGCAAGTGTTTATCCCTGATATTTTCGTAGGATCAATTTTTCTAAAAATTTCTCATCAACTTCCGGTAATAAATCTGCAGAAATAATGCGTTGACCACAAATTTTTCATTAAATACAAATTAATTTCATGGAATATAAACAAATTCCATTGAAATAAAATACAGAAATTCATTTAAAATGGAATATTAGCACGTGTTCAGTAATTATTCTCCAGTGAAAACTATTATTATTTTTAATAATTATTCGTTCAATATTTTCTACTCCAAAAAATTTTTATCAGAACAAATATGGAGCCGCTGGTTTTTTAAAAATGCTAATCTGCGACGCTCCATTTGAACACGTGAAAAGTTACCCAAATTTAAAAAAAATCTATTTTAAGTTCAAAACGAACAATTTCAAACAGAAAGTGATCATTTTGCAGCTACTTTAGGGAACCATTTTCCCTAAAATTTAAAGCAAAAATTGTTGAGTAAATATTTTTAACGACGACAACCTAAACAACCTTAAACAAAGACCAATCCTATTTAGCTCCTGCAGGTGTTCTTCATTCTCGGTGAATTTCTCCTTCTTTTGAAGTAGATCTACCCTCAGGTCGGTACCTTACCGACCGGTTCCGCCCCTTTTGAATATTTTCACTTGCCAAATTTTCCAACTAACTTCATCAATAAGATTCCAAAAAAATCATACATTGTTCGTATCATCGGAATTGAATTTCGGAAAATTTGATATTTTTTAAAAACATTTCCTTCTTTTAAACAAATAATAGAACCTTCATTTCCCCGATTCTTTTACATCTAATGCTAAAACATTTAAATTCCAATCTTCGACTGCAGCACAAATGTTGTATCTTCCCATCACTCCCGGGGTTTCTTCAGAATTGAAATATTGTTTACCGAATGTTGTTT
Organism: Diachasmimorpha longicaudata; assembly: GCF_034640455.1. Lineage (NCBI taxonomy): Eukaryota > Metazoa > Arthropoda > Insecta > Hymenoptera > Braconidae > Diachasmimorpha > Diachasmimorpha longicaudata. The sequence continues at coordinate 1,922,781 of NC_087234.1, forward strand.
CCTCAGAAAATCAGAAACGATAATTAAATTGAGGAAAAAATAACGGCCCCGAAAGTGCGATCACGAATTTAAGACTTTTCGAACAATTATATTTACTCATCAATATTCTTTGAATTTACTAAAACGTAAAGTGTACAGGCACTTTAAACTCACCCTTCACTACCCACCCATCATCAGACAATTAATAATAAAATTTTATCATCCAGGAAACCCTATCAAACAATCAATAATAATTATTCCAAAGAATTCAAAAACTCCGAACGAGCGAACGATTGAAAAACATTTATAAACCTCTAATTCGAAATTTGGTGGATCGATTAAATTGACAGAAGGATGATGGTAGGATTCTCCGACCGCCCATGGCTCCAATCGTTCCCCCTCAATGAAAAGCAAATTCGATCTGGTAATGCCCAACGAGTTATACAATTGTCTGTACGCTCAATGCTTGAAATACCCCAGGGGCGTTAGGGACCTCATATGGAGACAGGAATAAATCCAATTGGAGTCACGGTTTCATAGCTCTATTTGAAATTTCATTTTGCAAATGTTATTTACTGTTCCCTACGCCCCCCCCCCTCTCCACCTATCATATAAGTTATTTTTCCACGAATTAATTTCAAAATTTATTATTTAATTTCAGTCAAAAAAGAGCCAACCCAATTCCTCGGGGAGGGCGTGTCCTTCAAAGCGAAATTAATTGGGATACTGGAGGTATCAGAAGCACGTGGTGATCAAATGTGTCAAGCAGCACTTGGTGATTTAAAGATGGCAATAAAAGCTGCCGGTGAACACAAACAACGAATCGCGGTTCAAGTCAGCATCGATGGTCTTCGTCTACGTGATGAGAAAACAGGAGTAATTATTAGATTTTATTAATTGGAAGCCAGGTTAATGATAAATAGATGATATATGTTAAGTAAGAGCAGTTTTATGTTATGATTATGTGTTCACACTTCGAGAGCAGTTGACGAACTGACAAACGACCTTGAAATCTCAAAAACCAAAGCATTGTCATCATGGTTTCTTTCTTTCCATGAACAAAGATTTATTTATATTATTTAATAAACATAAACTGGAGTTTTCGTCGTAAGACCACACAGACGACCTCTCCAGGACACAATGACCTCATAGTATTAATGTAAACTTATATAGGACTGTAATGTGATGGTTTTGTTTTTGTTCTTTTCAATAGTAATAAGAGAGTTAATTAATTTTGACATAATGCACAGGGAGAAATAAAAGTTTAAAAATTACAATGTCAACGTAGCAATTAGAATCGAAGGCTAGATCAGAATAATTTGACAATTCCATTTGCAGTAATCGATATCGCGAGAAAGTGATTATCGCTGAATTTTGTTCTGCGTACGATAAACTTTTCATCGCATGTGTTCCACTCGCAAAGTCACTACACAGACAGAAAAATTCTGGAAAAATGACGTGCCTGTTCCGTGATATACCAGTCAAAACAATATTCAGTAAAAATGACGGAAGTGTTACGCATTTTTTTATTATTGAACGTTCCATATTATTTATTGAACGTTCTAGACTTTTTCCCGAAAGTTTCCTGACAAAGTGCGTAACTGTATCCGTAATTTTTACCGAATATCGTTTTGACTGACAGATTACAGAACACGCGGGTAATTTTTCAAGAATTTTTCTCTCCGTGAAATGCAGTTATTTCTGTTTAATAAGAATTTTTAAACCGTAACAATTTAATTGGCGTAAATTGATAAAATACAAATTTCGACTTTTCTCATCGATCATTTATCTAAAAATTTACTGATGAAGCCAATCGATTTTTCATCTGGTTCAGTCAAAAATTCTCCAGGAAATAATAGAAAATAATGTCGACTGCATAATTTTCTTACTATTATTTCTCTAATTTTATTGTACAATGGACACGATGATGCAGTAATTAACAAAAAATATATATTTCAGGAATGTTTATATCATCATGCAGTCCACAAGATATCATTCATCGCTCAAGATCGATACGACTCCCGTGCATTTGGCTACATATTCGGATCGCCAGACACGGGCCATCGATTTTTCGGAATAAAGACAGACAAAGCAGCGAATCACGTAAGTAACCATTATCACTTAAACTTGAAAGTCATTAACCACTGCAATATTTAATCACAGCGAGACGCATTGGATACCCTACCCACACCATCCCAGTGTCATCATTTAACTGAGGTTTAACCCCCCGCAGTGTCAGGCGGAAAATTGTATTTGCCCAATTCGTGGAACCCAATATCATCCCCCGAATGAATTCAGCCATTTCCCCCACTCCCTTTTCCTCCTCTCTTCACCTCGCCGACCAATCATTATGTATAACAAGGGGAGCGTATGTAAATAATAATTGTATTACGTCACCGGGATGCGATCGGATGGGAATTGTATTTTGGAATTTTATCAAAATCGGGATCATTTCATTCAATATTTTAAAATTTGCAAAATCTATGTGAGATCCCGCACATCCGGAAGGAGAAGTCGCAGTAAAATTACTGTGACGAGCAGTAGAGTCGAGTTGCAAAATGTGTTTTAGTAGCACATAAAAATGCCTGTCAAGACTAAATGTTGTAATACATTTTGTAATTAATGATATGTGACTACAACGAGGGTAAAAATCTTGAAAAATTAGGTGTTCTTCTTCCGTAATTTGACCGTCAAAACAACATTTGGTAAAAATTACGGAAGAGTTAGGCACTTTTTTAGTGAATTTTCAGTAGTAATACCCCACGATCTTCAAAATTATCAGATATTTCCCGAGAGTTTCGGTGCTACGCAGGGAAACTGGAGGGAAATATCCGATTAATTTTGAAGGTCGAGGGCTATTTGGCTGGATTATTTTTTTCATTCCAATTTCAAACAATTAAATGTCTGGCATTTCACGTCATATAGTATGGTTTTTCACTCGGCGTTGTGGCTTCTCCAGCGTATATTTTCTGTCTGCACAAAATGCAGATAATTGTTGCCAAATTGTGGCTTTTCTCTTCACCGTCTTATTAGGAACATTTTTTTAATTTTTCGATCAACAATGTCCAAGGATTCTCCTCCAAATCTGCTCATGTCGAGGTAAAGTCTTTGAACTTGATTTTTTCTAATGACAGTTTTGGGGTTTAACCGAAGTAAAATCGTTTTATTTGTACCACGTGAGGGGAAATGCCACCATTTGATTGGTTGAAATTGGGATGAAAAAAATAATGAGGAAAAAATCCTAAATGTTCTGGAAAAAAAAAGGAACGTTCAGGGAAAAAATGTGTAACCGTTCGGTAATTTTGACTGAATACTATTTCGACTGACAAATTATGGAACAGACACTTGGTTTCTAAAAAAAGATTCTCTCCGTGTTGGTAAGATTTACGAAATGGCACTATAAAATTGAAATAAAAAATTGTTAGATTTCCTTTAACAATTCCTATCTAGATCAATTTATGTTATTTTTCATTTTCTGATTTTTGCTATGCCGCACAGAAATTTATCGTTTACTTATTGTGCCTGATTAACGATCAGCGCCGAATGTATCCGATCATTTCCGACGTTGGGCTCCGTAATGGGAGCTGTTCCATAAGCCATTCAGCCTCCATCTCCTCGTCGCCCATTAGACTTCGAATTTTCACAAAGACGATGGACAAATTTTGCTAAACGACATAATAATTTTTCTCAGGCCTATCACACCGTAAAAATTGCCAGATTTTTCTCTCCGCGCAAAAAAGCTTCACGAAGATCATTCTAAAAAAAAAAAAATTTTTGTCAAGGTCTGCCGATCTGTTAAAATTACCACAATAAAATTTTACAGAAATTTCGTATCAAAATTTAGTCACGATGAAGAAGTTTCTGTATTTTCCAATTAAACGGGAGTGCCCACTTTCATGGAAAATGTCTCATATTTATCATAATCAAATGCTTGATCTATCAGGTGGTTATGGCGATGCGTGATCTCTTCCAAGTGGTTTTCGAGTTAAAGAAGAAGGAAATGGAGTTGGCGAAGCAACACATCGAGCAGAATGTCATGAAATACCATACGAGTGGGATATTCGTGGAGCCTGCTCCGGACACAAAGGTAACTATCCCCCAAATCCCACAGAAAGTCATTTAACATGGAAAATAAAGAATTTCTCAACCCCAGGGAGCTGCAGGAGTGGAGGCTTGTGTGCACCGGATACGACCAGGCGCCGATGCAGAAAGATCATTAGAAAAAAAACCGGAAAACCGGAGTGGCGTCATAGCAGATCTCCTTGATCTGCAGTTCGAGTTGAATTCGTTGCAGCAGGGTATTCATCAGATGGATAAATTAACCCCTGAAAATCCTCGACCATCCTCGGAGGATCCATTCGAGGCCGATCCCTTCGGCGATTCATTCACAAACATGAAAGTTAAAAATTCAGTTCAACCGATTCTACCACCACCACCATCATCAGCAAAACGCAATCATCTCGAACGACAAGCTACCCTATCCACACCAACATTATCAACATCGAGTCCAGCTACCGTTATGCCTAGTAAAACACCACCACCCCAAACATCCTTACAGTGGTTAGAAAGCGAGACTGAGAAAAGATTTAGTGATGGAGAAATATCTAGTCTTACAGGCGGTATGAATGACAAAGAAGGTAAGGCAAATGATTCTGAAAATGGTTCAGGTTCATCATCAACGGCAGCTCGTAAGAGTCCACAAATTGATGTATTTACGGAATTAGATCCATTGGGAACTGGCTTAAGTAAACCCTACATAGATAAAAAAGACTTCTTTCAACATCTGAAGAATCCACCCAAGAAAGTCCTAAAAGAACTAGCATCAACTTCATCAACCGACACATTCCCAACTAATTTTCATCTTTCAGACTCACTGGATCCACTCAAATCGCGAGATGATAAACAAGGTGATCTATTCGAAGACGGAGATTTTGCTAATTTCGACAAATTTGATGAACCAGAAACATATTCAACCCCTAAATCACAATCACCACAGATGAGTAAAAAGTCACACTTGATACACCATCAGCCTTTGTCTGTGTGCTTACCACCAGAAGACAGTCAAATATCAAAATGTCGAGATAGCTCGGTTAGACTAGAACGAGATGTATCTGAACCAATAGCATCGCTAATACGTTTACCGAGTCCTAAGAAGTATCAATCGTCAATACGTAAAAAAGATTATGACGTAGATTTACCTTCGGCCTGTCGTACTCAGTCAATAGACAAAACATTTCCGGTTGATTTTGTGCATTCAACAGAATCTCCAGCTTCTCCCCTGCGTTCTTGTTCCTCAGACGCCAATTCTCGGGTCTCCATATCCAGTGCTGAGCTTGATATAGTTCCAGAGCCACCGCCTCGAGGTGCTGGTAGTATTTTAATAAATCCTCCTCCCCTTCCGCCGAAGAAACAAGGGGTGCGGGCGACGAGTAAACCTCCACCTAGACCACCCCATAACGACACTCACTTCCACTATGACTTTATCGAGAGAGAGGAATCACCATCAACATCACCCGTGCGAAGTCATCGTCCAGCAAGAAGTCCTGATATGGAAATGGTGAAGGGTAGATTCGATGATAATTTCAGTCCACCCTCGTCAAAGTTCCAATCCATAAATACAAGTGGTGCATCCTTCGAAGATTCCTTCAACTCGATGATTCCCACGACTCTATCATCCCTCTTCAAGACGTCCTACCTGTCATCTAGTGAATCCAAGAAGAAGCCATCATTAGACATAACACTTAGTCAGCTAACGTCATCGAATCTCACTGAGTTAGCAACGAGTTTGGAGATGACTGTTGGAGAACTTACGAGTCTTACTCTGCAACAATTAACTGAATGTCTGTCCCAACTCTCCGCGAAGGAACAGCAGATCACACCAACTCAGCCAGCAAAAGAATTTAGGGAAGTTGAACATAATCCAGAAATTCCCCGAACCCCAAAAACTGTGATCCCAGCTAATGAACCGCTCTTCACAGCTACCTTTGATCAGGATATCAAACAGCCAGAAGATCCCAAATACGATAAGTACGCAGTGTTTCGAGAGCTTCTAGATTTAGAACAGAGTACAAACGATTCTAGTCAAAAAGACTCTATCGACGATGGGATCAACGACTTCGATCGGAAAGAGTCGATACCCCAAGAAGAAATGATCCAGGAAACTGAATGTAAAATTGAATTGAATATCAAAATCGATGTCGATGAGGACATACCAGAAGACATCAAGAAATCCGAATCAAACGAATTAATGAGGGAGTCGCCGATCGACGAGAAAGCAGATAGTGTCAAGACACCAGAAGAGTTGGAAACCAAAAACGATTCGATAGAGTTGGAGGACATGAAAGACCTCGATGAGTCCGATGAGAAGTATCAATCACTGGAGAATTCAGAGTGCGAGAAGGTTCAGCCAGAAGCCCATCAGAGCACCCCAGAAGCGAAGGAAGAGGCAATCGATGAGGCCATCACCAAAATTGAAACGAAATCACCGCCTCCAACAGCCAATGATCGTTACGCAGCACTACGAGAGATAATATCTGTTATCCAACCGATCAACGTAACCGAGGAGAAGTCGAAAAGTCCATCACCCGTGACAACGTCCAAGAGCTTAGCTGAACATGACTTGATGAAGCTCTTCTCAGCTCCTTCATCGCACCCCACGAGTCCAAAAAAGATCAGCAAAGAGGAGATTGATTTGAAAGCAACTGCTACCGATATTTTCCAAGAAATTCAAATGTTGAATAGTAGTGTAAATAATTCAACTAAACCATCAGCATCTGGCTTCGAGGATGTCTTCTGTCCCTTCGTCGAGCACAAGAAAAATCGTGAAGAATCTAAGGACGACGGTAACTGGGCGAAATTTGAAAGTGGAGTTTTCCAAAGTGACAAGTCATCATTCGAAGCACATGGATCGTTGGGTGGTACATCACCCTGGTCACCGGATGATAAAGAAATCCAGAAGGAGTTGGGCTTTAAAATAAGCACTCAACGACACTCCGGGGACAGCGACAACGAATGGAAGGACGAAGAAGAGTCAGAGGAGAGTAATGGAAGGGCTCGTGACGAGGGACTTTGGCGACATCCCCCAACGCGATTCGACTCAAGCTGTGAAGAAAGCACTTACTACGATGCTAACGACAAGGATCGGAGCTTTCGAGATAGATCAGTTCGAAAGACTCGAGGAGTTCCCTGGACCAAGACCCCACATAGACCCAGGCTTGATCCATCTCCATGGCATGAGGAGACTCGATGGGAGGATGAGCCGAGGCGATATCCACTCAGGAAAATTCCTTATAAGGACGAGGAGGAGCGTAAGGCTCACTGGAAATGTCGAAGTGGCCAAAGGGCACCCTGGAATGGTGAGCGAGATCCCAATTTCCGAATTCATGATCATCAGTTTTACGAGGAGGATCGAGGTAAGCGAAGAATGATGCTGTGGAACGAGGACGATCGAGACAGAGAACGTGATCGTGATCGGTTCAGTAGTCAGGAGAGCATGGGCTACGATGATGAGGAACGATGGTCAATTCGGGAATACGAGAGGAGACGGTGGGAGGAGGATTCGAGATTCTGGAGGGGTCGAACAGCCGGCGAAACTGATTATCCAATATACAGAAAACACAATATGCATTACTGCAGGGACTCCAGAGAAAGGCCGATAGACTATAATCCATCTGGATGGGAGGAGGACTATGGTCCTGAACGTTCTGACAATTCCCCAAGATACGTCACCAGGAAGAGACACTGGCCGAAGCGTCCAAACAGCGCTAATGAGGATCGTAATGCAGAAGTTGTTTATGCTGAGCCACGAATGAAATACGGAATGTCACGATCGGAGTGCAGTGATAATGATTCGGATCTTTATCATCGGCCGTACAGGTCGCGCAGTCGGGAGAGCTATTGGGAGAGTGATCAGGAGTTCGAGAGTTGGGGAGAGCGACCCTATTGGTCAGAGGGACCGGATATGAAGAGTGAATCGTTGCATCGCAGGCGAATGAATCGACACAAACAGCCAGCAAGATCCAAACCCCAGAGCTCACCCTTTGAGGATGATTTTACCCAGAGTATCGATCATGGACAGGTGGATCCGCCAATTGTTTCGGAAAATCGTGTGCGACCAGAACCAGAGACTAAACAACCCCTGAGCCCACGCAATTCTCAAGAGCACGTTAGGAAAGATGGGAGGAAGCAGCATGTGAGATCCAGCTTCTTTGATGATGACCTGACACCATCAGCGTCCAGTGATGCATCGGACAGGCAACGAGTTGGTTCAGACCTGAAAGCAACACCCGATGATGCGCCTGTTGATCCAAGAGATCCACCATCGGCTGACAGTTTTGTATCGGAAGACAGTGGTAGAGATTCATTTTTCAATGGAGATCCTAGATTCGATGATGATGCTTTTGCGTTTAGATCAGAAGTTGCTGATAGTGTACCCAACAAGTCAACTTTACCATTGAAGAACTCGAGACAAATAAAGTACGGTAATAACAGAATGAAGGGTGATTACGATATTAAAAAGTCTGAATCGGTTAACATATTTGTTAGGGAGAGCGATCCATTTGATGACGATGATTTTTTCAATTAACAGCAATAAATTCATCGAATAATTTTTCGTAATCACTGAGTCATCAGTAAATGGACTAATATCATTCGTCTTCTGTCACTTGAATATCGCTCGTGTATTAGGGGATCAATGATTTCATCAATTTTCTAGTCATAAAAGTATTTTGTTTGATTTTATTGCTTGACAATTTCCGCTTTTATTTCGTATAAAAAATTAATGGGTATTAGAAAATGATAAAAAATAAAAAGATAGAGACAATTGGTGTGGTAAATTTGATTGTTATGTTTGGATAATGAATTCATTGAATGTGGAATGGTGAAACGAAGACTGCAGAGACACTAAAATATGGTTCAGACAACTCACAGAATGATAAAGTAATAAACTTGTCGCATCATCAGAACAACAAAATTTTGTAATCCTTTGTTAACAATAAAATACAATGGCACAAAAGGGAGAGACTTACGAAATTTGATGAAAAATTGCATTAATGTATCTGACAATTACAATTCCGTCAGTTAATAAAATGGAATCATTGTCAATCAATTATTTTTATTATTTTCACCATCAACCTGACTTTGTAATATGACTGATTGTTTAATTGATGCCGGAGTTGGGGAACAATGAAGATTTCTGAGGGGTATGACTGTGTGCGTGGTAGACCCACTTTATCCTGGTATCAAAGCCCTTGCTGTGCTATCCTCGATTTGACCTGCGCACAATGAACAATAAAAGAGCATTAGATTCGTCGGCTTTGTTGAACCACTGGAACGACTTTCTGGCTACAATGCTGGAGTCATCCCCCTCTATTCTACCTCGACGCTAAACGCAAGTACTCGAAACACCTGGTAAACAAGGCAACAATGCAAACCACCCCCTCCAACCCTTCCCCTTGGTACTTTCCACAGGATTATTCACATTTGGGACGCGCTCGCTTTCGTACTAACAAATTATCACCTCTTTTCCATTTTGCTTACGAATGAAATCATTCTAATCGTGCAAATTTGAAATTTGTATTTTTCATTGTTCAGAGTTTGATTATAGGGAATATCTTTTGTTGGACGTTTTTTGTTTTCTATGAAAATATAAATCCATTGTTTTAAGATTTTAAATCTTCGTTTTATCTCACGGAGAGAAATGTTCAGTAAAAATTAGGGAAATTGATGAGTTCGCTCAGCGATTACGAAAGGAATTAAGAAAATTTACGTGACGGTATGGCAGAATTGTAATTAATATGTGGTTTCGTAAAATTGAATATACAGCACTATAAAATTTCAAGGTCTATCATTTTTTATTCGAGTTTAAATGAAAAATTGATAGAAATCATTTAAAAACTCTTATCTAGATCAGTTTATTTTATTGGGTCTTTTTACTGTGCCACACAGCAATTTTTCAGTAAATCATTTCCGACGTTGGACTTCATCATGGGAAATGTGGCATGACATGAAGAGAAAAATTCTCTAAAAATAACTTGTCTGTTGCATAATCTACCAATCAAAACAATATTCGGTAAAAATGCACTATTTCAGTGAACTTTCAGGAAAAAGTTCAAAACATTCCATAAAAAGTATCGCACGTTCAGTGAAAAAATGCGTAACTGTTCCGTAATTTTGACTGAATAGTCTTTGAGAATTTTTCACTCCGTACAGACTTAGAATTTTTACGAGGCCGTTACAGAAGTTTTTCTAAGCCGATAAAGAAAGTTCAATACTCGGTATCGTAATTTTTCTCAGGCCTCCAATTTGCGCTGGAATTGTAAGGCAGCACATTAATTTTCATCGAAATGACACCATAAAAATTTTCCGATTTATGACTCCGTATGGAAAAAACAATCTTGACGGGGGTCGAAAAAATTCAAATTATGAATATTTTCTGAAACGTTTCATTGTCACCCCTCGCAGACGTACAGAGCTCACTTCATAATCCCTCTCAAAATCTTTTTTTACCTATTTTTATAGAGAACAGGTCGTGGCACTTGTCGTTTATTCACTCAGAGCTTGTGGATTTCTATTCTAACCCTCTTTTAAATCCTTACCCCCTATGGAGTCGTAGCCGCTCTATGAGGGAGTCTAAAAAAAGTACTTCTGGTACTGTACAAGTGGATATACAAGTGCATGCGGGTTAGTTTGCCACGTTATACCCCCCACCATATAGTTAAAACGTTCATTCTCTTTTCTTTCAACTTGTGAGAGAACAATCGACGAAAATACACAGCCTCGGTAAATGTCCACATGTCAGGAAACACTCAATTGTTTTTATTACAACATTTATTTCTATTTATCATTTTAGTTCTTTCTATTAAATTATGTATAAGGATTGTCTCAATAATATAAAAACGATTTAACTATCAACTTTAATTCTTTATTATCGCACGCAGAGGGTCTATCGTTCTGGTATGATGTCTCGAGATCAACTGACTCTCATCAGGTAGGAATCGCCAAGGTTCACGCCCGGGCCAACCGTGGGTTAGGCCCGGCTGACCAAGCTTTGGTAATCCTAGACTCCACCAGGCTCGGTATCTTAGTCACACCAAAGAAAGCCCAGGCTTGGATCCTTCCCTGATATCAAACCTGGGTACCAAGCTTGTGCCAAGCCTGGGAGAAGTCTGGTTCATTCAGCCTCGGTTCATAGCCTCTCGACCAGTCCTGGGTCCAGACTGACCAACTGCCTGAAATTTCTTTCTTTTTAACTAGGCGGCATGCTGATTTTACTTACACGTCAAACCAAAGGCTGGCAATGTCCTATGGTATTATGCCTAATTGTTAACCCCATATTGTTACATAAGTGTAAAGTAAGTTTTCGAATGCCACAGGGTATCTGGTTCATTTGTAATTTATCTGGATATGTTGAGTACTATAAACTGTTTGAATAAAGCCTAGGGATTTTTTAATATATGATCCTGGAACGGCGCTGGTTCGAAGGCCTGGACCAGCCTTAATAAGTTAGCTTCGGCCAGCCCTCGTTACCAGGCCTGGCCCCACGTTACATTCCAATGCTCATCCACTATTGATCCAGGCTTGGATGCCAAGCCTGATCCAAGCTTACCTAGTCTTGGGAATAGCTTGGGCGAAGCCTGAATTTTTACGAGGCCGATATAGAAGTTTTTCTAAGCCGATAAAGAAATTTTACTAAATGACATAGTAATTTTTCTCAGACCTGCAGTTCGCACCGAGATTGTAATGCAGCACAGTATTTTAAACCGGAATCACACTATAAAAATTCTATTCATATTTTTCTCTCCAAATTGTAATGAAAATTTCTTCCACGCGCGATAACGATTGAATGAAATAATAAATTACCCTTCACCCGAGATATATTTAATATTCGCAGCGCCAGTGATGCAGAAAATAGTGCATCAAGTGTGTTTACCAAATTTCGCAGAGACAAGCAAAACTTGGGAGTCTATCGCGTTAGCGGTTAGTAACTATAAACCGACATCAATACAGTGACAATGGCACTTCGTCCATTGAAGCCACTAGACAGGGAATACTTGAATGTGCATCACTGAAGCGAATGGACCCCAAGATTTGCATCCAATTGGAATTTCAAATGAATACCGCTTGAGTCTGCTTATCATCCAGAATTATTCACTTTTATCCTGGAAAATATAATTTTTAACCGTTTAATATAAAAAATTTGAATATTCTAGAGACTAATTCATTTCTTTGAAGTGAAAAATTATTTCAGAGGGTGGACAGCAAACTGAAGATATGAATTTCACTCTTTTTTTCGCATAAAAAAGTTATGAAACGAAATCTGTATATCATAATATCTCCATAACTTAAAATATTAGAATTATTTATAGTTAATTAGTGAACCTGGAAGTTCATGCCACATGTTTTTATTGTGAATATGGATAAAGTACTTTTGTCAGTCGGTCTAGTTCTTTTGGCATTTCTTAGAGTCCAGCGATTGTCTTAAGACCTGAGAAAGTCAGATCAGAATGTCCTACTTTGGTGAGCTGACGTCACAGGCATTTAAAAAAATTTTTAAAATAAATAATTATAAAACAATTTTTGATCCCGTATTTTTTCATTAAATATCAAACCCTCAGGGTGTATATTTAAATAAAAATAACATTGAAAAAGTGATGGAAAATTGACGCGCCAGCCGACGGCAAGAATAGCAACCGCGCGGACGATACTGTTTTTCACGGCGCGGAAGCAAAATTCGTGAAGACCCGGAAGATAAATAATATAAAAAATTTTAAAAATCTGGGAAATACCAAAATACAGGGGAAAAAATCTTCAGTAGAAATAATCTATCTTTTCCGTCATCCAGGAGCGAAATGCGGTTGTGGAAAGTTTTAGGGAATATTTCGTCATTTGTATCTGTACGAAACCGAACGCGCGTTTTAATTATAAGAATCATAATTAAATATTTGAAAATTATATGAGTTCTGAATTCAAATGAGTCGCCTCAGACGACTGAGGCAATGAGAAATAAGCGCCAAGAAACTTTCGAGATATCGATAGCCTCGATACAAAGAAAGAAAAATCTGAGAATTTGAGATTTTTATAGTGTGATTCTGGTAAAAATGACTGTGCTGTCTTACAATCTCGACGCAAACTGCAGGTCTGACAAAAATTACTGCATCGTATGGTAAAGTTCCTTTACCGGCTTAGGAAAACTTCTATACCGACGTCGTAAAAATTCAAAGCCCCGAATGTAGCCGATTAGTGCCGACGTTGGACTTCGTCCAATAATCGGCTACATTCGGCGATCATCGTTAACCAATCATAATGAGTTACCGTAAAATTGCCCTGTGGTAGAATTAAAAGGCCCAGTAAGAAGGCCCAATAAAATGAGGTGAGCTACATAAGAATTTTCAAAGATTTTTATCAACTTTTCATTTATCCGCAAATAAAAAATGACAGACGTTAAAATTTTTTAGTGCTGTTTAGTCAATGTTACAAAGCGACAGTTCGTTAATTACAAAATTTGCGGCATTTATAGGAATGTTTATGTGTGAGTAAACCACATTCCAGTATTTTAGGATGTTGCACCTCGATTTTAGTTCCCGACACAGTAATTTTTTACAGACTTTTCTCTCTGTGTAGTATCGATATTTGTCATTCTTCTAATTGTCTAATCGTTTAATTGTTCTATTAGATTTTAATTAGAAGCCAGGTTAATAAATGAATAGACGTTTAAGTACGAGCAATTGAATTACATTTCACTAAGATGTGTTCACACTTCCAGAGTAGTCACCGAACTGACAAACGATCTCGAAGTCTCAAAAACCAAAGCATCGTCATCATGATTTCTTTCTTTCCATGAACAAAGATTTCTTTATATTATTTAATAAACATAAACTGGAGTTTTCATCGTAAGACCACACAGACGGTCTCTCCAAGAAACAACGACCTCACAGTATAATAAATATAAACTTATATAGCTCTGTAATATAATCGTATTGTTTTTGCTCTTTTCAACACATTCTAACGGTCTCTATAGACAGCGACAAATATTCCGTAAAAATTCCGGAACTCGCAGTTGGCTTATCGATTACGGAATCGAGGATGAAATTTTTCCCGACAGTATCTCAACAGTTTTCACAGTCGATTCAACCAAAAATTTCGAAACTTTCAGAAAAGACTTCGTGCCAGTTCCGTAAAATTTCCTCCGATCGAATTTCGCTCCAGAATTACGGAAAAAATACGCAATTGTTCTTAAATATTTCTCTATTTAAAAAAATTACGACACTACCACATCAAAATTCCCAACCAATTCCGTAATCAGCCCGTGAACTACCTTCCTAACCGATCCAACGAACTACTTTTGCAATTTTTACTGAATATTAACCACCGCATGTGTATGTGACTGTAAAATCGCGTAATTATCTCTCAAATACACCATCTCCCACTAACAATGTGACCTCAAAGGATGATATTCTTTTGTCAGATTTGTCTTTCATCTTCTCTCCTTCTCCCAACCAATTTCTCCAACAAGAGTGTTGGACATCCATCACCACTCGCCGAAGATTACCGAAGTAATTCGTTGAAGCGTGTTGACAACAAAACGACCAAAGTCGACTCTTTTGCCAGTGGTACGGAAGATTATACCGCCATCTTGGATGTTGGTAAATATCCCGGTTGCAAAGAGAGCTTGTGAAGCAATGGTGAAAAGAGATCTAAAGTGGGAGTCCGTTGGTAAGGTTTAGCGGGGGATGGTGTGGAAGGGGGTGAGGAAGGGGGGGATAGCGAAGAGTAGGGGAGAAAACAGTGCCTTAAGGCAAAGAGACCGAGGGCGGTGGGGGAGGAAAGACAAAGGAAAGCACAGGAGTAAAAGGAACAAGTGGACTACACAGTCATGAGGGATGAAGGGAGAACGAAATAAAAAAAAAAAAAAGAGAAATTGAGACGAAGAAAAAGGACAGACGTGGAACGCAAAGGAAGTGCGAAGTGGTACTCTGGTGAGGCGGTTATATCGTACAGCTACAAAGAATACTGTCGGCTTTGCACTTTTTTTTTTTCTTCAAGATGTGGCCACCACACACTTCAACTTTATTCCACGGTAAGACCCATTTTCTTGTCGCATGTGCTTTCTTTTATGGTTTCACTATGACATCTATTACCGCGGGATTCCGCTGAGACTTTCTTTCGGTGAGTTAGAGTTCTTTGATATGGGTGAGTCAAAGAGGCTTTTGCCTTGATGATTTTAGTTCATTGTAGGTGTTTCTTTGAATCCAGGAAACGAAGAAAAATGCGCAAGACACTGGAATGTTTTAGTTTTTATGCAAATGAGGGACAGTTGTGGGGGGGAGGAAACATTGAAATGATTGCGGGGATAGGGTTTATACGGAAATTGTAGAGGTGAATGTGGTGTTAGTGATGATGATGATGATATCTGTCCACTTTTTTTGGAAATTTCGTGGGAAACAGTTGATGGAACTGATGCAGCAATAATTTCATGGAGAAGAGAAATTGTTTTACTCATATGGAGAGAAATTCTTGAAAAATTACGGTCGTGTTCTGTGATCTGTCAGGTAAAACAGTATTCGGGAAAAATTACGGAACAGTTAAGGATTTTTTCACTGAATGTTCCATATTTTTTGAGGAACGTTTTAGACTTTTCCTGGAAATTCACTAAAAAAGGGGGTAATTGTTCCGTTATTTTTACCGGGCATTGATTTAACTATCAGATTACCAAAATAGGCACGTAATTTTTCAAGAATTTTTCACTTCGTGCAATTATCCATTTACTTTAGAAAAGTATTTATTTGAGTGTACACTATTTGAAATAAACTTAGTTACCTTTATACAATAAACAAATCCTGTCCTCTATGATCCTACATTATTTTATGCTCATAACTACCGTAGGAGTTCACTCAACATTATAATTAATATGATCACGATCAAGTTCTAGAATAACATAATTAACGCAATTTAAACCTAATTAGCATTACCAGGGAGTTACTCGATTTAAGAAATAAACGATTGAGAAAATAAATATTTCCCTGAAGTAAATGGATATTCAGGAAAAACAATTTTTTTTCTCAGTGTAATAGACCTTATGCTTCAATCAAACCCATTTGTTAACAACATCACATATTTTCTATTGATTTATTCATTAGATTTTCCATGTAGGCTTTCTTTCGATGCAATACACCTCTGTGTTATAGGTAATTCAAAGCGGCTTTGCCTTGATGATTTTTCTTCATTTTCTCTGCTTCTTTGAATCACGGAAAAGAGAACAAAAATGAACCAGATCCTGAGACTATTCAATGGCTGACATTTATTGGATCGAAAGTACAGGAGGGAACGCGACTTCTATTACTTGTTAGTATTTTATAGTTTTTCTCAGAACAGTATCGAAATGTTATGAGTAGTTTAATAAACAGAAATAAGGAGGAATTAATAGACAAGGGCCTTTTGTCAAATGGGCCCAGAGTTGATCTGGGGACATTATGGGAGAAAGATATACCTTCTGCGTGCGATACATAAAAGATTAAAGTTCATACTCGCATCGTTTTAATATTATTTAACAATCACTGTTCATAATTTAATAGTGTGTGCCGTAATTCCCTCCGGAGCTCCGTTCTGCGGGTTTTTGGATGAGGTTCCTGATGCAGTTATGTGCACACTGATCTGATTTACGTCTGCGTGCGTGACACTTAGACTGCCGTTTTGGGCCAGCTCATCAACTTTTCAATGCCAGACCTGATACGACGGTTGTTGGATAGTGGGTCCGCACGGTTCACACTCCAGTCAGCGTATCGCTGTCATTTCGCGATCATGAAAGGTGCCGTAAAAATTTTTACGGAGAAAACTGCAGAGAGCACATCAGCTTCATAAACATTATTGAACATTGAAAATTTTTCATTTTACAGGCATAATAAGTTAGACGCAGCAATAAATGTGAGAATTTTTCATAGTCTGATTCCGATAAAAATTACGGTGCTACTTTTCAATGTCGGCCGACACTGCGCGTCTGAGAAAGATTACTGACTAAACTAATTACAGACGAGGAAAACAAGACGAGAAGTTTATCCCAGGTGGGAATTCACCATTGGTCCAAGCTTGGACCAAGCTTGGACCGAGACTAGGCTAGGTTGGTTCGAGCTTGGTTTCCAAACTTGGACCAATCTTGGCTAGCCCTTGGTTGGTAACGCCCGTCCGAGCTTGGATCCCAAGTTTGGCCCAAGCTTGGACCAAACTTGGGATCCAAGCTTGGACCAAACTTGGTCCAACCTCGGTCCAAGCGGCACCCAAACTCGACTTCCAAGTTTGGCTTAAAAAAAAATAAGTTTAGCTGGCTGTGCAAAAAAACTCACTTTTGGCAGTCGTATTGAAATACATTCTTTTTTTTATTATTATTATTATTTATTTTCACATGTATGGACCCTCTCGGGTTTTTACATTTTGTTCCCTTCCCCTGCGGTGCCATGGGACCGACTTTTTTTTTTCCCCGAGTGTAGGTGTTCCCAAACGGTCACCCATCCAAGTAGTATCCCAACGAAACGCTGCTTAGCCTCGATGACCGCCGGAGCAACACCGCACCCGCCCAACCATTCCAGTTCCATTACAGTTGGTTGATTCTTTTTTTTATTAGAGAGATATACGGTTTCAAATACAATATAAAAAACGATAAATTTGAAATAGAATTTGTTCATAATTTTCCGGTTTGACTTAAAGCCCTCAGACGATAACCAATTAGAAATTCTTGAATTTGCAAAAAATTAAAGAAAATAAAATAAATAATATATTTATTTATAAAAAATATGGATTCATATCTGCGCAAAATATAAACTATTGAATTTTTTCTAGAACATATTGGCTCGAGCTTGGTTCAAGCTTATCAATCCAAGCTCGGAGATCCAAGCTTGGACCAAGATAGGAATTGCCTTGGTAGCCAAGCTTGAATTCACAGGGAATCGCCAAACTTGGTTTTACCTAGGAATTACCACAGGTTCAACCGTGGTCCAAACTAGGAATCCCGAGGTTGGTAACCGAGGTTGGGCCAAGCTTGAGCCTATCGTCCAAGCTAAATTTTTGAATGTGCAAAAAATTAAAGAAAATAAAATAAATAATATATTTATTTATAAAAAATATGGATTCATATCTGTACAAAATATAAACTATTGAATTTTTACTAGAACATATTGGCTCGAACTTGGTTCAAGCTTATCAATCCAAGCTCGGAGATCCAAGCTTGGACCAAGATAGGAATTGCCTTGGTAGCCAAGCTTTAATTCACAGGGAATCGCCAAACTTGGTTTTACCTAGGAATTACCACAGGTTCAACCTTGGTCCAAACTAGGAATCCCGAGGCTTGGTAACCGAGGTTGGGCCAAGCTTGAGCCTATCGTCCAAGCTTGGAAACCCTCACCTGGGATACAGCATTCCACATTTCTTGTGACGTCAAAGGAAATCTTTGGATAGGATTTTGGATGAGGTAGGAAGGGGAACAGGATAATTCTCCATATGATTTTTGCAAGAAAAATTACTGAAAAAATGGATAGTCCAGACCGGGGTTTGAACCCGGGACCTTCCGATTATGCATCGGGTTCTATATCGGGCTCGTGAAAATTCAAAGTCTGATACATTTCCCATGACGAAGTCCCACGTCCGCAATTGTCGGCTATGTTCGGGGCTCATCGTTAACCAATCGCGATGAATGAACAAATAATGGCTGTGTGTATTAGATTTTAATTGGAAGCCAGGTTAATAAATGAATAGACGTTTAAGTAAGAACAATTGAATTATATTTTACTAAGATGTGTTCACACTTTCAGAGTAGTCACCGAACTGACAAACGGTCTCCAGAGAAACCAACCCTTAGTGACCAAATTTCTCACACTCTGACCATTCAACCAAAGGCCCTTGTTCTCTCATTTCTTTCTTTTCCTCCTCTATTTCAGTTTTATAAAACTATTCTAAACATTCCGGCACTATTCTGAGAAAAACTATAAAATATTAACACGGCCTAATCAGAACTATAGACAGACAGTTAATTTTTCTCCACAGACACCCTGCACTCTCAATATTTACTGCATATTCATTTCCCTACGAACGTTGAAATAATGGAATATGGGGGACAGAGAAATAACTTTGTACGCAGTGGATTTAATATTTTTAATTTACGTTCATTGAAAATGACACGAGGAAGAAATGTCTGTGCTCTACGACCTGTCACAGGAGACTGAAAGTCGTCAACAAAACCAAAAGAAAAATCGTCATAATGTGACAAAGGATCCCCAGTTCCTTTGCCACATGACCTCATGGCTTATGTTTACGTCTAGTCCCAAGATCTCTCTCTATGTTGATACATTTTTGTAAACCATAGACTCATAAAATCAATTCTCAGAAGACTGAGGCTATATTCCAACATGTAACGAAGCATTTTTTCCTCTGAAAAATTGACCTCGAGAATGAAGAAAATCACGAAACATCGAATGAATATTTAATTTTTCCTTCGAATGGCTGACATTCATTGGATGGAGGAGATTCAGGTGACAGTGAGTGCCTGAAAGGGCCCCCACTGCATTTCATAGTTTGCTGAGTTGTGAATAGGGAAAAAAAGGCGATATAGAATGGAGATGGGGTAAGTTTCACTGCAGAGTAAGTGCAATAATACCGGGATTATTTGCATCGCAAAAGCCGTGTGTACGGGTAAACATAATATTCGCTCTCTAGTTCTGTGAACCGATATCCACAAACGCACACCAGATATATGGGTAAAATGGATAGAATGGATGAGGGTGGGAAGGGGATGGGCGTATAAGCCCAGGCAGTCTATGGTCTCTGGATGTCCGTCTACCCGTCGACGCTGGCGGCGTCGTTTTGTCTCTGTCATTTACCTCTCGTTTGTCTATTTACTATATCCTCCTCAAAATTCCTCCCTACTCGCTTGTATTTGCCCCTCTCTCTCTCTCTCTCTCTCTCTTTTCGTTTATCCCTCCTCCGGCTTTGGTTTATCTCACTCGGTTGCCGGCATGTGTGCGTGTGTACAGTCGGGGTAATACCGAATCTGTTTGAGCTGCCTCAGGGACGTTAAATTGTCATGCATGCATGGGTGAACGATTCCATATAGGGCAATCGGTATTCGATGAATTTCATTCCAGATGTCGAAGCGTATGTTTTGGGAGAATTGTATTGTGTATGATGTCCGGAGGCTGGTCAGGTAAGGATCATAGTGGTCTTAGATTTTTCAGACCTGATTCATCGTCCGAGACGGTTTACTCACACGTACACGGAGAGATAAATTATTGAAAAATTACGCGACTGTTCCGTAAACTGTCAGGTGGAACAGTATTTAGTGAATATTACGGAAGAGTAACGGCAGATCTGTTCCACCATTTTTACTGTTTCGACTGGTGAATTATGGAACAGCCAAGTCGTTTTTAAAGAATTTTTTTCTCTGTTTAATTAATGATTGGAATTCCGACTGATTTTGATTTTTATTCAGACATTTTTTGGTATCTGAATTATGTCTTCAAATTGTGTGTAAAATTTATTCATTTAATTTCGTTTCGTTGTTTGTCGCAGACATATAATTGAAGTGCGTTTTTATGTTTTAAATTTCATAGTATTTTTATTCCTTTTTTTAGTGAACGTTCCATACTTTTTATGAAACGTTTTGGATTTTTTCCTGAAAATTCACTGAAAAAGTGCGTAACTGTTCAGTAATTTTTACCGAATATTATTTTGATTGGTAGATTACGGAATAAGCACGTGATTTTTCATGAGTGTAGTACACGAAAAGAAAAATTGTTTAAAAAATACGTACATGGTCCATAATCTGCCAGTCAGAACAGTATTCAGTAAAAACTACCGAACAGTTACGCATTTTTTCTTTGAACGTTCCGTATTTTTTCTGAAACGTTTAGAATTTTTCCGGAAACTTCCCTGATAAAGTGCTTAATTATTCCGTAATTTTTACCGAATATTGTTTTACCTGGCAGATTACGGAACAGGTACGTAATTTTTAAACAATTTTTCTTTCCGCATCAACAGACGATTCGAGATATCTGGGGATTTTTAAGGGATTACATCATTAAACTGGACAGAAACGTCATGAATCCATGATATGAATGAGGCTTCAAACATATCGTATGGTCCTTTGGATTTCCTGAATACATTTCATCACATTTAAGTAATTATTTAAACGTACCGCATTCTGTCGATGTTAAAACTCTCATCGTAGACGACATCAGCAGAATCGCACGCAATAATATATTTTATATGAAATAATGATTCATTTTTAACTGAATATCCCAGGTAGGAAAAAACGAATGGGCCAACCTTGGTACAAGCACGGCCGCCGAGCTGCCGTAGCTCGGCACCCGGGCTCCAGCCAAACTCGCGCCGAACTTGGCTAGACCCTGGGATGATAACACGGGGCCAGGCCTGGGACCGAACTTTGGCCAGACTTCGGTCGCCGTACTTTGGCCGCACTCTGGGCTTACCATTCGGCCCGAAATTGGCCCAGGCCTGTTGCCGAACTTTGGCCGCACTCTGGGCTTACCATTCGGCCCGAAATTGGCCCAGACCTATTGCCGAACTTTGGCCGCATTCTGGGCTGACCATTCGGCCCGAAATTGGCCCAGATTTACGACCAGAGCTGTGGCCAGGCTCCAACCGTTGCCTGTATTGGGTTCAGAATCACCAATAAATATATGAACGGTATATCTGATAAGCAGACATGTATTTATTACCTTCAACATTATACAGAAAACAGTTTTATTATGTGACAAAACTTATATTTAAATTTATTAAATCTATTGACAAAAAAACTCAGCCAATCAAAAACTTTTTTCCTCCTATCGACATAGTACATGTTTTCATCCGATTTTGGTTGAACAGTTAAAGATATGCAGTGTTTGTATCTCCAATTTTCATGAAAGATAATCACAACTATGAGATTTTTCCGCGAACAGAATATGAAAACTCAAAAAAATGATTGCAGGTATAAATTGTAGAAAAATCTTTTGTGGATTATTTTCATCCGCTTTTAAAATAAATAATCTACGTAGATCATTTGAATCCGAAATTTAATACGACATACCATATTAAGTCTTAATAAACTCTCTCTTACAATCTAATAATATTAGCAGTCAGTCTTCAGAATTCGAAGATTGTATTAACAAAATATCCAACAAAATAACGCACCAATGTTATTTTTTAAATTAGTAGTTTAGAATTGATAAATTATCGTGCTTCAATTCAAGCATGAAAACAGTCATTATAATAGCAATATTATGGATAATTTATTCCGCTATGGATGATAAGAATTAATTCTTATATCCATAGACAATTGCTGATACGAATTATCCTGATAAGAATTATTTTTTCATCTCGGAAAGACGTCCTTTTTTTACAATAATGTCTTCTCCATCTGCAACTCCGGAACACAGAATGATATTTAGTTGCATTGATTGTGTGCTAGTTCTATATAATATTGCTTATTATATTCACTCTTTCAAACAAACTTAGAAATATAAAAAAGTCTTGGATAGGATTACATATAACTAATTAATTTCAACCCTTAAATTTGAAATCTTTGGGGAATATGGACGCAGTCCGATTGTGAAACTTCAACCTTATAAATATTATTTGACTTGAATCACCAAATACTGAAAACAGCTCTCAATGGCTGAAATTACTTTCATTAGAATTTTTCTTAAAAATTAAAAATCCACTTATTATTTTTCCCTTTAAACTTTTGGACATAATATTTAATCCCTGAACCAACAACGGATATTTATTCCCGTGATCTAACTTATGAGGAAATGACATAGAAAATACTTTATTATGCTAAGATACATCACATTTTCCAATTGTTATTTCCATCTTCTGGATTTCCGACCTCGCCAGGAGAAATATAATAAATATAATTAATACTTCAATGACAGCCGAATACTAAACAATATTCATATATTAATATATATTCTGCCCAATGAAACGCCTCGCGATAAAAATATATTGATAATATAAACTTTTCCTATTAATCGTACCTTTTATCAAGAATATCACAACTAATACAATTACGAAAATGAACTAATGGAGTCATATTAACACAGTGATTTTACAATTCCATTTATCCCGGAAAAATGAAGTATTATCGATTGGTATCAAAGGAACAAACTGAATTATTCTCGTTATGATGACTTGACCCGCGTTGTCGTTCCTTACGCCCACCCTCTCGATCGCCAGAACGTGACAACCAAGTACTTACTTCTGACATTATCTTCTTCTCATCAGTGCTGGATCCTATTACCTCAATTATCACATCAATCAGTACTTTGCATACTGTAGTGTTATAAAAATTTTTCTTTTTCTTTCCGCCAGCTTCCTTTCCGTAACCAGAATAGTGCAGTGACACTGTCTTCCTCAGAACCGCAGATAGGATAGTGGAAACACATATTTTCATCTCTTTTTTATTGCTTATCAAAACTCTCATGAATAATCGCTAAAAATAAAAGAAGGGAAATTTTTTTGAATTTATGAACATGAGAAGACATCTTTGGGCTCATCGCCAGCGGGTTGGTTCTATAACCAAAGCGTTCCAGTGACGTAGACTTGAGTCCCGGTGATGAAAGATTTTTTCATCACCAGAAAACGAACCCAGTGCATGTGTCACCGCCCAATTTATTGATTTTACATAAAAAAGAAGAAAAACGATCAATTTCAGATATATTACCAGTGTTTCTACGAGATTTGGGTCCGTTGTCAATATCGCTTCGTATTCCTGGAACTTATCATCCATTTCAAATAGTAGTGGCGTAGACATCTGCTTCTGTATTTCAAGCAAGCTAGGACCAGAAGCTGGGGCTAGATTAGTGCCAATGATTGTGGTCTTGAGCTCATTCATAGACTGCTTTAAATCGTAAGCCATCCTGCGTCTTAAATTTTCGAGCTTTTCATCTAATTGCTGATCAAAGTAATCTCGAAGGGAGTTCAGGATTCGACGTTCATTATCAGCATAATGACTAGATGACAACTGGTTTTGTGGTCCCAGCATTTTTGGCATCTTAGCAGGGGGTACCATCATTGATCGTGAAGTTTTTGGAGTTCCTGGGCTCACAATCGAATTCAATCCGTCTTCAGCGCGTGTAGTAGACGATGCACGCCTTTTTCGGTTACCTTATGAAATTAAAGGAGGACCAAACGATATAAATTGATGGGTAGCAGCATCAGATGAAAAAAAAACTACCCAAGCCCCCACCAAAAATATATAATATAATCTAATTCTATATAAGTTCCGAATTTTGTAAAGAATGTTCAAAATATAAATTGGACCATTTTCAAATATTTATAAATATAAATTTTTTCATGCGGGAGGAACTTGGCCGATGATTGGTCATGGAATATCCGAGCCGATTTTACCTGAAGCGTTATGGACTAGTGGTGAAGGAGGTGTCAAATGAAGTTCTTTTCTTGTATTTCTCGCTGAGTCCATCGATTTTGTAGGTGACTGCAGAATTCCATCGGAGGAATCATTGCTCTCAGATTCATCAGTTTCGACGTCTTTAAGCAAAGTAATATTCTTCCTTGACCGCTGTTTAAATGATAAACATGCACCTGGAAATTATTGAAAATGATGATTTATCCCTGACCGGATCATTTAATTAACACGAACTTAGAATTACGTGCTACAGTCCCATATTACCTCAAAATTGATTTATTACCTGTTGGTACAGATCGCGATTTACTCGACATTTGCAAAAAGCCAGAATTATTTTGAGCCTTTGAGGCTCGAATCTCCTCAGGATTAGCTATAAGACAATCATGATTTTCGTCTTCAGAGTCAGATCCACTCTGGTAAATGCTTTGAAATCTTGTCTTTGGTTTTGCTTGTATACCTACGAAATTTTACAAGTTTGTAGTGAAGTAGTAACACAACGTAAGTTGTCTCCAGCCTTTGTTTTTTATAGCTATTTCAAAGTGGGGAAAGAATGCATGCATTTGAAAAAATATTTTTTTTGTAGAACCTATCGCTCCTACAAAAAAGGTTTCTATCAAAATTTTACCATTTTCCGTAGATGTTCACTTTGATTTACCTCTTCACAACAGAATTATAATGCTTTCCTACATAAGAGATGGTGGGGAAAAATGGAACGTTTCTCGTCCCCTCAACATTCCAATGCTTTTATGTATAAACAATCATATCAAGTGTAAATCATAAATTTTCCACTTTATCTTGTTCGCACGTAGTGATTTCTGTTAGCGACTCAATTTTTTGATGAGTAAAGAATTGCAATAAAAAAAAATAACCTAATATTTTTCGACCACAACATAATAAAAATTTTCTTATAAAATCATTCAATGCGATTCTCTCTTAAAACGATGTTTCGAGACAAATACACATGTAATGACTGCACAGATACATAATTAATATTTATTTTGTAAAAGATTTCAAAAATTCGGTCAATCTAATTCCCAATTTAGGGAACGATGGGTCTTTTGATGTTAAATACGAGAGTTGAATAAATTGGGGATGAATAATTGGGGTTAAGAGTGGTTATAATTGTTGATAATTGACTTTTACTTCATATTAACAGGACTTACCAGACTTTGGAGTTTGATTTCTAGGTGGAATCGGGATTTTAGTACTAAAGATGTTGTTTAGTTGAGACTTTGATGCAGTTAAGGGTTTTGCTGAAATTTTTGCTTTCGAGGAAGTTTCGGACCTCCCCCCCTTTCGATCATTTTCACCATCGGTTGTCTCACAGTTGAGAGTTACTTGGGCCTTTTTTAATCTTCTGCGACCCTGATCCAAATCAGCTGAACACAATCAACATATGATCCTTTAATATTGAAATGAACCCATCGAGCAATTCATCAAGTTATAAGTGGAGTCATTTCAATTTTTGTACCTGCTCCGGTGATGAAGCAAAATGGATAACTTTGCCAAGAGTCCTTGGGCGAGTGCAATTTTTCCAAGTAGTCGTCAAGTAGATGATATTCAGTTGTCGGTGGGAATTTACAGGTGTCTTCTTCTGCACTATTAAACCATTTTTTCGGCACCAAATCAATGCATGGTAGCCCTTTTTCGTTTTTCTCGAGAAATTCGATGACTGCGAATGGTTCGCTGAGATTTTTTGGATCGCGAGATGGATGTGAGGTTTCCGACATTTTAGGTTATGAAAAAAAATCACGATTCGTACAATTGAACCTGGTGTTTTCGAGTAGTTTCATATAAACTGATAACTTTGCAGAATGATGCATATAGCTTATTATTTAACAGAAAAAATTGCGTTTCTATTTCCATGTGTTTTGAACGGTTTTTTGTCATCACCCCACTGATGCTTCTTTTTTAGCGCCACTATTCCTTCAAAACGATTATATCACAAATATCTGTCAAACACTTAACACACATTTAATTCACATTAAATTCTCACTTCTTGTAATTTACCGTCAACTTAGTTGGTGAAATCCGAATTTGAGACAAAAAGCCCGATAAACGGATGATACGAGCAATTATGAAAGGTTATGTACACGGACGCCAGATCTAACCGATTTATGTCCCACTTGCATGTAACGACTCCACTATTGAAATTTTCTAACGACCTCGATGATCGGATTTTCATGTCGATTGTTGATTTAAAACATAAAATTGTTTGTTTCTTCCACAATTTTAATCACGAGTTCAACTAAAACATATACCCTCATTCATATACCCTCTTACCAAAAAAAAACTGCATTTCACAATGCGAACAATTTTTACGTTATTTTCTAGTGGAGGAGGGATATGGCGTATTGTCGTCCAGTTACATTTAATAAAGCACATTTGTGTTTAATTTTGTGTGCCTTCTTACATGTCATTTCAGCTGCCCAGGACTTAATGTAGAATATTCCTACTCGACTGGAAAAGTCTGGATAACTAAACGCCTCTTCCCTACTACTTTCCTGGTGTCCGAAAATATATATACCAGTAAGATCATCACAAATTTTGGATTTTCCTGATTTAACGAGAATTTGTGAAATTACGAAAACTTTCTCAATATCTAGGAGTACCACGTTATTTGGATGACTTGTCGTCAAGGTTAGACCATTGATGTTGATCATATTTGATGTTAAATGAATTTCCCCATCAATTATCATCGTTGTAGGCTTTCTCGCGATAACCCAATCACTCAGTATGTGTTTCTGATTAATTACCATGGTTCCTCCAGACTCCATCTCAGTTAGTCTGTTGATAATTTGTGTGAGTGGTTTTATCGAAGAATGAACGAGTTTTTTAAATAAACCAATGTAACTCTCTCCCCAAAACGCTGAGAGCTCATTCAGAGGAATTTTAAAGTATTGGGCATCATTAGCAACGTGGATGATACTATGCCAACTGAGAACTTGAGCCCCTTCATCATTATAAACATCAGGTAACGTCTCGAAACAAATTTTTAGCAGAGATCCAGCATATTCACTCAAATCCTTAACGAATTCCTTACTGTTTAAAATTCTGCTAGCAAAGACAAATAATGAGAAATGACAACGTAAAGGTTTCGGTAAGAAATCTTGTAACACGACGATACCACAATAATTAAGGAAAAACTTGAATTGTGATGCTTTCCATCTTGAGATATTATTCACATCAAATTCTTTCCTTTGAAATTCAATAGGGATATCGGCTTTTAATGACCTCATAATACCATCAAGCCGACGAACATCAGCTAATTTGATCCTCTGGGCTGAACTTCTCGTTAGCCATTTATCCAGCAGCCATTTCATATTACCAGAATAGAATAAATGCATTAAATCTAATGGCACTTGTTTTGTCAGATCGAATCTATCCAAAGAGAGCAGCGGGGACACAGAACCTTCATAATGATGTTCTGGTTGAACTCGCGTCTCGTAGGATACTTTAGTGCGTAAATTTGCATTGGTCACTGGATATATGCGTTTTCCTCGTCTTCCACAACCTACTGTAATGCCCTTGGTGAAACACCTTCCACAGGCATAGAAGGCTCCAGGAGCTTTGTGGCAGCAAATGAATGCTCGAGCTGGCGAATCAGCCACTATTGCTACAATTTTCACCTCAAAAACCTTGTCATCAATGCGCAAACCATTTTCTTGGAGTTCATTGGCCTCTTCAACAAAATCAGTCATGAATTCTGTGGCTGATAATGGTTTCCCATCCCCACAATAAATCGCGGCAGCAAAGGGTTTGGTAGTGTAATTTGGATGCTGTATTTTTATTGAAATTGGCCAAATTTCCTTCTTAGCATTCCGGTATACCTGCATACCGTCAATATGAACCAGAAGAGAAATGTCGT